>NC_137786.1:74616219-74987279 GCF_963383645.1 Muscardinus avellanarius
CTGGGGATGGAACCCAGGGCATTCAACCTCTGAGCTACACCCCTGTCCTATTTTTTATTCTTTATTTTGAAACTGGGTCTCACTGAATTGAATTGCAAAGGGCCTCACTGAGTAGCTGAGGCTGTCCGCGAACCGCTATCCTCCGGTCTCAGCCTCCCAAATGCTGGGATTACAAGCGTGCGCCACCACGCAGGACTTTATTTCTTATTTAGAAATAGGGTCTCACTAGGTTACTGAGAGCCTTGCTAAGTTGCAGAGGCTGGCTTCGAACCTGCAATTCTTCTGTCTCAGCCTCCCAAGTACTGGGATTACAAGCATGCACCATCATGCCCAGGGCTATTTTTCTCTTTTTTTATGATCTCCCTGAAGATATCCTACAAAACCAAGAATTTTTTTTTTTTGTACTTACCACAGCTGATGCCAGCTAAGAACTGGATATTCTGAGCTGGGCATGATGGCACACAGTTGTAATTCTAGTACTTGGGAGACTGAGACAGGAGGATCACAGATTCAAGGCCAGCTCTAAAATATATATATATATTATTTTAAAACTAAATGAAAGCATAATGTTGTTAAAATAAAATCTTAACAAAAGACAGAAAAGAAGAAAAAAGATACTAGAGATTATCCAAAGTATTCCAAGAAAGAAGAAAATTGGTCTAGAAACCATAGGATTCATCCATCAGAAGGCTGACAAGAAGAGGTTTTGGAATGAGAGCTAAGGTGTGAATCTAGAGAAGAGGGGAAAATGGAGGTTGCATGAGAAGGTGCCAGAACAAAATGAATTTGTTAGATTTTCTGACTACTCTTATTCTGGAACATGATATGGAGAACGTTTAACCATGTCACTCTTGGAGTGTTTGGAGTGAATTAGCAATATATACATGGAGAACCAAGCAAATAAGAAGACATCAGATATTAATTTCAGTAAAAGCAAATAGTTCATCATTTAGGAAAAGTAAGTAATCTCAAGATAATCTAGTTCAACAGTGAGCACAATTACGTAATTACAGCAAATTGAATGCTGAATGTGGATTAACCAGAAGTCCTGGCACTTATTTAATGGGAGATGAATAGAAAGAGACATGATGGAAGAGAGCTTCGACCTCACCCACCATCACAGAATGTCAGTAGATAATGTCCAAAATAGATCAATGAAAAACATCGCCAAAAAAGCAAATTATTCAGAATTATAGTAAAACTATGAGAAAAATTCCATGAATTCAAAATGGTTGACAGTGGGACAAAGAACTTAAGAGTAGTGGCAGGGAATGCCCCTTTTATTTTATGTACTATAGCTATATTAGCCTTTTTAAAAGTCATCTAATTTACTTACTCCATTTCTCTTTTTTAAAGCAGGCTTTATTATTATTTTTTAGAATAGCTTAGGTTCATAGAGAACTTGAGGAGGCAATGCAGAGTTTTCATCTAGCTCATACCCAGTTTTCCCTATTACTAACATCTTACCTTAGTATGATAAATTCCTTACAACAAATCAACAAACATTGGCTCATTATTATTACCCAAATTTATTCCTTGTTCAAATTTCTGTAGTTTTTAACATTTTTTTTTTTTTTTTTTTTAGTTTTGTTAGTACTGCGAATCGAGCCCAGGACTTTGTACATGCTAGGCAGATATCTACCACTGAGCTACACCACCAGCCCTTTTTAAATTTTATTTTAAGATGCGATCTTGTTAAATTGCCTTGGCTGGCCTTGAACTTGTGATCCTTTGGCCTCAATTATCTTTAGCCCCCAACCTCACCCCAGTAGCTGGGGCTATAGATGTGTGCCACAATGCCCAGTTTAGTCTTCACCTTTTTAATGTTTCTTTTCTGTTCCAGAATCCTACCCAGGACACCACATTATATTTGTTTTGTCTTAATAGGAACTCAAATGGCTGGAGGGATAGTTGCTCAGACTCCTCTCTTCTCTGCCTCTGCAGGGCTAAGGATTGAATCTAGGGAATGAACTCAGGGCCTGGCACATGCTAGACAAGCATTTTATCACTGCTTCCAGTCAGCCAAGAGCTGCACCCCTAGCCATCAGGTATTTGTAGAAAGCATCTCTATTGGAATTTGTATGATTTTAAAAATTGGGGTTATGGGCTTTTAAGTGTGCTATGGTTTGGATGTGGTTTTAGCCTCCCCACAAAACTCATGTTGAAATTTGATTCCCAGCATCATTACTGAAAGGTGATGGGGACTCTGAGAGGTGATTGGGTCTCCTGGGAAAGAGTTACAGTCTTGCTGGAAGCCTCTGTATCCATGTGCCAGAATCAACCTCTTTTCTTCATAATGTAATTACTCCATCTCAAGGATTTTGCTATAACAACACAAAACAGACCAAGGCAAAGAAACATTTTCACCATCTCATGTCAAGGGCATGGCTGATCTCTGTTTATATTGGACTCGATAAACTGGCATCACTCGTGTTTGATGGATATGATATTTCGATTTCAAATTCCTCTTCTCTGCCGGGCGTTGTGGTGCACGCTTGTAATCCCCGGGCTTGGGAGGTGGAGACAGGAGGATCGCGCTGGTTCCGAGCCAGCCTCGCTGGTTTAAGAGACCCTGTTTCCAAATAAAAATATAAAAATAGGTCTGGGAGTGTAGCCCGGACGTAGAAGGCCTTCCAGGAACCCCAGTACCACAAAAAAAAAAAAGAAAGAAAAGAACCCCCCCCCCCATTCCTCTTCTCTTCGCCCATCCTGGTTCTTCCTTGCTACGCTTTCTAGTGACGTTTAAAATTGCAGCCACATACAAGAGTGGTTCCATAAGATTATAAGACAGCTGAGAAGTTCTTAGTGACTGTGTCCTCACTGTAGTAATAGTCTCGCGAAACACATCACATCATGTCTGTGCTGATGCCAGTGAAACGAATCTACTACACCACAAGTTGTATGCAAGTTGGGCACAGATGACTATGCATATTTCAAAATAATTGGCAAGCCGGGCATGGTGGTGCATGTTTGTAATCCCTGCGCTTGGGAGGCGGAGATGGAGGATCTCGCAGGTTCGAAGCCAGCCTCGCTGGCTTAAGAGACCCTGTGTCCAAATAAAAAAAATATAAAATAGGTCTGGGAGTGTAGCCCGGAGGTAGAAGGGTTTCCAGGAACCCCAGTACCATTAAAACAAAGCAAAATAATTGGCAATAATAATTAACAACCCTGTTGCTGATACATGAATTGACTACACTATTTTATACTTATTTACAGTATACTCTTCCACCTATAAAAAATAAGTTAACTATAAATCATCCCCAGACAGTTCCTCAGAAGACATTCTAGAAGAAGGCACTGACATCATATTATTATTATTATTATTATTATTATTATTATTATTATTGGTTTGGTACTGGGGATTGGACCCAGGTGTATTGTATCACTGAGCTACACCCCCAGCAACTTTTTAAATTTTTTTACTTTGAAATAGAGTCTCACTAAGTTGCTGAGCCTAACCTCAAAACTGTGATCTTCCTGTCTCAGCCTCTCAAATACTGGGATCACAGGCATGCACCACTGCGCCTGGTGAAGGCATTGTATTCACAGAAGACAAGTACCTCCCTGTGTGTTCCTACCACTGAAGACCTTCCAGTGAGAAAGATGTGGAGGTGGTATCGGGGCGTTGATCATCCTGACTCTGTGCAGGCCTAGGCTAATGAGTGTGTGCTGTACTTTACAAAAATAAAAGTGTGGCTGGCCATGTTGGTGCATACGAGTAATCCCAGAACTTGGGAGGCTGAAACAGGAGGATCACAGATTTAAGTGTAGCCTCAGCAACTTAGCAAGACTTTGTTTCAAAATAAAAAAATAAAATAGAGCTGTAGAATGCGTTTGGGTTTCATCTCCAGTACCTAAAAAGGGGGGAAAAAAGAGTTTAAAATGTAAGAAAATAAAATTCCAAAGGAGCTTACAGAATAAGTATATAAAAATATTTTGTCAGCTATATAATGTGTTTATGTTCTAAGCTATGTGTTATTAGAAAGAGTCAAAAAGTTTTAAAAATGTGTACAAATTAAATACAGTAAGCTAAGATTAATTCATTACTGAATTAAGGAAACTTTAGAACAAATTTAACGTAGCCTAAGTGCACAGTGCTTATAAAGTCTACAGTGGTGTATGGTAATACCCTCAGTCTCTATAGTCATTTACAGCTCATTTGTCAGTTCATCTAAAGCAATTTCAACTCCTACAAGCTGAGCTCATGGTAAGTTTCCTATAAAAGTTTGCTATGTTATATATTTTATGCAATATTTTACTTTGCCTTTTTTATATTTTAGTATGTTCAGATCCACATATATTTAACATTGTGTTACAGTTGATTATAGAATTGAGTATAGTAATATACTATGCAAGTTTGTAGCCTAGGAGCAATAGCCTAGGTGTATAGGACTAGTAAGCAATGCCATGTATGTTTGTGGTTCTATACTCTATGATGTTCATAGCATGATGAAATTGCCTAATGACATATATGTGATGATATACATGTATTGATCTGATTAAATATAGAGTCATTGAGAATACACTGGAGTCTCTAAATGCTTCAATTTTTTTTGTTTATGGTCCTGGGGATTGAACCTAGGGGCTTTCTATCTCCGAGCTACATCCCTATTCTATATATTATTTGGAAACAGAGTCTCGCTAGGTTGCTGGAAGCCCTTGATAAGTTGCTGATGCTGGCTTCGAAACTGTGTTCCTCCATCTCAGAAAACACAGCAATGGGAAGCTGGGCGTGGTGGTGCACGCTTGTAATCCCCGCACTTGGGAGGTGGAGACAGGAGGATTGCACAGGTTCGAAGCCAGCCGCGCTGGCATAAGAGACCCTGTTTCCAAATAAAAAGTATAAAAATAGGTAGGTCTGGGAGTGTAGCCCGGAGGTAGAAGGGTTTCTAGGAACCCCAGTACCACCAAAAAAGAAGGAGGAGGAGGAGGAGGAGGAGGAGGAGGAGGAGGAGGAAGAGGAGGAGGAGGAAAAGGAAGATGAGGAGGAGGAAGAAGAGGAAGATGAGGAAGAGGAGGAGGAGGAGGAAAGAAAATGTAGCAATAGAATTACAGGTGTGTACCACCATGCCTGTTCTAGATGCTTCATTTCTCAACTATTACTAGAATTGTGGGAAGCAAGATGCAAAGGTGCCAGACAAATAACCAACAAAGAGCCACAGTGGGCATGGCAGGGCTTGTTCCCAGGGAAAATCAGAGCCACCTGTGGTTTGTGAGCATGAGCTGGAGCAAAAGAATGATCAGGTTCAGGAGCAACCATGGACCAGAAGTGCTTGAGTGGATCAAACATTGGTGGGTAGCATCTAGGAGCCTAAACTGCAAAAGCTGAAATGCTCTAAGAAGCCATAATGCACTGAGGAGGTGAGATTGCTCCTGGGCAAAGGCTTTGAGTGTCAGAAAGTCAGATATGGAAATGTAACTAGGTGCAGAGACGAATACCGCATTGGGAAGTTAGGCAACAAATCTGAATAGCAGAAGCAAAGTATCCTTGAGGAAAACAAGAAAACTAGACAAAATTTGGAGTGAGATGTTTAGACTCTGAAGGGGACCATTTCTGAACATGGGAAATGACATATATTACCCATCCTAGGGCTTCTGTTGGAGCCCCTATGGTGACCTGGATCTCTCGACTGGAGTATTTCTGATGTAGTATAAATCATATCTTGGCGATGTAAGTAGTAAAGGTTCAATAAAATGACACAGTTAACATTTTATGTGTTTGATAAATTGAAGCTGGTATTCCTTCCATCTCCAGAAGTATATAAGCCACTATTTTGAGCCAGAAGGAATAAAAAACCCCATTTTCTTCTGGGATATTTTTCTAGAACTGATGGCCTCTACAACAATAATCAAAATTGCTTTGCTACATAGTTTTATAAGGGACAGTGAAGGGTGGCAGTGTTTGCTGTCAGACCTTTGTCTAATCAAAATTGCTCCTTCTGGGCTTAAATGTCATTCCTATGCAGAAGGAGAGAAAGAATCTCTCTGTGTCTCCTCACCTGCACCCCCATCCCAGCTGATTTACTCATGGACTCGATTGGCCAGAAGTGGTTTCCAGACCCAGTAGTCTATCTTCACACAAGGGAAAAATTAATAATGCACATACACAAAACCCTGGCTGTTAATTTAATTAAAAATAAAGTAGTTAAATTTTTCAAGGAGTTAAACTTTAACCATACCTCTCAACTGTCCTGGAACTCTGAAGGTCCATTGCTATAAGGCAAAGAGGGTCCACAGATGGCCCTTGGAAGCCTCTACTTGGTGAGAAATTGTGGCGAGAATATGGCCTTATTCCCAATGTAACTAGGATAACTAAAACTAGGTGACATAGTAGCATCCTTTGGGGGAGGATCTAGCCTTGTTTTGAGGAATGGGGAGGAAAGCTTGCTGGAGTACCGATACTGAAAAAGAAAAATCTGTGCATAAATAAGGAGAGATTTTATTCAAAAAGGTTACTGTCATGTGGAGAAGCAGGCTATTTCAGTAGAAAGAACATCCAACCATAGGGCCTGCAAGCATTTTAAAGGTTATGTACAAAGGAAATTTCTTTTGTCAGGGAGGGAGGAAATGGCTGGGAGAATCAAGTATGGGGGGTGGGTGGAATAAACTAGGGCAGGGCTGGATAGTCCATCTTTTCTTGTGGTCTGCAGATTTTCTGGAGAGGTTGTCCCACCTCCAAGCACCCAAAAATGGGACTAAATTCAGGGGACCTCAGGGAAAGAGGGAAGCCTGATTAAAGATTGGGGAGTTCTGCATGTTGCTCATCTCGGTCAGTGGGGGCAAACAGTTCAGCCAAACAGAGGAGACAAAGAATGCAAACTGGAGAGTCTGTGTCCAGCCCTATGCAGGTAACTAAGGAGAGCCTTGGGTGAATTTTATCCTAGTCACAAGAGGTGGTCCTACAAGTAGAAGTCTGATAGAAGGCTAGTGCAGCAATTTAAAAAAAGATGCTCACTTGAATCAGGGGGTGGTAGTCAAATACACAGATAAACACTGTCTTATGAGACAAGAGCAGAGCTGTTTTAAGGGAAATCTAGGCAATGTGAGCTATAAAACCATTGAAGAGGCTTGCTAAGAAACAAAATGCACCTCTGCTTAGAAAGCTGTCAAAGCAGTAATCAGATCAAGAGGATGGGCACTCAGTCCAATGCAAGAGAAGATACCAGATCTGTATATCTGGAAGGCAAAGAGACAGAACTACATGAAACCTGTGCATTTTAAGTCAGTAAGATGACTAGAAATCCACCATAATGTTAAACTTCTTTGGCACAATATTCATATTTTTAATGTCAGCAGCTTTGAATTAACTATTTAAGTGACTAGGCACATTTAAAAAGATTTAACTAAAGAAATCCAATAATAATTCCAAGCCTGATAACATCTCTCATTTTAGATATCAAATCTTTCCCCCAAATATTTCTTCTTTAGAGACAACCCTACAGTTTCCCCAAAGTTATACTTCCATTTCCATCCCAAAAAAATGAGCCTTTATGTTCCCAAAAGTGCCACAAAATCAAGATCATGCTTTTTTCAAGTAACAAGCAAAATGGATTTGGGCTAATATCTGCTTAACATAGTCAATGTCAATAAATAGGAGGATTAAGCCAGTAAGGATCTGGGTTTTTTTTTTTTTTTTTTTTTTTACTGTTGGCTTTGATGAAATTAGCTAGGAGACTGTCATTTCTTTTTCTACTGACAGATTCTGAAAATAGTTTGATCTTTATGTTTTGTTTTTGTGTGCGTGTGGTATTGGGGGTGGAACCAATACCTCTGGACTATACTCCCAGACCTATTTTATACTTTATTTGGAAACAGGGTCTCACTAAGTTGCTGAGAGCCTTACTAAGTAGCCGAAGCTGGCTTCGAAACTGTGTGATCCTTTTGTCTCAGCCTCCCAAGTGCTGGGATTACAAGTGTGTGCCACCACGCCTGTCTGACCGCTAATGTTAATTAGAACTTCTATCTTAGTCAATTTCTATTGCCATAACAGAGTATCTGAGTCTGGGTAATTTATGAAGGAAAGAGGATTATGTTTCTGGAAGTCCAAGAGCATGGTTTGGCATCTGCTTGGCTTCTAGAGAGGGAAAAGTGAAAGAGCAAGCATGTGCAGAAAAATAAACACAATAGGTAACCTTACCTTATTTTCTGTGGTACTGGGAGCAAACCATGGCCTTCAGCATGCTAGGCAAGCATAGCCCATATGCTAAGTCTGCCCATAGCCCTAACCTTGCAATTCAGTTCACTTTCTTAAGAGGATAACATGAATCACTTTCAACTGTGTTGGGAACTCCCAACACAGCTATAATGGAACCAAACTTAAACATAAGTTTTGGTGAAACACACACACACACATACACACACACACACACACACACACACACACACACACCATAGACTTTTTCATCTAATAGTTATTGAGTGACTATGGCATATGATACACCAGGAAATGTGGTGGGTTCCAGGAATACAAAATGAAAAAGACAAGACAGGACTTTATATTCCAAGATTACACAATAACAACAAGAAAATCACACACACAAAAGCATCCACAGTTAAACTATATTGTGTAACCGGATGTGGTGGCACACACTTGTAATCCCCGCGCTTGGGAGGAGGAGACAGGAGGATCGCGCTGGTTCGAAGCCAGTCGCACTGGTTTAAGAGACCCTGTTTCCAAATAAAAAAGTATAAAAAATAGGTCTGGGAGTGTAGCCCAGAGGTAGAAGGGCTTCCAGGAACCCCAGTACCACCAAAATAAATAAATAAACTATATGTATATATTATACATATAGTTTATTTATTATTTATTTATTATATATTTATTTATATATCACGTTGCCTTTTTAAAAGGGTTGTTTTGAACAACAAAGAAGATAAGGCAGACACCAGGCGTGACCCTGCAAAAGTGAAAATGCTTATTAGCTACTTAAGGAAAACAACTTGTTTTTTCCTGTTCTAGTCCAGTGAATAGTCTAACGTGTGGAGTTTCTTATGTAAAATATACATGCTGGGTGGGATTGGGGCATGGATATTTTCACCATATTTGGACAATTCTCATGTATACCTTGGCAGAGATGCTATGCCTTATAAGCTTCCCTGAGCCAGCTCCCAGAACGCTTACTTGGGTTGATAAAGACTTTCAGCAAAGATTTTCTTCATTAATGCAACTTATACTGCATATCCTAGAATATTCATCTCACCCTATTTCATGGGCCTTGATAGGAGAGCCCCCTTACCTCTTATATAATAGTGTTTTAAATTACCACAGCTAGCGCTTTGGAAAGCACAAAACACTTTCACATCTATTATATAATTTGATCCCAATAATAATAGGACTTAGAATTACTATTTGACAGATAAAGAAACTAAAGTTTCAGAGAAGTCAAGTGGTTCAAGGTCATTCAGGGTTTCCAACTCTTAACTTCATTGTTCTTTCTCAACGCTGTCTCCTACTTACTTTTTCTGATTCTTCATTGAAATAGACTATGCAGTCTATTCTTACTACCCGGTGGCAAAATTTCATTACATTCCATAAATCTGTTAGCTAAAGAATGTAATTCCTGTTTAACTTGAGAGCCTGTATGTCTTAAGGCAGACTTGTGTTACAATAATTCCTCTAATTTGCAAGCACTTTTTCACATATATTATGCACTTGAAATAAACTAGACACTAACTCCTACTCGGGTATAAATGGAGAAAAAAGTATCTCTCTAGAGCATTTACTCAACATAAAGCTCATGAAATAATTTGCAGAGGCACAAGGTTCATCCTGCCTAAGCAAATTAAACAATTTTGTTAACCCTGATGTCTTTTGTTAGAAGTGAAATTTATGATAACTGTTGGCTCTGCACTATGTAGCACCCAGAAGCCTTTGTTTGCTCTCAGCTAGAGCTATTTATACCCCAGGATATTGATATTCTTCTACTTAATCAAAAAGAATTACAACTAAAAATAAACAGAAAAGCCACATTCTTTTGAGTATGCAAAGCCAAAACGAAGAAAAATAATAAAGGATTACTTGCAAATATTTTGCATGCATTCTCATTTTATTCTTTCCAAAAGTATTTTTTACCTGTCATTATAATTAAGAGTTTAGAAAAGTATAATTTGAAGACATCTCTCATTAGATTGTATATTTGTCCAGTTTCACTGAAAAAAATAACTGGACTAATACGGATGATGGGTATGAAGTAATACATTTCCCCCTATATCAGCATATCCTTGGGAGGATGTTTGGTACTCCTAAACAGAGAGTGTTAGGAAGACCATATTGCTACAAGAAGGGTGGGGAAATCAGCACAGAATAAATTTGGAGGTTCATACTAAAGGAGACAATGGAAAACAAAATTCTGAAATGTAATTGTGTGTAGAGCAAACAGGCAGCTGGCCAGAAGATTCTGAGTATAATTTTATTGTATGTAATATGCTTTTATTGGTACAGTATAGTTTCACATCAAAATGTAAATCATGTTCGACAGTGTTATACATGTACACAGTACTTGGTGCCCCCAAACCCCAAGTATACTTTTAAAAACAATAGACTTCAAGCCAGGGGTGGTGGTGCAGCATGTCTGTGCACCCTGTACTTGAGAGGTTGAGAGAGGAGGATCGCAGGTCCAAGGCCAGCTCAGGATCACTTAATGAGACCCTGTTTCAAAATTTAAAAAAAGCCGGGCATGGTAGCGCACGCTTGTAATCCCCGCGCTTGGGAGGCGGAGACAGGAGGATCACGCAGGTTCGAAGCCAGCCGTGCTGGCTTAAGAGACCCTGTTTCAAAAAAAAAAAAAAAGACAAAAATTATAAAATAGGTATAGGAGTGTAGCTTGGAGGTAGAAGGGCTTCCAGGAACCCCAGTACCCGCAAAAAAGCAAAAAACCAAGAAGCCAGGCGTGGTGACACACTCTTGTAATCCCAGTACTTGGGATGCTGAGTTAGGAGGATCACACAGGTTCGAAGCCAGCCTCAGCTACTTAGTGAGGCTCTCAGCAATTTAGTGAGAGTCTGTTTCAAAATAAAATATAAAGTAGGTCTAGGAGTATAGCCCAGAGGTAGAAGGCCTCTGGGTTCCATCCCCAGTACTATAAAAAAAAAAACCAAAAAATAAAAAATAAAAAAAAATACAGGACTAGGGGTGTAGCTCACAAGTAGAATGCTCCTGGGTTTAATCCCCAGTACTCATCCCCATCCAAATAAAAAATAAGACATACACTTCACTTTTTAAGAGTCATTTAAGGTTTACAGAAACAATGTGTAGTAATAATACTCCTTCCACCAGGCCCTCCCTTCCCCACATTGTTTTCCTGTCATTTACATCTTGCATTAATTACAATCCAGGAAACAGTATTGATACAGCATTAAGTCAATGTTTAACAGACAAATTCCAGAGTTATATAATTCAAAAGAGAAGCTATTTCCAGCTTATAAGTAATTAATAACAGCATTTTGAGAAGAATTTGGAAGAAAGCAAAGTAAAAGGACTTTTCACTCTTCAAATCAATGCAACATTAGCTTAGTATTTTGGGAAACCCTAAGAATGAAGTTTCCTCAGTTTTTAGCCCCCTCTTTCTATAGTCATTTTGTCAGGTCAAGGCAAAATGAAGACAATGAGAAGGTAGAAGACGATGGCAAAATAACCAACAACAAAACAAAGCAAAAAAGGAAATTAACTTTGTGTTGGTATCTTTAAATCATTGAACCAATCCAGTCCTTGAAGCCTCCTCTGTTTTTTAACAGCCGGTCAAAACAGGAAGTCTTCCTTCTTGATTAAACTAGTTTCAGTTGGATTCCTATGGCTTGCAACCTAAACTGCGCGAAGTGATGTGATAATTACACTAAAAGTAACTGCACGGTTTCGTTGTCCTCTTTCATGTCCCCATTAGAGACTGTTATGGATGGACAGTCAGATCAAGTGCTACAGTCAAGATATGGTAAACCATTGGCAGACCAAGCAAGCTGCAACCCATGTGCAAATTTCTTCTTTAATTGTCTTTATTTCTGTTTGGGCATTGTATGCTATAATCTCACATGATTATTGATTATACTGGGGAAGATTGTGCCTGAAGAAACAGAGGGAGTACATCAAGGGCCCAAGATGCAAAGATATTTGGAATGTAATCATTACTTCGCTTAACCTTTAAAAAAGGCATAAAAATGAGAGCTCATTGCCTAACAAATTAGTATAAAAAGTAGATGGAAAGACATAGAGCAGGATATTCTTTTGTAAAGTTAAAGCCAAAGTAAAAACATTCTTTGATGAATATTTTTAAGTATATTCAGACAACATAAATAAAGAAAGCCTGGGAGTTAGGTAACAGGATGCAGAATGCGGCCTCAAGTTGGTGGGGAACCAGAGGGTCAGTTATAGGTGTTCATTGTGGTCCTCTCTTTTGTCTTAAATTATTTTCTTGTATGTGCCTATCACATTATTTTAAAAATTAAAACATCGAGTGATATAATTTTAAAAGACTAGAGAGTCAATTTTATAAAACGTAATATTTTTGGTTTCCTTTCCAGAAATAGACAAATTCAGACACTAAGCATGTTGCACTGATAAAGGGGCCTCAGCAAGACATGTGTTTTCAAATAACTTATCAGATATCTCATCAGTTTCTGATACAACTCCAACAGCCTAAAGGTTTTAATTGATCTGCCTACTTGTTTACATTGGAATACAGCTGGTAACTGCTAATACTTTTAGATGGGCCCAGTCAGATGTTCTGTTTTCTTCCCTGTTCTAGACTCTCACAGAGAGCCCAACAATATATATTCACTGACCAATTCTCTGAAATTCTTTTTCCTCCCCTTGGCAAAATTAGTCTTTAGTCCTTTAATCTAAACTCTATACAATTTCTTCCTATCTTCATATACAAGGTCAGAGGACACTCTAGAACAGATTTTTTTTCTCATGCTGGGGACTGAGCATATGCTAAGGCTTCACCCTATCACTGAGCTCTACTACTGATAGTCCCAGCCAGTATCAGAGAACATTCAAAACTCTGGAGCAAATCAATCATCTCAGAGTGTCTATACAGCAGATTAATCAAAATAAAGACTATTTTGGGTCTCTGCCAGACTAGCCACACTGGAGGTGGTGCATGGATATTAATGGTAACGGTAAGGATGCTCTATCCATAGTGCCCAGAGACAGAGTCTAAGAGGCAATGACACAAACAGCAGCAGATTCCATAAGAGCTCTAGTGACAACTAAGCTTTGCTGATTCACAATTCTATATGTGCTATTGATTATGAAATTGCTTTTTAGCCTACTCACATGTGGTAATCAATGTCAGTAGTATTTTCTTTAAATATAACATACAGCCTGGCGTGGTGGCACATGCTTGCAATCCCAGTGCTTGGGAGGCTGAGACAGGAGGATTGAGAAGGTTTGAAGTCAGCCTCAGCTACCTAGTGAGGCTCTCAGCAACTTAGTGAGACCCTGTTTTCAAATAAAATATAAAATAGGTCTGAGAGTGTAGCCCGGGGGTAGAAAGCCCCTGAGTTCTATCCCTAGTACCACAAAAAAAGAATAAAAATTAAACATAACATACAACTATATATGTACATACACATTCGCATACAGTTTGTTTCAGAGATCATCTTCCATCTCAACTAATCATTCTTTTTCTGGTACCAAAATCCCACAATGGAAGAAAAAAAAAAAAAAGAAAACTCTTTTATATGGTGCTTAAGCCAAAATAAGTTTGATATTTTTCAAATTCAGGGTAAAGAACTTAGTTTTCAAAGTTGTAATAGTTTCACATATGGATATTCATAAAGTAACTTTTTAGGCAAATAAATGACAGACTTGAGACTTCTCTTTTGACATCCCAGTATGAAAATTACTCTATTTCACTTATGAAATGGTTGCTGTTTCTCTAAACCTAACTTTAATTTACTTATCAGTGGTGAAACTATTTCTCTTTTGTGAATTAAGAATAAAGTTGTTGAGAGGAGAGCAGATTCTTGCTGAGAAATGTAGGATGTACAGGAAAGCCCTGCAGTGTGTCATGACTTGGTTTAACTACTAAACACTAATACAACTTCAACAGTAACTCTCATTAGAAGATTTTATTTCTTTTGAAATACATATGAGGGTCGAAAGGTTTGGACAATTTCTTCTTCATGTACCATTTGAATTGGTTGCTTTAGTTAAAAATATTTACAATTCAGGTACATTCAAATCCTTTAAAATTGGTATTTGAGAATGACAATAAGAATTTAATTAAGTTAAATGTAGTCTATTTTCTCACTTGTGTCCTATCTGTATCCAAGCCTTAGCATGAATATGAAGACTTAACATTGACAGGAGTGTTCTAAACGAGAAGTGAATAAAATGTAAAGTCCTTTTCAATATGTCTAATTAATAGACATGAACAACAGACCTGTACCTGTGGTGCATGATTTGGGAAAGTAACTCACGTGGGATGCAGGAACAGGATCACCAAAGGTTTTATGGGCCAGAAATGGAAATGAAAACCACTCCAAGGCTTCCCAAGAAGCCTGTGTGAAAAAGGAAGTCAGTACAGTGTGCGGTGAGGCTCAGGAGTGAGTTAACAACTTGAAGGCAGTTATTTCCAAAAGCTTTGTGGAAGCACTCCGGCCACCGGCTGAGGTATCTCAAGCTCCAGGCATGCATCCCCATCTGCTGACCCTCAGTTCTGATGAAAATACAACCAAAGGGCTTTGCTGACCCTAAAACTGGTTTCTTTGGGTGTGGGGGCCCAGAACTTAAAGTGTAAGGTTAACGAAGCTCTAAGTCTATTTTTAATTGGGTTATTTGGGGAGGGGTGTTACATTTATTGACTTCTTCATATATTCTAAATATTAGTCCTCTATCAGAGGAATATCTGGAAATAATTTTTTCCCCATTCTGTAGGCTCTCTCGTCATACTCTTGATTGTATCCTTTACTTCACAGAAGCTTTTTAATTTGATGGCATCCCATTTATTGATTCTCAGTTTTATTTCCTGAGCTTTAGGAGTCTTGTTGAGGAAGTCTCTACAAATGTCCATATATTAGAGAGTTGAACTTACGCCTCTTCTTGTAATTTCAATTTTTTATTTAATTTCTTATCAAATGAGGAGAGAAAACAATAAAATAGTGAAAAAGAGTTGGGGAAGAAGGAAATGAGGCTTGGGGAAAGGGAACAGTACAAATAAGGTTATGTAATGTCTGAGTTTTCACTACTAATCTCATTGACATGCACAGGGAGGGAGAAACAGGAAGGGATACAGGTATATGGAGGGGACTAAGTCAAGCAGTATATGCATGTATGCTTGTACCACTTTGAATCTTATGATGTATAATTACATTGCACCAATGAAAACATTTGTAAATAAAATATACTCAAAATCTAGACACCAGTAAATAGTGACCTGGACCTCACAGGTTAGCATTTTATTTTTCAAATCTGCAGCAGGCTGTTTTTGGTTTAAGGCAGCTGCAACTTCAGGCAGGTTTATTTAGTTCATGGAAATGGTAAAAAAATCTCACCTCAAACTGACTTTGAATGAAAAAGCATGATTCTGGTTAACAAAGTCAACTTTTTCATATATTTACGGGGGGCCTCTTTTGTTTCCAATTAGTAAATTAATGATTATAAATATTATATACAAAAAGTGACTTGGAAAGGGTCCCCTTCATTAGAAGGATTTATGTTCTACAAACATTCAAGCTGCTTTACTTATTCCAGACTGTAAAAGTTAGTGCTTCCATGGAGGTCAAGAGTTTGATGGTTTTTATGTATTTTTTGCTTTCTAGGAATTATCATAAATAAAAGGAATGAGACCTATTTTAATTTGGAGGAAGGACAAAATGATCTGGTATTGATTGACTGAGGTCAAAATATAATTGCAACCAAATACGTTGAAAATAAATTGTTTTATTTTTGTTTTATTTTATTTGGTACTGGAGATTGAACTCAGGGGCATTCTACCTCTGAGTTACACCCTTAGCCCTTTTCATTTGTTTTATTTTGAAACTGTCTCTAAGTTGCTGAGGTAGTCCTTGAATTTGCAATCCTCCTGACTCGGCCTCCTAAGAACTGGAATTATAGATCTGTACCACCATATCCAGCTAGGAATTAAAAATTCTGAAAAGGATGAAAAAATTATGTTTTCTTGGTAGTGATTCTACTATTATCCTCACAGCAAAAATATAAGGAAGTATCTCATAAGATGACCATTTGTTGCTGGTAAAATAAATAGCATGATATAGTTTCTGGCAAAGTAAGTGCTAGTATTTAATATTTTGTATTTTCATGGAAAAATGTTCACTTCTGGATTACAATTTAGTTTGGAGAGGTCTTTGAAAAAGTAAAGTGCTTTCAACCACGCCTCAGTATGTTTTTATGATTAAAAAGATAGCCCCTCAGGTAAAATTTAAATATAGTTTTAGAAAAAGTTATATTAGTATATTTTCTAGCAAATTCAAACAAACAATTGCTTAGAAGTACACTCATCAGTATTAGCAATTAATGGTAATAATGATGATTAAATATTTATATGAAAAAGTGCACAATTATTTCCCTTTAAAATTTACTTTGTAATCAAGCAAGTATATTCTCCACCCGATATTAAACCGTGCACTGGTGAGCGGACACGTTTTCATTTAATATCCTTATTCACATTTTTCCTGATTCCTATTTGTATTTTTCTATTGATGTAATAGTTTTCGAGAAAAAGAGCTCATGTCTCTCCCCGAAGGTGGAATCTTATGAATATGCAAATAATGTTTTGATGTGATGAAGTTTTCTTTAGAATAGGACCGTGCTCTCTTAAGTTATATTGAATATTAGCCATAGCTTAGGATATAAAGCACATGCAGACTTGAGATTTTTTTTAAGAAAAAATATCTGAGGAATAGTTGCTTTCTGGTTACAAAAAAAAGTGCTGTATTGTTAAATCCCATCTTCTCAATTTAGGTTAGTGCTTTGTTATTAAAAAAACCTGTCATTTAATTTTTATTGTATAGAAGAGTAGTGCACCAGTGATATGAAAAGATGTATGGATTGTTTGCCCTTTATGCAATATTGTACTTCTTTAAATGCAAATTTTGGGGCACTTCTTTGAAACAGTTTTACTTTAACCTGGTATTATGTGTCCAGATGGCTTCAGAAGTTCCTTTGGTGAATTTTGCAGAATAAATCAGCACTTTTTTTTTTTTTTTGGTACTGGGTTCCTAGAAGCCCTTCTACCTCCGGGCTACACTCCCAGACCTATTTTATATTTTATTTGGAAACAGGGTCTCTTAAGCCAGTGCGGCTGGCTTCGAACCTGCACGATCCTCCTGTCTCCATCTCCCAAGCGCAGGGATTACAAGTGTGTGCCACCACGCCTGGCCCAGCACTTTTTTTGGGTACTATTTGGTGCTATAAAAATAGTCTACTGATGTTCAATTTCAGCTCTAGATAAAAATCTTGCCTCAGTGAAGTGTCAGGCTGTGAATTCAGGGAGATGGCAGCACGGGCCACTGAAGCCATTGAAGTGTCTGGAAAGTCCCTGGACAGGCCGATGGCGTCTCCTGCTCAGGCCTGGCTTTCACCTTTTCTCCAAACATCAGCCCAATGGCTCCCAAACTGGCTGGTATCAAAAACCCCTGGGAATCTTGATCGACATACAAAGGCCCAGACCCGCTCCTAATTTGATAGCCCGGGTTACTGTGCTCCTTTTTGGTGCTCTGAGATTCTGATACTGCAAAGTTTGGGAACCACTGAACGAAACAAAAACTTAAAAAGACACTATGAGAACAATAAATGGAAACCTATGAAGCAGGTCAAGCAGTTCTAAAATATTTGAAGCATGGCTGTAGTTAAATAGAATCATATTTTTAAAGAAAAAAATTACCTAATATCGGCCTTTCATGAAGCAACGATGAAGCTGCATTTTTCTTTCTCACATTAAAAATGTAGAAATAAGATTTTTGTTTATTTATTTTTTTGTACTGAGGATGGAATCCAGCGGCCTTCTACCTCTGGGCTATACTCCCAGACCTATTTTTATATTTTATTTGGAAACAGGGTCTCACTAAGTTGGTGAGAGTGTCACTAAGTAGCTGAGGCTGGCTTTGAACTTGTGCGATCCTCCTTGTCTCAGCCTCCTAAGTATTGGGATTACATGTGTGCGCCACCAAACCTGGCTTAAGATTGCCTTTTAAGATTTAAAATAATAAATATTTACAGCTAAAGAGAGATTAAGCCCTTAGAAGTAATCCAACATGCTGTTTATAAAAGCCAAACAGAGACTTGGAGGATTTTGAAAACACCAATCATAATATGTTAGGACCATATTGTGGCTATAAAAAACCCCATAAAGTCAGACATATTTCAACTTTGTGTGTGTGTGTGTGTGTGTGTGTGTGTGTGTGTGTGTGTTGGTATTGAGGATTGAACCCAGGGGCATTCTACCTCTGAGTTACATCTCCAGCTCTATTTTTTATTCTTTGTTTTGAAACAGGGTCTCACTAATTGTGGAGAGCCTCATTAAGTAGTTGAGTCTGGCCAAGAACTTGCGATCCTCCTGTCTCAGCCCCCTAAGTACTGGGATTACAAACAAGCACCACCATGTCTGGCTCCATTTATTATTTTGAAATATAGTCTTACTAAGTTGCTGATAATCTCCCCACTAAGTTGCTGAGGCTGATTTTGAACTTGCTATCCTCTTATCTCAGGCTCCCAAGTACTGAGATTACAGGTATGTGCCATCATGCAGGAATTCTTATTGCTGATGGGTTAAAAAAATGGTACAGCCACTTTGGAAAACTGTTTTGACTGTTTCTTACAAAGTTAAACATAGGCTAGGCATGGGGGCTTGTGCCTGTAATCCTAGTACTTGAGAAGCTGAGACAGGAAGATCGTAGGCTTGAGGCCAGCCTTAGCAATTTAGTGAAACCCTGTTTCAAAATTAAGGATTAAAAGGCCTGAGGGTGTAGCTCAGAGGTATAATACCCCTGTGTTCAATACCCGATACCCCCCCACAGGAGTTAAACATATTCTTATGTCCAGCAATTATACAATTATACTCCTAGATATTTATCCAATTGATTTAAAAACATGTGTCCATACAAAAACCTGTATATAAATATTTATTAGTAAAAAATAAAAGCAATCAAGATGTCCTTCAATAGGTTAACGGATAGTCAAATAATTGTGCATCTCTACAAGGGAGTACTCTTTAGCAAGAAAAAGAAATGAACTATCAAGTAATGCAAAGAGAAGGATCCTAAGTGAAAAGTCTCTGAAAAAAAAAAAAAGCAAACAAAAATGGTTAGCTCTTGTCTGGTTTGCTGTTGTTGTTGTTGTTGTTGTTGTTGTTGTTGTTGTTGTTGTTGTTGTTTGGTGGTACTTGGGGTGGAACCCAGAGGCTTTTTATCTCCGGGCTATATTCACACACCTATTTTATATTTTACTTGGAAACAGGGTCTCACTAAGTTGCTGAGAGCCTCACTAAGTAGCTGAGGCTGACTTCGAACCTGTGGGATCCTCCTGTCTCAGCATCCCAAGCATGAGGATTATGAGCATGCGTCACCATGCTCAGCTTATCAGGGGATTTTGATGTTGTTGTTGGTGGTGTTGGTAGTGGTGAGGGGTTTGGTTAGCAGGATCTCAGGGGAGTTTAAATTGATGAGATTCTTTTAAATGCTCTTCTATAGGGTCCCTTTTTCATCCAGAGTTCCTCCTGTTACCAATTTCTCCCTAATATTTTGCACATTAAGAAAAGCATCTGATTTCTTATTTTTTTGTGACATTTCACTGTAAATGCCATAATTTTATTCTCCCTTATGGCTGGGAAAAATTCCATTGTGTACATATCCCATAGTTTTGAAATCCACTTGTTCATTGAAGGACATCTTGGCTGATTCCAGTTTGGCAATGATGAACTGTACAGCTATGAACATGGTTGTTCATGCATTAGTTTGGCATTTTGGTTTTCATTCTTTTTGGTAGATACCCAGAGGTGGTATTGCTGGTTCATGTGTTAAGTTCATTTTCCTTCTTCTGAGGATCTTCTATACTGTTCTCAAAAGTGCTTGCACCAACTTGCAATCCCACCAACAATGAATTAGAGCTTCTATTTCTCCACACTTATTCCCACTTACTGAAAACCTGAAAGCCAGAAGGTGAGTATCTTTGAAGGGATGATCCACTCACAACCAATTTTTTCTAATAGAGGTCACTTGGATCTGTAAAACTGCTCAGAGATTAGGTGAGGCAGTGGCAGCTTCTAGTGCTTCCTGGCCACACAGCTGAAGAAACCCTCGGGGGCTTGCTCCACAGGATTTTTTTTTTTTTAAATCCATGAACGTATGAGTTCATTCCGAAACCAGGATCCATGTGTGGTGGATTGAAAAGCAAATGCCGGATGGATGGTGAGAGCCAGGCTCTTTAATACTGTAGTGAGTGATTATAGATGGTCGCAAGGAAAAGGCCAGTGTTTTACATATTTTAATAGATTATGGTTGGAGAGTTGGATATGAAATTGTGTTTAACTTAATATAGATACTGATGAGTATATATATATATATATATATATATATATATATATATGTGTGTGTGCATATACATGGATTAGTACATACACATGTGCTTTCTTGCTTCATCAGTGAAAGAGTCTAGAACTCCAACAAAAATAAGCACACCTGGTACCCAGATCTTGGTTTCTAATATTATTTTCCAATAAAGAAAATCAGGTTTCTTGAGGAAATGGCTAATTATAAGACTCGGGCAGGAAATACACAAGGTAAGCGTGGAGCATCTTGTAGTGCCAGAAAGTAAGAAAGTGCTAAAAAAAACTAAAGAAAAAAAATACTATCATGGGCTTATTTTAAAGGGATACAGGAGTTAACTGGAAGAGTTCCAAAGGTCAACTGGAAACACTTTTGAGTAACTAAATATAACACTATTGAATTGTAATTTAAAGTCTAAATTAATAGCCATGAGCTCATACTGATATAAAAATGATTAAATAAATATGAGGAAATATATAGATTTCCTGGATAGAAGAATTCCAAATAATTTATGTAGTTATTCCTCCCTCAAAAAAGATGGAATATAACTCTGCCCTCCTTCCTCAGGAGTGTATTACATATAATGGCTGCCTTATAAAGAGTATGGTATGGAAAAAGGAGAAAGCATAACTTTTTTGTATTTCATGTGTATGTAACTGGGGATTGGATTCAGGATATTCTGCCTCAAAGTTATCTCCCACAGCCTCTTTTCAATTATTTTATTTTGAAATAAGATCTCACTAAATTGTCGTGGTCAGCCTTGAAACTGTGACCCTCCTGCCTCAGCGTCCCAAGTACTGGGATTATAGGCATGCACTATGACCAGCTAAGAGTACCTTTATACAGTAGTGACACCAGACCAATGTCAGCTGACCATGGTTAGCCTCAAGAGGGATAAGTTATATGGGCAGTATGTACCCTTAATATGATGTGGTGACAGTGGCATTTTACCTCTGTGACCTTCTCTTCCTACTCTAAATCTGTAACCCCTGTCTAATCATGATAAAATTTCAGACAAATGTCAACTTATGTCATTCTACTAAATACCTAGCCAGTACTCAAGACTGTCAATGTCATCAAAAACAAGAAAAATCTGAAAACTGTCATAACCAAGAGGAGCTTAGGGAGACATGACAATTATTTTAACTGAAGTGTCTGGACAGATCCTGGAACAGAAAGAAGGCATTAGGTAAGAATGAAAGAAATGCCAAGTAAAGTTGGGGCTTTGGTTAATAAAACCATATATTTGTTCATTAATTATATAGAATATATTATACTGATGTAAGGTGTTGACAGTAGGGAAAATTGGGTGTGAATTGTATGAGAACTCTACTATTTTTACAACTCTTCTGTAAATCTAAAGCTATTCCCCAATTTAGAAATTCATATATATGTATATATAAATTTATATACATAGGTTCTATACCTGCTCACATGACTTTTTTTCTTTCCTTGTTTCTTTCCTTGTTTTCTTTTCCCTTTTTCTTTTTGGTACTGGAGATTAAACCCAGAAACCTTCTACCTCCAAGCCCCTTCTACCTGCAGCACATTTCTAAACATTTTAAAATTTTAAATAGGGTCTCCGTAAGTTGTTGAAGGTTTCACAAAGTTATTGAGGCTGGCTTTGAACCTGCTATCCTCCTGTGTCAGCCTCACAAGTACTGAGGTATAGGTGTGCACCATCTTGCCTGGCTACCCATTTCTTTTATATTACTTATATTTTAGTAATACCTTCTTGAGATTATGTCCCACTTTTGTTTCTTGGATACCAATGAACTAAATTGTTTCTTTTATTGTTTCATTTTCATTTTTTCAAAATTAACTTCTAAATAGTATATCTTTCCTCTTGAAATCATTTACCACACAGGAGAGTTGTATTAACTAACACTACAATACAAGTGCATTTTTTTTTTGCATCATTCAGGAAGAAAGCTGTCTCAAGAGTTGTTCCATTTTTTGAATATAGAAATTTCATTGATTTTTTTCCTGCCACTGGTTAATGTTTAACAACAGGCTCTCAAGAAAATCAACTCATGTGTAGTGTTTGCCAATTTACCTGGAGCAAATATTTCCACCAAGGCCAATTTCATGCAACTAACCATATTAAAAAAACATGGGGCAGGAAGAACTATTCAGTAGCATAGCATTGCTAGCATGAAGATTCAAAAATGAATATGATGTCAAAATATAGATCATACAATGTAGTAAAATAACCAGGAAGTAATTTTTAGTGCTCATTGTCATTGTTTTTGTATTTATTTATTTATTTATTTATTTATTTATTTATTAACCTCCGGGCTACACTCCCAGACCTATTTTTATATTTTTATTTGGAAACAGGGTCTCTTAAGCCAGGGAGACTGGCTTAGAACCTGCGCGATCCTCCTGTCTCTGCCTCCCAAGCTCCCTCAGACCTTTTTATATTTTATTTTGAGACAGTGTCTAAGTTGCCTTTCTGGCCTCAAATGTCTGATCCTCCTTTTTCAGTCTCCCAAGTGCTGGGATCATAGGCATGCATCACTTTTCCTGGCTCGGAGTTGTATCATTTTGATGATGAATATACAATTTAGGGTTGGAATAAGGAAAAGAAAAAAAATATTTACCAAAAGAAGGTGAGCCTGATTGTATTTTATTTTTTAATATATTTGAAATTTTAATTGACACATAGTAACGATACATACTCATGGGGTGCAGTGTGACATTTCTATACATATACCCGGTGTGCAATGTTCACATCAAGCTAATTGGTTTAGTTATCACCTCAAGTGTTTATCACTTTGGTTTGGGAACATTCCAAATCCTCTCTACTCGCAGTTTTGAAATATTCAAGTAATTGTTAACCATAGTTATCCTTCTGTGTGACAGGGCATTACAACTATTCCTCCCATCCAGTTGCACCCCTGTGCCCATTATCTCCATACTCCCCATCTTCCTTAGGCTATGGTAACCACTATTCTACTCTCTACTTCTTTGAGATCAACTTTTTAGCTTTCACATGTGAGAACATGTCATATTTGTCTTCCTGTGCCTGGCTTATTTCACCTAATGTTCTCCGGTCCCATTTATATTGCTCCAAATGACAGAATTTCATTACTTTTTATAGCAGAATAATATTCCATCATGATGTGTACCACACTGCCTTTATCATTCACCTGTCAGCAGTGACCTACTTATTCCATACCTTAGCTATCGTGAACGGTGCTGCAATAAACTTGGGAGTGCAGATGTCTCTTCCACCTGCTGATTTCCTTTCCCTTTGTTATAGACTCAGGGGATTGCTGGATCATGTCATAGTTCTATTTTTAGGTTTCTGAGGAACTTCCATACTGTTTTCCATAGTAGCTGTACTAGATAAGCCTAATTTTAAAACAGAAATTTCCACTGAGTTATAAAGCATGTGGAATATTTGTGTCATCTATTTACTCTCTTAGCCTGAAAGCCTGAAGGAATCCACCACCTGAATCAGGAGGAAGGAGGAAGAGGACGATAGACTACTCTAGAATCAAAAGCTGTAATTGTTTTTAAACAGGTAGAGATAAGTAGTCTCTCTTGAATGCTAGGATAGGAATGGTGGAAAGGTGGTAATATTGGATTAAATGAAATGTATTTTATTGAACCAAGGGTATAAGATTCCCAGGTGTGTGTTTGTGTCAAGGATCAAAAATAAAGTCCTTTATTTCAAGTGAAAAGTCAGTGAAGTAGTATAGACTAGCTATAGTAACAAACTTCTAGATTTGCTTAAAAATAAATTTATGTCTTTTTTTGTGTGTGTGGTGGTACTGGGGTTCCTGGAAGCCCTTATACCTCCGGGCTACACTCCCAGACCTATTTTATACTTTTTTTTTTTTTAATTTGGAAACAGGGTCTCTTAAGCCAGAGAGGCTGGCTTTGAACCTGCGCCATCCTCCTGTCTCCGCCTCCCAAGTGTGGGGATTACAAGCATGTGCCACCACGCCCAGCCAAGTTTATGTCTTTTTTTCTATAACAGTCTGGGCAGCTGCTGGGGTTGGCAGGGCATACCTCCACAATGTGGTACTCCAGGGCCTGCAGCTCTTCCCCCTCCCCCGCCCCACTACTGGTTCCATGCCGCTTTGCGTCTCCTGTGATCTGCATTCAGTTGGCAGAAGGGAAAGCACATGGTGAAGCCTGGGCAGGCCAGGAAGTATACACATCCCTTCCACACATTTCCCATTGACCAGCCTCCCTGCATGATACGATTGAAAATGTAGTCCTTCTTTTTACCAGGAAATATAGTTTTCTTTTTACCCAAGATGAAGAAAAAAATGGTGAATAGCCAGCAGCCTCCTCTACACCTAGGTCATATTGTGTTGAGCCTGGGAAAATTTACCCGGTAGAGACAAGAGCAGGATGCCTGCAGGTCCCCATAGTTGAAGAAGGAATTAAAATCAATCAAAGCTGGGTGGGATGGTAGATGCTGTAATCCCAGCACCTGGTAGGCTGATTTAGAAGAATCCCAGGTTCTAAGCCCGCTCCAGCAATTTAACAAAGGCTCTCAGCAACTCGGAGAGATTTTGTTTCCAAATAAAAAAATAGAATAGGGCCGGGGGTATAAAATAGCTCAGAGGTAGAATGCCCCCGAGTTCAACCCCCAGCACACACACACACACACACACACACACACACACACACACACACACACACGAAGCAGAGGTCCTGTATTGTTTCAGTAAGCAATCCTGAGAAAACGTATGACTTTGGCATAACACAAACGTATCATCTATGGCTGAAGAATGGAAAGGTTGTGGTGGACACACCCATGTAGCAATACCAGAGTTCCTAAGGCAGTGATCGTCCCATTTGTCTTAGATAACTCACCTAAGAACAGACAGAAGTCCAACTAAAGGCAGAGAGTTAGATGTCTTCAATTCTCAGCTTGTCCACTGAGAGAAGAAAATAAATCACAGCTATGGGCAGTGCTTTGTCCATTCCAGTGGATGGACCAAAGCTATTTGGGTTTAGGAAATTGGGGAAAACCTACCAAACGTAAGCTACACTATGTCTTCTGGCATTCTCCCTTAAAATCACTTCTGCAATTATCTAAGATAATTTATTTTTATGTTTATTTTTAGGCATCAGGTAGAGTATCTTTAAGATTCTGTGGGAACATCTTCTTCTTACCTACACTGTAATAATTGTGCTTCAAAGACAAAATGCGTTTGGAATCCTTTTCCCCTTTTAAACCCCCTTTTAAAGCTAATTTATAAGCCATCCAAAAAAATCAATTGTATTAGTCATACCTTGATTTTTACCCCAAATAGTTTTATCTAGGTTGTGACCGCTCAAATCTAATGTAGTTTGAACAATTTCCGGCTCTTTTAAATATTAAATCCATGAATTTACACCTTTGAAGTTATTTAAGGAAGTTTGCCACAGGCTTTGAAATTCTAAAGACACTTTAGAAAATCCTTCAGGTAGTTGCAACAACTTTGGACTAAATACCTAACTTCTTAAGGGGAAAGCTTTGAAAGAAGACATTCATTTGATGTTCAAGTTCTGGTAAACTCAAATTTAAAACAGAACAACAAAATGAACATTATAATGAACTTGTATAAGGAATTAATTAGCCTATATACTATATATGGCAACTATCTAGATAATTGCCTTAATAATTTTTGCTTGTTTTTTATATGTTTTGCATCAGTTACATATGCAAAATTTAAAGAGCAAAATAGCTTTATATGCCTTGTTAAGTAAAAAAAGAGCTAACATCCTGCCTTCCCTTCTCCTTTTCATTTCCTTTTCCCTAGAGCCATTTGCATTATTTCTTGTTAGTCTTCTAATTCTAACCTCCATGTCCCTCTAGAGCCTCTTCTTTTTTGACAGTGGTGAGTATTATCCATAGATCTATCACAATAAAAGTTAAAGGTCTAGTTCACTTTCCTCCCTCTCCCCTACAGCACACACACACACACACACACACACACACACACACACACACACACAACCTCCCCACTCCTTCATTAGTCACAAATACTTATGCCCCAATTTAATGCTTATGTCCTCTCAACTATAGAACCATCATCCATTTGCCCTAATGTGGTTGGAGCATGTAGAAAACATGGTGAGCCATGTAGTCAAGCAGGATTTCCTTTTCTTTTCTGCACGATTTGAAACTAATCATTTTGTGCTGTCTGTTTTCTTGGTGTTGCCTGACTTATGTAGCACCAATTCAAATTCTTCGCCAGTTGTCTGTGTTTCTCTTAGGTATGCTAAGAGGCAGTGTGTATGCAGCCCATCAGTTTCATCTTATGATTATGAAGGACAGAGTTCTTCCCACATTCCTTGTTCTGGGTGTGTTGCTTTCTCAACTCTGCACAATGGATATTTGGAATTTACCTTTTTCCTTCATCTTGGAATACCCTCTGCCCTATACTTGTGTTAAGGAGAATGCATTCTGTTTCTTAGATTTCTCCTATTTAAGATAGATCCTAAGACAATTTTCTAAAAGAAGGGCACATGAGCAATAATTGAAATCTTTCATGTCTGAACATGTCTTTATTTTTTCTTGAACTGAGATTTTATTCTGAAAGACTCACCTGACCAGGTTGGACCTATTCAAGCTAATCTTTCTTTTGATTAACTAAAGTCAGCCTATTAGGGACCTACATTATATCAGAAAAATCCCTTCACCTTTGCCTTCTGACCTGTCATCAGAATGTTACTTCATCGGCTTAGCCTTGTTCGGTCAGAACAAGTTAAAGGTTCCACCCATACTCAGGAGAGGAGCTTCTATAAAGGCAAGTTACTATGGAGTTGGGAATAGGGTCATCTTGGAATTTTGCCTATAACAGAGAGGAGAAAATCATTAAAGATACAGCCTGGGACAATACAAGTTTCTAAGTATAGAATTCACATATGGAAATCACTTTGTGTTATAATTATTTTTGTACATGGCACTAGGGATGGAACCCAGAAGTGCTCACTTACTTCTGAGCTTCACGACTAGCCCTATTTATTTATTTATTTATTTATTTATTTATTCATTCATTCATTTGTTCATTTTAATTTTTGAAACAGGGCCTGGCTAAGTTACTGAAGCTCCCCTCGGACTTGTAATCTTCCAGTCTTATAGTCCCAACTACTGGGATTACAGGTGTGTGCCAGCATACCTGGCTTTTGAAGACACTGTCCCATTGCCTCTGAGATAGAAACATGGCTATATAAAAATCCCAGGCCATGTTTTCATCTCCGATGCTTCCTTAAATAAGACAGTAATTCAGGCATGAAACGTGATTTTTGTCAATTGAAAGAACTCAATTCCAGCATGATGATGAGATAGATGAGCGCCAGACTTGGAGAAAACTGTTGGCCACAGGAATATCTGATAAGCTTCCAGAAGGAGCATCAGAGACAAAAGCATGGCACTGGATTTCTAAACAGTAATACTTCAATCTCAAAGGCAGTGGAAGAGTGACTTCAAATTATGATGCAAAGTGCTTTCCACACATGAACTCCATACTTAGAAAAACCCCTCTGGTCTCAGATTGTATCTTTGATGCCTTCTTCACCATCTCTGTAGGCAGCATTCTAAGATGAGCCCTAAGATGACTCATACCATGGTCAAACTCACCTTTATAGAAGCTCTTCTTCTTGAACGTGGACAGAACTTTGAGCTTGCCTGTAACCAACAGAATATGGTAAAGGTAAAGGTATTTTTTAAGACATAATATGGGTTCTTAATCAGTTAACTTCAGGTTAGTTAATTAAAATAAAGATTGTCCTGGATAGGCCTCACCTGGTCAGGTGAGCCCTTTAAAAGAATGTTTATAATAAGAGCCTCTCTCTCTCTCTCTCTGTCTCTATCTCTCTCCCTCCCTTCCTCCCTCCCTCCCTCCCTCCTCTTCTCTCCCTCTCCCTCTCTCTCTTCCCTCCCTCCTTCTCTCCCTTCCTTCCTTCCTTCCTTCCTTCTTTCCTTTCTTCCTTCCCCCTCCTTCTCTTGCTGCCTTGAAAAATAAACTAATAATTATTAACCTGCAAAAACTGCAAATAAAGGAATCCTGACAACAAATGCATGAACTTAGAAGAGGAGTCTGAGCCTCTGATATGGGTTCAGCCCTAGTTAACCCTTTGATTGTAGCCTTGTGTGACCCTGAGAACAGAATCTAGCTAAGTGTACCTGGAACTGTGGGATAAAGGTATGTAAGCTGGGCATGGTGGCAGGAGCCTATAATCCCAGTACTTGGGAGGCTGAGACAGGAGGCTTGCCATTCTCAGAAACATAGGAAGACCCTGTTTCAAAATAAAAACAAATTAAAAAGGGGGGCTGTGGGTGTAGGATGTTTCTGGGTTCATTCCCTAGTACCAAAAAATAATGAATCTTGTCTTAAATGCTAATTTTGTGATAATTTATTGGACAGCATAAGAAGACTAATAAATCTCTTTCTACACATACCCCCCCACCCCCCACCCCCCGTTCTCTGTCTCAGAAACTTCTGTTTTTCTGTTCTACCTTCTGGGAAATTTATTGAAACATTCTTATCTTTCAACTCTTTTAATATTGTTTTCATTTCTTCTGTATATGTATTATTCTAATAGTTTGTTTCCTTTTGAAAACTCATTTTCCATAGTATTCATTTTTGTGATATCTTTTAAAAAATCTTTCTAGGGGTATTAATGATGTGATTTATGTTTTGTTTTTGGAATCTCTTTCTCTAGATAGGTATGTATCTAAATTGCTTTTATCTGATAGTTTATTTTGGTCCTTTATCCAGGGAAATAAAAAAGACGATGGGCATCTTTGAGTGTGTGTGTGTGTGTGTGTGTGTGTGTGTGTACGTGTGTGTGTGTGTGTGTGTGTGTGTGTGTGTGTGTGTGTTTGCATGCACACGCGCTTTGGGGAAATGGCTCATCATAGCCAACCATAGTTTAACTTTAGGATGATTTGGCTGGATATTTAGTTGGGAGCCTAGAATCCCAGTATCTCTAACCTTTTCTTTTGAGCTTGTCAGACTGTGTGGAGAAGGATCTTTCAACTGTCTGGTAGAGCGTGAGTCTGTCACCTACTATTCTGAAAGCTGGGTAGGCAAAGAGGATTTGAGTTTTGGGTGTACAATATGCATTATTTTCTTTGCTTTCAGTATCTTATTATGATTTCCAAACCTCACCCAGGTCAGAGATCCTGTGCCTCACAGTCCCCAGGGACAAGATCTTCATCCCTCTTTTGGGATGGAAAGTTGTGGAAGGAGAGGAGGGTGGTGTTGCCTGAGTCCTGGGAATTACTGGTATTGTTGATGGATCTGACTGTTGTTTATACCACTAGCCAATGCTCTTATTTTTTCCAGCCCTATTTCCTGAGTCATCTGGTGTTGTCATTCCCAGAAATGTGCACAGTCTCTGTGTAAAATTGAGTTGGTCCATAGCTTTTCCCTTGGCTGGCTTTGAGATTTGTATTCTAGGTCTATTATGATCTTTTTTTTTTTTTTTTTTTTTTTTTTTTTTAACCACTCGTCCACTTGCTTTCCGGCCACCAGGTTATTTATTTATTTCTTCTTTTTTTTTCTGCTCTTCTGTTTGCTCTGTTAATTTGGTTTCTTTTCTTAAAAATCTCTCTTCTCAAGCTGGGCATGGTGGCACATGCCTGTAATCCCAGTATTCAGAAGGCTGAGACAGGAGGATCACAATTTTGAGGGCAGACTCAGCAAGTACTGAGACTCTCATCAAACTAGAGAGATCCTATTTTAAAGTAAAACTAAAATCGGGTTGGGATGTATCTTGGAGGTAGAATGCTCCTGGTCTCATTCCCCAGCACCCCCCACAAAAAATATTTCTTGTCATTTCTGGAGTTTTGGGGAAAAAAAACAAAGTAGATATACATATTCAATTTGCTATATTTAGCATGAAGTCTACTTATGTTTTACTAGAATAATATTTTGTTTTGGAGGGAAAAATATACTTCAGATAGCTGCTTTACAAAAAAAATACTCGCCGGGTATGGTGGTGCACGCTTGTAATCCCCGTGCTTGGGAGGCGGAGACAGGAGGATGGCGCAGGTTCGAAGCCAGCCGCAGGCGCTGGCTTAAGAGACCCTGTTTCAAAAAAAATATATAAAATAGGTCTGGGAGTGTAGCCCGGAGGTAGAAGGGCTTCCAGGAACCCCAGTACCATAAACAAACAAACAAACAAACAAACAAAAAATGCCCATACACCCCACCTGGCCTGTATTTTCATCTATTTGTTAAAGTGCATCTGTTTTTTTTTTTTTTCTTCCATCAAAGCTTTAACTCAGGTCTGAAAATTGATTAAACAATTTTAGAGAACAGGTCTTTCCTCTGGGGAGATAAAGAACATCCATCTATAAATATATGGGCCCTGAAAGAAGTAAATACCTTTTCATTGATAATTAATTTTTCATGCTCACATAAAAACGAGTGACTTCCACCTCCACATAGATTATTCTGGACAGCCGCTGCTTGATGCTGAGTGTGGGCTTTGCTCAGTGGTTGACAGCCTGGTCCCTCAGCCCAGAACAGTCTGATAAAATGATTAAAAAAAAAAAAAAAAACCTACATTGTCTTTGTCTACTTTATTTTGGTTTAGTGCTTTTTTTTTTTTTTTTGGTGGTACTGGGGTTCCTGGAAGCCCTTCTAGCTCCAAGCTACCAGGCTACACTCCCAGACCTATTTTATACTTTTTAAAAAATTTTTGGAAACAGAGTCTCTTAAGCCAGCGGGGAACCAGTGCGATCCTCCCGTCTCCACCTCCCAACTGCGGGGATTACAAGTGTGCGCCACAACGCCGGGCAGTTTTAGTGCTTTTTAACATAGCAACAATGCAGGACAACATTCAAGTCCATTTGTAGATATGAAAAAAAAAAGTTTTGAATGTAAGAAATTATCTTCCTAAAAATGTAGTCTTGTCAGTAAGTTCAAGGTTGAGAACATCATAAAAAAAAGATGACCACAGCTGCCTTTTAGATAATCTGTCTTTAGAGGCTTCTTTAACATCTGTTGGAATTTCCCAGTATTTCTACCACAGCAATAATGGTCCTGCCATCTTATAAAATTCAGTTCCTCAGCAAAGTGTTCCAGTCATGCATAGGAAGGACTTTCTCTAAATCTTAATCTCCTAGGTCTCTGCAACATCACTTCCTTGGCGAGACCTTGCTTGCAGCCCATAGCTCTTTCTTTCATTTTTAGAACACATAATACTACCTGAGGGTGTATTCATTTCGAGTCACCCCCCCCATGCCATTTTGGCATGGGGCTGTATTTCTATCTCCTGTATTTCTATCTTTTTCTGTTTTTCTGTTTTTTTTTTTTTTTGTTTGTTTGTTTCTTTGGGGAGTTTTTGGGAAATTATTCCCAGGGGTCTCACAAAGATCCCCGGGGACAGTTTCCAAATCTGTAACAGTTTTCACACACACACACACACACACACACACACACACACACACACCGCATTCATTGTTTGAACTGATGAATTGGATTCCATTTTGGTTAGTTTAGTAAAGCATTTTCTAATCGGTTCTGAAACCATGGCTATTTCTGTGTGCTGTTTCCTGGACATCTCTTGAGCATAGCAGATAGTTAAAAAAAAAAAAAGAAAACACTTTTCTTTTAAACTTTTTTTTAATGTGTATATTTATCAGAGAGTCCCACGGACTGGCTGGGTATACAGAAATGTTGAAAATCCAGAGAGTGTATCAGATCACATGTACCGGATGGCAGTTATGGCTATGGTGACCAAAGATGACCATCTTAACAAAGACCGATGTATACACCTAGCCTTGGTTCATGATATGGCCAAGTGCATCGTTGGGGACATAGCACCAGCAGATAACATCCCCAAAGAAGAAAAACATAGGCGAGAAGAGGAAGCCATGAAGCAGATAACTCAGCTCCTACCAGAGAACCTTGGAAAGGAGCTCTATGAAGAAATTCAGTCACCCTGAGATAGTCCAGCTGGTTCCTGAACTTGAGGCAGAAAGAAACAGGAGCATCGCTGCGGCTGCCAACGAGCCATGCTCCTGAGCTCTGCGTTCCTATAGTAAGTGTTGTTTCTCTCCTTCATAGAATTATGTTTTGCCACTCTTGGCCTGGTGAATTTTCCAAATGTTATTCTGTTTGTTTTTCAATTGTTTGTACGTCAGCAAGAAGAGTGATGTGATTTGGGCAAAGAAAGAAGCTATGGTACAGGAAGCAGTCACGAAGAGGCCACAGATGAAGACTAGAGAGTAGTTCTTTTTTATTAAATAAATAAATATTAAATATCTTGAAAAAAAAATACTACCTGAGATTCCAGTTCCTATCATTTGCCTCCCTTTAACTGCCTAAATATCCCCCACTGGAGGTAAACTCCATGAGGACAAGAGTCATGCTTGTCCAGCTCACCCTGGGCCACTAGCTCCAGTATGGAAACCACTGCACTTCTTTAGCCTGAAAACTTTCCCCCAGATGTTCTCCCCCTACACGCTCTTCCTGCTCCCATTCAACCCTCACCTTCTCAGAGAGATCCCCTGGCCACAGTGTCCAAACTCAGCTTTTGGAAATCATTGTTCATTTCCTTCAGGGTCTTTGTTGCCAAGAATCAAAGGTGACTTCAGTGGATTAGGCAGAAAAGGAGTTCAACAGAAAGATGTTCTGTGCTTTACTGAATGCTTGAGAGGGCTACAGAGCTAGGCTTGAGATAAGTTCCCACAGAGCATCAAAAACTATATTGCAGAGCTAATGCGATAGAGGAATAACTCTAGATTTCCCAGGACAAGTTGGTTGGTTTGTGCCGCAAATTATCTTGTTGCTCCAGCTCCTATTCTAGGAGAAAGGAAGAGGGAAATTAGAGGGAGAGAAAGGGAAAGAGAAAAGTATGTACCTGAGTTAAGCTTTCCTTTGGGGTCACTAGCATCTGATTCATATCCAGTATGGCTGAACATAACTAGCAAATTACAAGTTAGGTCCTTCTGTATTTGCAAAGGAGACAGGTTTGCAAACTCCTAAAAGGGGAGCCAGCCTTTGCCTAACACCCAAACTCTTGCTTTGGAGCATTAAAATGTTTTGAATGTGTTTAGTGTAGTCACATTCACACTAACTCATTCATTTTCTTCTCAGCCCTTATTAGAATATACAAATAGCCTACTGCATACATTTATTTTTTTGTTATTTCATCTATAACACATGCAAAAAGAGGATGGGGGCAGTATTAGTCTCCTATTGCTGCCATGACAAATTACCACACATTGAGTGGCTTAACACAAACACTATTTGACAGTTCTGACGATGGGAAATCTGACTCCAGCCTCACTGGGCTAAAACCAAGGTGTCGACAGGAATGTGTTTCTTGGTTTTTTAATCCTTTTTCTCCATCTTTAAAGCCAGCAACAGCCAACTCAGTCCCTCTCACATTTCAAAACTGTCCTTTTGCCTCATCTTTCTCCCAGCCTAGAAAATTTCTCAGGTTTTAAGAACCTCTGTGAAGGAAGTAGTTTTCCTGAATGATTCAGGCTAATTTCCCCAACGCGGATTGTAGTTCTCACATCTGCAAAGCCCTTTTTCCCTTGGAAGGTAACCTGTCCTGAGGGGGAGCAGGGTACGAACAGTGAGGAACAGCATTTTGCCTACCATGGTGGCCCTGTCCAGTGTCCCAAAAGATGCCTGTTGTTCTGAACAGACTTGAATTGTGGAAAATGAGTAAATTGTGGTCTCAGTCATCTCAAGAATGTTTATCGCAGTTGTGACCAAGATGGCTTCTTTATTCACTAACACTCTACACAATTATTTAATTTATACCAACTTAGACTTTAGGGCAGAGGGAGAGAGAGAGAGAGAGAGAGAGAGAGAGAGAGAGAGAGAGAGAGAGAGAGAGGGAGAGAGAGAGAGAGAGAGAGAGAGAGAGAGAGAGAGAGAGAGAGAGAGGAGAGAATATTAGTACAACCCAAACACTGCAGAGCAAGTTGGGCGGGCCATTTACCACGGAGCTCAGCTGTCTGTGAGGGGTCTCAGTTGTTAGTCTGGCCTGGATCTTCAGACCTGACCTTTCCTATTGCACAATCAGAATTGAAGGTGAGGAATTGCCTAGAGGCTACCAGCAAAGCTGGCCCAGCCAGTGTTTAGCCTCATTATTGGAGGTGGGAATGGCAAGGTGGCAAGGCTGCTTGGCAGAAGAAGCTATGACTGCTCAGTCTCAGGTCTGACAATTTTAGTCCTCATGTTACTAGGGACTCCAGTTGGTTGTCAAGGCATTGTAGCTGGGTGGCAGGTCTTGTACCTGTGTGTTGCCTATCAAGCTCAGGCTTTGCATCTTGTGCCTGGTGCCTCTGTGTTACCCCTGATGCTCTGGGTGTGATGTGCCACACCTGTGTTGCTGCGAGAGTTAACGCTTTCACACTGCACACCATGTGTGAGCCACACCCATGGGGTGCTTTGGGAGTTAAGTCCCTCTTTGGCTTTAATAGAACTCCCTTTTCTAAAACACATGTGCTTCAAACACCTGTCATATGCTCAATGCAGTGGAAGAGCCTTGATAATGGCAGAGTTGGGCCAGGTTCTGCATTCTCTACTGTCTTACACCAAGCAGGTCTTGTAGAGGGGAAGAGTAGAGAACCAAACTCCATTAGCAGTCCATGAAGGAGCTGGCTGGCAGGGATGCTTCCACAGATGCATTTCTAAACCCAGCCATCATGTGGTTTCATAAACATGGAACACTACTGCCCTCGGCCACCCAAGCTCATACCACCGACAGTCAGGGGTAGATCACTGAAATATCCTTGGTAACTTAAGGCCCCAGAAACTAACAGAAATTCGGAGACAGGAGGAGTCATCTCTTACAAACAAATTCAAGGTGCTTTCACCGAATTATGGCACTCAGTTGATTGGGCAATGGAAACCTTGCATTTCTACCCTCTTAAGTGAACCAGCCTAGACATGCCCACACATGCGCAGGAGCATGCAGGCCTAATGGGCCCCAAGCAGCCATCAAGCATCTCTTCTCACAGAGTCAGTCTGATCAAAGGCAAGCAATTAAAGCATTGTTATCATGTACAACAAACATGACCCTGTTGTGGGACAGTACATACAATGAATTAGATTTTCACGAAAAACAACCACAATATTTTGGAAGACTAAAAACATAAAAAATAATCTTTTACTATTGTTTGTATGTTTGTTTGATTTTCAATACTTATAGATAAAGATTTCCCTCATCTATGTTGTATATAACAATAAATACGTGGTAGGGTTTTGGTTTTTTTGGGTTTTGACTTAGATTTTTTTTCCTCCGAAAGTCATTTAAATTTTTTTCTTCTAGAACTGTTTAGGACACTCCCTAATATAAGAACAAGTTCAAATTATGGAACCAGCCTAGGTGTACATCAAGAGGTGAATGAATTATGAAATTGTGGGATATACACACAATAGAATTCTACTCAACCATAAAGAATAACCAAATTATGTTACTTGCAGGAGAATAGGCGTACTAAAAGAATATTGTGCTAAGTGAGATTAGCCCGTTGCAGCAAATGAAAGGTCATATGTTTTCTCCTATGTGTGGAAGCTATGAATAAACTAGGACACCAGAGAGACTTTGGATAAAGGAGAAGTTTCAGTGGAGGGGTGGAGGTGAGGGAGGGAGACGTGAGGAAGAAGACCTCGGGTGGCATATGTACATATACAAAAATATCCATGCCAATCTCACTCTGAACTTTAATATAATGCATGATTGCAATACACCAATAAAATATATTTTTTCTTTTTTTGTGTGGCACTGGGAATGGAACCTAGGAGCATTCTACCTCTGAGCTACACCCCAGCCCTGTTTAATTATTTTTAAAGAAGGTCTCTCTGAGTTGCAAAGGACCAGACTAAGTAGCTGAGGCTGTCCACAAACGTGATCCTACTTTCTTAGCCTCCCAAATGTTGGGATTACAAGCATGTGTCACCACGCCCAGCTCTAAAATATATATTTAATTTTTTTTCTATCTGCCATAAAACATAAGCCAAGAGTGGAGTAACTCCAGTGCAGTTCTCTTTAGTGCTTGGCACTTGGCAAGTGATCAATGAACACTGACCAGATTGAACTTGGGGGGAGCACTTATAGGATACAGGACCTAGAATAAAAGTTCAGGTTTCTAACGCAGACTCAATAAGTTCTGTGATCCCATACAAGTCACTGAATTGCCTTGATAAGCTGTTTTCTACCACTATTTCCATCTCGCCTCAAACCTTCCAACCCATGAGGCTCAAAGACCTTCAATTAAAGTTGTACTAAATTCTTTTCAAAGAAAAATCAAAATGTCAACAATGGCACAAGATGCACAGGTTATAATTATGCTACACCTCCAGAAAGAGACTTGAGATGAAATAGACCAAGGATCAGTTATGTGGTAACACTGAACAATGCTAGAATTTAATCCCTTATGTTTTTAAGTGAGCTCAGCCATGTACCAGTAAAGGCTCAACACAGAAAATAACATGCCCTCATGCTTATGGAAAAATGTTTAATAGTGCCCACAGGGGAGACGGAACAATGAGGACGGGTGGTGGCAGCAATCCTATGTCCATGGCCTTCCCCTCCCTTTTGTCATCTTCTACTTGGGGGTGCATTTTCCCTGCCAAAGGAGTAGGAAAAGCTATGATTAAAAAAAAAAAAAAAACTGGTAGCTGGGCGTGGTGGTGCATGCTTGTAATCCCTGCACTCAGGAGGCTGAAGCAGAAGGATCATGGTTCGTGGACAGCCTCAGCTACTTAGTGAGGCCCTTTGCAACTCAGTGAGACCCTGTTTCAAAAATAAAGAATAAAAAATAGGGCTGGGGGTGTAGCTTGGAGGTAGAATGCTCCTGGATTCCATCTCCAGTACCACAAAAGAAGGAGAAGAAGAAGAAGAAGGAGAAGGAGAAGGAGAAGGAGGAGGAGGAGGAGGAGGAGGAGGAGGAGGAGGAGGAGGAGGAGGAGGAGAAACTGGTAAAGTGATAAAGAATTGATTCTGTGGGCCAAGGAATGAATTATAGAGCTACAAAATGGTGTGTGAGAGCCAGGCGTGATGGCACACTCTTGTAATCCCATCAATCAGGAGGCTGAGACCAGAGAAATGCGGTACGCAAACAGCCTCAGCTACTACTTAGTAAGTCCCTCCACGACTTACTGAGACCCTGTTTCAAAATAAAGAATAAAAACAAAAATCAAAACAAAACAGTATGTGGGAAAATTTGTACAGACAGGAGATTTTAAAAAAATTAGAAAGGTACTGTGTGTTACTAACTAACTTGGACAAGAATAAAAGAAAATAAGTTGTACTATCTCACTTTTCTCTGACTTCTTTTTCTGATTGATTTGACATCTCAGAATTTCTCAGTGACTCTCCTTTCTTATTTCACCTTTTTTGGTATGGTTATCTTTCTTCTTTTCCTTGAACAGTTTTCAAGTCTCTATCCCAAAGTTAAAATAGAAACATTTAAAGACAAGAAAGAAGAACCACAGGCCTGGGGCCTCCACATGACCTTGGGACTTAGAGGAGTCTCAACTTCTCTGTACCTGTGTTTTTCATTTGTGAAGTGGGTGAAATAACACCTGCCCCAAACACAGAGCAGTGGTGTATGACTAGCAACCAGGAGGCTATGTGCAAAGATTGACCTCTGCAGTGTTGCCATCCTCCTTTCTCCCACAATCCTCCTTTACTTGGTAAAGCCCTCTAGTGTGTCTCCTCTATTTCCATGGCCACAATTCATACTTGTCCACCTCTTAAATGTTATTTTATTTGCCTATGCTGCCATCTCAATGGTTCTTTGTTTCTTTCCTATTTCTAGTTCAAATGAATGAAAACTTCACCAATATCTATAATCTATCTACCTATATATTTTAAAAAATCCTGAAAACCCCATTTTTACGTGAGAATAACATGCCTATATTAATTCTGCCTTAAAATGGAACCATGTAAAATTTTCTTTAAAGCCTATTCATCAAAGATGCCCACTTTTAGCTGGGTGCTTGGGACACTGAGACAGGAAGATAGCAGGTTTGAAGGCAGTTCAAGATAATATAGTCAAGATCTTGTTTCAAAATAAAAAATAAAAGCTGGGGGTGTAGTTTAGAGATAGAACGCCCAGGGTTCAATCCTTAGTAGTCAAAAAAAAAAAAAAAAGACACACAGTTTGCAACTTTTAATCATCAGTACTGAGTGGAAGTTGTAGCGAGAGAAATGAGGCAAGTGAAAGGAATAAGGGCATCCAAAATGGAAAGGAGGAAGTCAAATTGTCACTGCAGATAGCATGGTCCTATTAATAGGAAAATGGAAAGGCTTCATCAAAAATGATTAGAACTAATAAATGAACTTGGCAAAGTTGCAGGGTATAAAAAATTCAACATACAATTACAGAAGCACTGTTAAATAATAACAGCAAAATATATAAAATAAATCAAGAAAACAATCTAATTTTCAATAGCCACCAAAATTTTAAATACTCATGGATAAATTTAGCCAAGGAATTAAAATATCTCTATAATGAAAACTCTAAGACATTGATGAAAGAAATTGAAAAAGACACCAAGAAATTCTGAAAGAGATCCCATATTCATTGATTGGAAGAATCAGTACTGTTAGAATGCCCAGACTACTCAAAGTGATGTTCACAGTCAGTGGAATCCATATCAAATTATCAAGAACATTATTCACCCAACAAAAAAAAAAAGCAGTACTAAAATTCATATAGAACCACAAGAAAACCTGGACTAGTCAAGGTGACCTGGTCTAAAAGAACAAAGCAGGAATAATTACACAACCTGACTTCAAACTATACTACAAACCTGTAGTAATTAAAACAGTATGGTATTGGAATGTGATACATAGGTCGGTGGAACAGAATATAGAGCCTACATGTGAACACATGTATCTGTAGCCAACCGATCTTCAACAAAGTGCGAAGAACATGTGTTGGAGAAATGACAGTCTTGTTAATAAATGGTTCTGGGAATATTGGATATCCACATACAGAAGCATGAAACTAGACCCTTATCTTTCACCACATACAAAAATCAAATCAAAATAGATTAAAGACCTAAAACTATGAAACTACTAGAAGAAAACATAGGGGATTGCTTTGGGACATTAGAAAGGGAAGGTCTTTTGGATAAGATTCCCAAACACAGGAAACAAAACCAAAGTACATAAATGGGGGTTCATTAAACTAAAAAGCTCCTGTATAGCAAAGGGAACAATCAACAAAAATAAGAGACAACCTACAAAATGGGAGAAAATATTTACAAATTCTACATCTGACAAGTATTAATAACCAGAGTATATAAGAAACTTTGAAAACTCAGTACAAAAAGACAAATAATCCCATAAAATATAGGCAATAGATCTAGACATTTTCAAAGGAAGACATAGAAATGGCCAGTAGAAATTTTTAAAAATCACTATTACAAATCATCAGGAAAATAGAAATCAAAACCACAATGTCATATTTTATAATAGCTACCATAAAAAGACAAAAACTAAATGGTGGTGAAGATGTAGAGAAAGAAAACTTGCACACTCACTGCACATTGTTGGGGGAATATAAATGAATACAACCATCATGGAACACAGTATAGAGGTTATTTTAAAAAAAAAAAAACTACTATTACATGATCCGGCCGTCCCACTACTGGGTAAACGTCAGAGGAAATTAAATCAGTGTTTGGAAGAGACATCTGCACCTCCATGTTCATTGTAGCACTGGTCACAATAGCCAAGGAAAAGAAACAACCCAAGTGTCCAACAACTTGTGAAATGGAGAAGAAAACTGTGACACATAGACACTGTGGAATACTATTTAGCCACTTAAAAAAGAATACAATTAGGACACGTGTGACAACATGGGTGAAACTGGAGGTCTTTATGCTAAATGAAACAGGCTTAGTAAACAAAGATAAGAATTATGTGATCTTGCTCATATGAGGAATATTTAAACAGATGATCTCATAGCAGTTGAGAGTAAAGTGGCCGTTACCAGAGAATAGGGCCAGAAGGAGGAAGAGAAGAAAGAAGAAAAGGTAAATAACAGGTATTGAGTTATAGTTAACTGGAAAAAAGAAGCTATTCACAGTGCACAGAAGGAGAATGACACGAGACAATGAGGTACTATAGATATATTTAAGCCAGAGGATTTTGAATGTTTCACCATACAAAATGTGTTTGTTCTTTTTGAGCATAATTGGTAAGTGTTTGAAGAGATATGTTTACCCTAATGTGAATATTATAAAATATATCTGTTGAAACATCACATCATACCCACACCATAACTGTGTACAATTTTAGAAATTTATTAAAATAAAAACTGAAAACCCTATTAATCATATTTACAGATAAGAAAGTTTAATTTCAATATTGGTTCATATCCATTGTAGTTACTGATGTCTTCTTTGGTCTTTTAACACACCTCTTTTGAAGTAGTCCTTAAAAAATTCCTTTAGTGTTTATAAGAATAAAGTCAGATGAAAAGAAAAAAATCTCCCAAACTCCTAAAAATTTCTGTAGGAGACATACTTTCTTGACGCTCGTAACAACCCAATGCCAAGGAAGCCTTTCTGTTTGTTTGTTTTTTAATCTTTACACTGAAAGGAAAATAAACACAAAAAGTTTTGTTCCACATTACTTCAAGAATGCAAACTTTTTGTTGGCTGTGGGACTCTGAGACACCTCCTGCAAAACAATCCACACATACCCCTACTTATGTTTTTACAATGATATTGAAGAAAACAAATCAAACAAAGCCGATGGAGATACTGGCTTGGAGTTCTTTGATACAAGCTTACACGCCACAGAGTCTTTTAACTATATCTTACTACGTTGCTATTTATCATCAAACATACCCAAATGTGTGCAATGTGTGAATATGTTAAAACAAACCTATCATAATGTCTGGGTACAAAGCTAAGTCACTAGTTTGCAAACGTCTCTTTGTTTCTCTGTATGCATTTAGCTACTGATAAATCTTTTCAATGAATGAAGCAGACCTGAGCACATACAATAAAGGAAAGCAAAAATTACCAGGTTTGGACTTCATAGCCAGAAAGATTCTGTTGAGTCTGCCAGCGGGGGAGCTTGCGTATTAATACCCCACCTGGAAGAGCTGACATGTTGAAAATGAGATTAACACCTTCCTATTTTGCATTAACTAAGGCTAAAGTGTCATGTGTCTTATCAGGATAAAAAAAAAATCAATCCTGAAACGAAAGGGTTGGGAACAAGATAGGGTTTTAAGAAAAATGCTAAAATATAAAGTCGGATTTTTTGTGTGTGTGGTGGCGGTGGTGATTGTTTGAAGATAAATACCTGGTGCAAATGAAAGCCAAAATAATAAAGATGACTCCGGAGTTAAATAGGAACCTGTGTAGCATTGCACCTCCTTTTCAAGCCAATGGCAATTGACATAGTAAACAACTTGTCAGAATGTTTAATTTTTTTAAAATAATAAATGCGTACGCCACACCCAAGAGTATTGATGCCTACGTACTTGTTGCCAATTTCAGGCCAGGCTCGAAAAGGAAGAGCTAATATAAATGATTTATTCATTCAGATATAAGATAGCACTTTTTAATTCCCTCTCTTCACAATCCATCTTGTTATGTATTTACTAAAGATGAACATTTAGATGAAAAAATATTAAAAATTCTAATGCAGAGAAGCCTCAAAATCACTGCCAAACAAAAGTGGAAGTGGTGTGAGAGAGGTGGGCGAGGGTTGGCTCCATGTCTTCCTCATCCAGACAGGTTCGAGGCAGAGACTGGGGGATTTTCCCAGACTCACAAGGCCCAGGGCACCATCCTCTATCAACAACATCGCTCATTCCCATGTGCCAGATCCTCTTGCAGGGGTGACAGAGAAAGCAGAGAAAGGGGCAATAAGCTTCCCTTTCACCAGGATTTGTAGTTTGGCTGTGCAGACAGATACCAACAATATCTAGATTTCAAAGCTGGTTCTGAGAGAGTAGAGGCATAAATACTTCCATCATGGAAGTCCTGTGGGAGGGAGAAAAACTTTCTGGGCGGATCTGGGGAAATTTCCCAGGAGGGAGGTGGTATGAATTGGACCTTGCAGAATGGATTAGGTTTTAACAAGTGGGAAAGAAAAGGGTAGAGAAGCTTTCTAAGGAGAATGAACCGGTTTATTATCTTTCGGTACCACCATCACATCAAGCAAGGCAGGAACATTAAGCAGACACCTAAAATACATTAATAGAAAATGTAGCCAGGCGTGGCAGCACACGCTTGTAATCCCAGCGCTTGGGAGGCTGAGACAGGAGGATCACACAGTTTCGAAGCCAGCGTCAGCTACTGAGTGAGGCTCTCAGCAACTTAGTGAGGCCCTGTTTCCACATAAAGTATAAAATAGGTCTGGGAGAATAGCCTGGAGGTAGAAAAGCCCCTGGGTTCCACTCCCAGTACCACCAAAAAAAAAAAAAAAATGTATTGTTACAGAAATTACCTTCAGGAATCCACTTTTTTAGAAAACAAACTATACACATAGATTGAACATACAAGTGGTATGCTAGTTGGCTTTCCGTTCCTTTACAAGTATCTGCGACAAGTCAATTTCTAAGGAGAAAAGGTTTATTTTGGCTCACAATCCATGATGGACTATCCCGTTGCTTTGGGCCTGTGGCGAGGCAGGAGGTCGTGGTGGAGAAAAGCCGGTCACCTTGAGGCCAGGACACAAGGAAAAGGAGAGAGAGGATGGAACTGGGGTCCCACAATTCCCTTTGAGTGCATGCCCCCCAAAACCTAAAACCTTGCACTAGGCCCCACCCCTTAAAGGCCCCAGCACCTCCCAACACTGCCAGGCTGAGGACTGATCCTCCAAAACAGATGCCGGGAGGGGCAGGGCGATTCCAGATCCAAGCTTTAACAAGTGGGAAGAAAAAGAAACACAATCAGTACTTTATTCTGCTGGCTAAGTGTCTGCTATCCCAGCATTAGCTATTGTTTCTATTCATTGCTGAGCTTCTAATTGCTGCTATCTTATGGAGTCTCGATGAAAAGGAAGGGAGGTGGGGAGGGGACTGCGCCTCAGGAATGCCAGCCAGGCGAAGTTGGACTCCTACTTCAACTACTTTCATTCATTGTTCCAAAGGTGACCCTGGTCTGTGATGTTCAAAGAGAGTGGAGGAGGACCAGCAGTTTTAAGGTAGCACAAAGGAAGGCAACTTAATGCCTCCCTAAGGAGAATTCGAAGAGGGCCATGCTTGCAGAGAGGATGATAATAACAATTAAAAAAAAAAGAAGTGTAGGGGTGGGTGGGGAAGGAATTCTGATAGCTGGGGAAGGTGGGAGGAAAAGGTGGAGGTAACCCTCGCAGGTGATCCAGGAGGATTTGTAAGTGATGTGTGCACAAGGCAGGCTGGGGCTGTGAGGCAGAATTCAGGAACGGCGCCCAGGGAGCTCCCAGGAATAATGGAGAGCTGTGTTACATCATCAGGATCACTGAGACCCGATCCTCAGGGGAAGCCCTGTCTTTTTTGTTCTAGATGTTTTGAAGCTGAGCTGGGGGGGCGGGGGTTGTGGGGGAGAAGTGAAAGAGGAGGGGAAAATCACTGAGAAAAATTAAGCAGTCTGAAAGGAGGGTAAGATTATGAAGATAAATGTTTACCTCTCTGCTGCATTGTGTCTCTTGAAATGAAACTGTTCTTGAATAGCGCTGCATCAGTACAGCGAGGCTGTGGGCATTGTGAACAAATTGGCTGTCTCAGATGATTTGACACATTTTGATGTCTACTTAGGAAAATATCTGTTAATCCTATTAGAAAGAGAAGGAGAAGGTCCTGAGGAGGAACGCAAAAGATCAAATCCGTCTCCATCTTGTGCACAATCTCCCAAGGCCAAGACATTAAAACCTCAGGCATTTCCAGAAGACCCCATGCCTCGGCCCTGACCTGCCTGGAACTGCTTCTGAGTTTTTTTCTTCTCTACCTCCCTTCCTCGCCTGGCACGGGCTAGACCCAAGACAAGACTGGAAGGCTGCCCTCTCTGTGGCAAAGCAAAGGAGAAATCTTCTCGTGTGCCTTTCTCCTAATGTAATTTTCCTTCTTTTCTTCTTCTCTCCTTCTTTCTATTCCCCTTTCCTTTCTATGTGATTTGCTCTTTGCTAATATTCAACTCCAGACCATTTTCTGTGTTTGGCAAAGGAAGCAGTTTCATTGTTAGGTGACTCCAGGGGGGATATAGTGTCTATGATGTTGTCGGGGCCAAACCTCCCTTGGGAAGGTTAACTACCTCTAGCCTAATCCCAAAGGGGGAAGGATGGAGACCGCACACTGGCGCACCAGCCATTTTCCTTATAGAGAAAGTGGATCCTTTCTGCCCAGAAGTACTCTTTCTCCCCACACTGGTGCATGCCAGCACTGTCATGCAACTTTTGGGGGACCTGGACCAGTTATCTGGAAGCCGAATCCATACAGTGTAAATTAGGAGTAAAGGAAACCGAGGACATTCTTCTCCCAACTTCTTTTTGAGAAAGGTTCTTCTGGGAGCAACACGTAAGTCTGATCAAAGGGTCCATTCATCTGTCTCAAGAGCCAATGATGGAGCCCAGCATGGAGCTGAAAATACGCACTCACAGTCCTAGAAAATTGTATTCATTAAACTCTACCTACAGGTCCTCACCCAGAATCTGTTCCATGCCAAAGCAGCATGCTGCTGCTAATCCTCCTTTATAGATCAGGCAGCAAAATAAAGAGGGTGGGGCTGAAGTGCTGGGGCAGTCTGCACACTTGTTTGGAAAAGAAGAAAAGGGAAAGCACAGGGATTTCTTGTTCTCCCCCTTCATGTTCCAAGTAGCCAGGGTTGTCCAGACACTACTGAGAGACACAGGGCTTTTTAGCATTCAGAGTATTTTCACTTCCACAGGGTAAGTGCTCCATGTCAGATGAGAGTTTAGAGACAAGAGCAAATAAATGTCTTTTGGGCTGTGGTACAGTGTTATTTCTGGATGCCTCCTTTCTTTGTGGGTTAAGGAAGAAATAATAATCGCAGCTGGCATTATTGAGCACTTACTATATGCCAAGCGAGTGGCGCATTATTTACACCCTCTCATTTTATTTTTCTAAGATCTCTATGAGGTAGGGACCTGTGTTTCCATCTTTTTGTTGTTGTTTTGTTTTTTAGTTTTTTTTTTCAAGATGATTTGGAAGGATAAAGTAACTTGTGCAAGTCAGTGGCGAGTTGAGATTTGAACCAGAAGCTTCTGATGCTTCACTTTTGACGCCTATGCTACCGTGCCATCTCTAAATAGTTCCACTGAAAGTATGTTTTGTGGTTTCCACTTGGGATTTTGGTGACTGATCCTTAATAATCTTTCCACTATTATCTTTATCTTTTCAATTTTCTGCCATCAAATCATAGAGTTCCTCAAAGGCAGGGACTGTGTCCCCCTTACCTTCGCACCCCCACAGTTCTTAAAACAAAGTCTCTTGTCAAGAATAGAAGATAAGCAATTATTTGTTGAAATGCACTTTACGTCATCTCTGTACCTAAACAAAGCCCGTCTAAACAAGTCCACTTCCCAAGCAGTAGGGTTTCCCTCTTGTTTGTCGCCATCCCCTTCTTGTTTTGTTTTCGAAAGGTTGGTTTTGAACTGGAGGGACACTGCGCTTGTCTTGTCACTTAGCGTGATTTGAAAGTGAGAGTCTGTGTAGTGCTTTAGCCTGCCCTCAGCAATCAGGCCTCACACTCGCGAAGCTCTGATTGTAGGAGTTGCCTTATTTGCATTGATGAGGATGAGCCAGCTGCTGGAGCATACAGCACTGCACCTGACACAATCACCGAGTTCAGGATTAGCGGGGGGAATCAGGAATCCACTGAGCTGCGTGGCAATCTCAGCCCCACATTAGAGTCACTCATGCAAAATGACCCAAATTTGCAATGAGCACAATTAGCAATCCAAAGATGCATGTTAATTTGGGTCTTAATATTTTTCTGCACTTCCCTAAATTAAAAATAATAAATATACGCTTTCCTAGACGAGTCTGGGCATGAAAACAATTCGGGGGATTAGGGGGTTGTAGAAAATGTGCAAACCCCAGAAAATGTGGCTTTCTCTGGGTAACGAACCACCACCACCACCCACCCCCTGAGGTATTCAGTTTGGCATCAAATAGGGTAAGGGCTTTGTGGTGTCCTGCCCCTTTTCGAATCAGTAGACAACAACTATGTACAAGGATAAAAATGATAAAAATAACAAGAGCTATAATATGTGGGAAAGAAAAATTTAAGCTTTGATAAAAGGATCTGATCTTTTATATTATGCATTAATATTTCTGAGGCGATGTTTTGATCACATATAACCCCACAGATACACTCAGTTATTTCAGGATGTCCTAAAAGTACAAGAGATTGAGTTGAATTTTTATTAAACAGAGTTTATAAATCAAATTGAACATTCTCAAACCCTGGGCTATGTCTCCATATGTTTGCAGTCTATAGGTATTGAAATGCTCACCTATACTTTAGGAAAGAAAAAAACCCACAACATTTTGCAAAAATTGAATAAATGATCATTCGAAGCAAAAGCATGCAGTTCAAAAGCTAAACCTCCCATTGGAGAACAGAAAATTTAATGAGCTTTTAATGGAATGCAATGCTCAGAGTAGTAAATTATTTGTTAGTTGACGATGCAATCAGCATGCTGATTAAGGTTGCTTGGTTTTTTACTAAACATTAACTGAATGAAAACGGGTAGTCCTTGTTCTGCTTGGGGGGCTTTAAGGAAGCAAATGGACTTTCAGAACAGAGATTGTCAATAAAGGTGAGTGCACGCCAGGTGTCATTTGAATATGATGATAAAATACTAGTGATAAATATTTAAAAGCATTTTAAATCCACAATGTTCGCCTAGTGTATTGTGGACTCTGTTTAAAGAAACAGTGGGCCTTAGCAGGCCTAACAACAATCCCTCTATCTCTCTCTAGAAAGAAATATCAAGATCTGCTTTCTTTTATTGCAAAAGAAAAAAAGGGGGGATGCTTTGAAAATATATACCAGCGTGGTCTCAGGAACTGCTTGAGAATTTGGAATGTAAACCTAAAAAAACAGAAGAAGAAAAAAAAAGGACAAAAAAATCAAAACAAAGAAAAAATATTCCTGCAGCAAATAAAAGAAGATATCTGTTCCTCTGGACAGATTAAGATAAATTTTTAGCAGTTTCAATATTCTGTTGTTTTTAAATAATTGCTATTAGAATATATATAATTTTAAATGTATAAATGATGGCATTCTGAGTACAGAAAGGATTGTGATATTGGAGCTATATTCTGCTTAATTTAGAAGGTCTGAAGGGAAGTAAAAGAACAAAAAATAAAATAAATTATGTAATGCTTATTTTTATTGTTAGAATATTAATGCAGAATTTTAAAAAACGTAATTTACTGTATTTTAGTCAACATGGACATTTGCATAAATTATTGTTTCTGAGAAAGATTTTTGTTATTAAATATGTTTAAATTACTAGATTTATTTATCCCCCAAAAGAAGGGTGTGTGTGTGTGTGTGTGTGTGTGTGTGTGTGTGTGTGTTTCTCCCTACCAATTGAAGAATCATGGATTTGTAGGTTAATTTTCTTTGAAGAGCTACAAAGTTCTTTTTCTATAAATCCCAATTAGTCTCATCATCAGAAATTCTCTGGCAATGATCAGGTACTCTTAAAATCCGATAAATAACTACCTCTCACTTTTAACTATTCCTGTTTATGACCCAAGAGGTTAAAAGCCTTTGACTGGCATTTGACTTCTGACCTCATATAAATGTTATCTTATCAGTTCCCGCTTGTTAACTTGTATTGAGTGCTTGTCCCTGATGGCTTTTAGATAAAGGGTTGTGGGTTTTTTTCCTTTTTTTTCTTTCTAATATATTTCCTATAGGAACTAGCCTATTTGCTTTGTTCTATGCCTAGAGCACTCAAGTCTACACGGTAAGCTGCTACCAATCTGTTAGAAAGCACCAAATATACTTTCATGTATTCCCTACCTTATTTCAAATTTAGCTTTATGGGTGAGATTTTATGATTAAAAATATACATTTATTATAATTGATAGTAGTAATTACTAGTGGTCTTAATCCTTTCACATGTTTGCCAGGAAGCTGGTTAGGTTTATATTTTTTCTTTCAAAATAAAATATGAAAAATTAAAAAAGAAAAAAAAAACAGTTCTAGCTTTGCATTTGGCAGCAGCAAGAGATGAGTTAGAGAGATAATTTATGGAAATCTTGTCTCCCCAGACTTCACAAGTCCGCCTAATGAGAGAGTCATCAGTAAGATATATCTTTTTTAAAAAATCGAATCCACACCATGAACAGTGCATTTTCTAGCCTTTGGGGAGGGAGGTGGTGGCCTGGTGCTCTTCTTTGCCCCTCTGTCCAAAGAATTAAGAAGGATAAGGATTTGGGCCTTTTATTTCATTTGCAGCTGTGTGTGTTTTTCACACACTCAAGTGTGTATATGTATGAACTAGTAACTATGCACAAACCTAAATACATTTGAATGTTTGCATTTTAATCTCTTCCCAAACCTCGATGGCATCGCCAGAGTATTCCTAGAAGAGGCTGGTGCCTCGTAGCCTGCCTCATTTGCAAATGACCTACAATGTGATTTCTAAACAAAATATCACATTAATTTCTATGTGGAAAACAGGCAGAAAGGAGGGGAAGGAGGAAGAGGCAGCCATCTTGGAGCCATTTTTTTTTTCTTTTAGCCCCTTTCTTTCTCCTCCTAGGGTTCAGTTGTTAGAATATTACCTTGATTTTTGATGGGCCTTCAACCTAAAGTCAGAGGCATATTCAAGAGAGCTCTGTATTTGTGTTTGGATTAGAAAAAAATTGTAACCTCTTTGGACTTTAGATAATAACTGCAACTATAGACAAACTACACCTATTATTCTCTTTCCTTCTAAATAAATATAAATATAAATGAAGCCTATGCCACAGCTAGTAAGAGACCTGTACCAACCCTATTAAGGGAAACAAATGTCTATTTGGACCATTCATTTGCTGCTATCTAAAGAATTAATATGTCAGTAAAGTTATCTGCCCTTCCTCCTCCCCATTCTGTCTTTTTCCCCCCAAACACACACTCACATGCAGGCACAGAAACACACGCGCGCACGCGCGCGCGCGTGCGCACACGCACACACACACACACACACACACACACACACACACATCCACCACAGAGAAATGGCAACCCTGGAAACTTTTTTTTTTTTTTTCTAAATGGGAATTCCCTTTCTCTTACATCATAGGTATTTAGGAAGGAGTGAAACAACCCCACTTTCCCTTTTTATTTGATTTTATTTTTCAGTGTGTAGAGAGCTCGTCCTGGGTCAGCCTTGTCTCACCACTACTTCCATCCTGCTCATATCTGGCCCACACCCAGCTTTAATGTAGTTTGTCCTAACTTTTCATTTCAACCATTGCTTTTCTCAAAGTGGCCAGAGTTTAAAAACTTCACAAGTAAAAGGAAAAGAAATACCCCGGCAGGGGGAAAAACAAACCAAACCCTCAAACTGGTGCTGGCATTCACTGCCCTGACACAGTCTCCAATGTTTTCTCTGTGGTTATAACACAAAAGCTCTTTCTTCCCTGTTTTGATGTGTTAAAGACAGAAAGAGGACACTTCCAAGTGGTAAAATAAGTATTTGGAAAGCATAGGGAAAGTGTTTTTTCTTTGAATGTCCGCATGTGCCAGTAACACTTGGACACTCTGTGGTTTAGTATTAATTAAAATTTTTAAAATGGAAAGGGGAGGAAAAGTTAAATTTAAGAACATTTTATCATATCCACAATGAGAAGTGTGCCCAGGGCCAATCATTCTACTATCTCTGGAATAAAGAGGACAAGATATTATGCCCCTCTGAGAAGGATGTGAGCAGATCTATAACAGATTATTGTCTAATTCTAATATTTGGCAGGAGAAAACTATCAGCTTTGACTCCTTTAAAGCCATCAGTCTGAAGTAATTTTCCTAGACTATATTATTTGTGGACTGTTTTACTGAGTGAAACAAATAAGGATTTGAGAGACAAATAAGGACCTGGTTTCTGGACACTCTCTCCTACTCTAACAAACAAATTCTCTGTGCGGAAGTCTAGAGACCTGACCCATTATGCTTTGTATCCCGGGTTTTTAGCCAAGATTTAAATGGGTAAGAGAGATGAATTCAAAAGTGGTGAAAGTTTATACTACCATTCTTTTTGATATCTAAATCGTGTTTTAACATATGGTCATAAGTCTCAGTATACCTAGAAAACAGAAAGTGTTTAACTAAATCAGTCTTGCTACTAATCGAAACGAATTGTTCCTCCAAATATTTTTTATCTAGTCTTTTTAAATTCTTGTAGTTACAGGAAGACGATGAAAGCGGGTGAAGGCCCTTTGTTTTTTTCTGTGTACCTATACCTTTCAGCTTTATAAACTTACCTAAGGATGTGATTAAAAATAGTGTTTCTCTGTTTATAAATGTACCCCAAGAATATAGTAAGAGATGTGGTCCATTTGATTTTTCCCCCTTCCTTGCCCCCAAATAAAACCTTTTCTGTTTGGAAAAAGCAGAAGCTTCTATAATATTTTGGGTCTTTTTGCATTTCAGCAAAAAAAGCTGAGAGTGTGGAGTCAGAAATATCAAAAATTTTAGGGCCTCAGTTTTTGCTTTTATTTCTTTGTGAAGACTGGTGCTGATGGGCTTCTAATTTCCTCTGGTCTCTGTCTTCTCTTTTGTGGATTTTCTTTATTTGTATAAATTGGCCCTGTCCCTTCCTACAAGGATGCTTAATTTGGGCACACTCTCCCTGATAGTTTCTCATTTCTATTCCCTTTAGCTTGATTGGGGTTTGAAATGGGGGTGGCTTTTATTTTAAAAGCTTTGTAATTCGAACTTGGAGATTCAGGACTTTTTTCCTACCCCTCTGAACATGCTCAAAGGTCACACCCAAGATCATAAGCCACATTTGTCTGTTTCTTGTCGAAAAATGATAAAATAATATCCACAGGCATGCGATCCTTGGGACATGGCTTGGACACACACCTCGTCCTCTCCCAAGGCCAAGCCTTGTCTGCCCTGAAGAATGAGTACATTCATCCCCAAAGTTGATGCTTCAAAGTGACCAGTCAGATGTTAGCAGGTCAGCTGGCCGTCTCGTTGGGCAGAGGGTCCATAAATCTGAGAGATGTTGGCGTGGTTGAAAGAGGAAGGTAGTCCAGCCTGAGGGAAGCCCCGTAAATCTATCCAGGAGCTTTGTTCCTGGTGGGGAGCGGGGGTGAGAGTTGGGGTAGCTGGGGGCTGTGGGTTGTTATTAATGCCCTGGCCCTCCTGCAGTGGGTGCTAACTTGTGCATGAGAACTGCCACCGCCCTTCCAAAAACATCTCTGCTCGGAAAAGTCAAGCGCGGCTGAGCCCTGATTTTCATTTAATAGTCAAAACCAAGATGCGTTTGGGCTACGATGATAGGACAGCTCCCTTGAAAAGATTATTTGAACTACAAAGGCATTCATTTAGGGCTAGCAATGTTGCAAAAGGGCCTGCTAGAAATTAGCAGCCTGTCCTGGTATTTGGAGAGCAAGAGTGACAACTTATTGGAAGTTCTCAAGGAATCATTTATATTTCACACTCCACTAGGCAGCTGATTTGAGATTGTCTGTTAGCATAACAAAGGCTCTGAGCCTGTGAACTTCAGAAACCTTTCGACCTCTTAGCTGCCGGCATGAATAGCCCCCAGTCCTGCCTATAGAGATCTCCCAAAGCTGCCCTGTTCGTGGCTAAATTGTTAATCAGGGTAATTTAATATAGTTTTCAATCTGCCTCATCTCTTATTGGGAAAGGTATTCACAGCTTCCCTACCCCAGAAAAAAAAAAAGTTCTTTTATTCCAGTGTGAGAGGGGCAGCTGCAGACAGGCCCCCATCCCTTGCCGCTCCCCCCAACTCTCACTTCCCAGCAGCCACCACAGGGAAGGGCCAGAAACAGAAAGTCTGAGTGAGGACCCTCTGTGGGCGCTCCACCCTGAGCCTCCAGCTCGGGCCTGTTTATGCTGGGAACCGACAAAACAAAAACCCAGGGTTCAGGCAGCCCTGAAACTACAACGCCAACACACACACACACACACACACACACACACGCACGCACGCACGCACGCACACACACACACACACACACACACACGCCACACCCCCTTCCCCACCTCCTTCCCCTGTGGTCCCCTCCCCCTTCATCTTCCCTGAGCTACTCCTGTGGTTCTGAGGACCCCAGGACTGCTGTCCCTGTCCCTCTCACTCCTCAGAGGCGCCCACATGGTCACACCCAGTCCCCTGCGTCCACTCCCGAGTGTCACAGACACTTTCTCTCCCCTGCTCCTTCGCACACCACCAATTCACATGAACATGAGTTAACTGAAAAGAGGCCAAGCACAAATATATTCATTTTAATCCAGTTAAGACCTAAGAGGTCTCATAGGATATTACTCAATAGTTTGAAAACCAAGTATAAAACTCAGATTTTTGCTACACCATTTCATCTCTGAGAGGCCTCCCGCCTGTCTTTCTTTCACCCAGTCGCTCCATGTCTCACACACACACACACACACACACACACACACACACACACACACAGAATGAAGAAAAAACAATCGTACGCAAAGCACCTAGCTTCAGTTAGAAGCTGCTAAAATATTTGGTGTGTTATCTTTTTAAATGACTACGCTTCTTGTAGCCCTGGGCAAATGCAAAACAGCAATTCCATACGACAAAGGGGAAAATACGAAGAATAATTATGCTCTTTTAAAATTAAAAAGGAAAAGATACAATCTCTTTGTCTTATTTTTAGCCTTTCCTCTCCGAGCAAGAATCTTAGGACTTGTAGAAGCCAGAACTGAGTAATCGGTGGTGGCTGCAGTGGCAGTGTCTTGTGTCCCTGGTGCTCTGTCTTTGTGTGAGTTCAGGCTCTGGGTCTTGCACCATTTCTCGCTGGTGCCTCTCTGGGCTGGCGCGTCTGTCTCTCAGCCTCCTGAAGTTGGATGAAGGCAGGGTCTAGTCCTAAAGTATTTTCTTTTATTTATTTATTTTTCCTAGCTAGAGTGGTCCCTGATGGGGACTGGGAAGCATCACTCACGCACTTGGGATCCTCATTTAGCTTCTCAAAACTGCTGGGAAATGAGAAACAAATTCCTGTTTACAACACCAGGGAAAGGGTTCTTAAACCTCTAAAATAAAAAAATACTGATATAGATTCACACTTAATAAAATAGAATAAACAACCCAGCCTCTTTCCTTCTCAATATGATGTTTCTTGCCATTAATGAAACATTAAAAAAAAAATCAGTGTTCTGGTCAATTTAAATATCTAAACAATGCCTACAGGTGCCACAATGAGACAGAAAATAAAACAATTGTATACAGTGATCATATTATGTTGCAATCCTCAAATGTGCATTTTCCTTAAAAAAGAAAAGGGATCTGGCAGCTTTAATTTTAGTTTTGTGAAAGTTTTAAAATCATGAGCATTTTTTAATAAATAGTCTGTGCTTTATTCATTTTAACAATGTGCTTTTTGGTTTATTATATGCTTTAAGTAATAATTTTCATTTCTTGATGTCTGTCTTAAGCTAGAATATTTAAAAATATGAATCGACAGCTATTAAAATGGTAGATAAGTATTGCTGATTTATTTTTAAAACCCCAAAATATGAAATCACCTACATATAAATTGACAAAGATTTAACTTACAAAAAATGTATAAAGAGAAAAAATTATGCCTTTAAACTCAAGAAAGAAAAATACCAAATTTGCATCTTTCACTGCTTTTGCTTAACACTGTTTTCATTAGCCTTTTCTTCATTAGAATTTATGATCCATGTCCATCATTACACTTTCACATCTCTGATTTCTGTTAAATTTTCTAACAGAGGTTAATAAATCCGAAGGAGCAAAAAGGCCTATTTGCTTTCATCTGAGGGGAGCTCAATAGTTTTAAGGTTGTTTATATTTGCATTTAAATTTTTTTCTACAATCTTATTTTAAATTATTAAAATTTGACTGAAATTAATTCTATGTGAAGTTAAGAAGTAACAAGGGGATTTTTAAAAGAAATTAAATGACAGGATTTTGCTAAATTATAACGTTTCCTTGGGCTTGGGCCATCTCACGCCCTCTCCAGCATGGCACAGTTTGGGCTTCATATTTGTGGAAGAAAGATTGGGGGGAGAAGGATGTATATTTGGAATGGTGTTTGACAGGGGGAATGAACGCAGACACCAGAACAATTATATTACAATCCCACTGGGAATGCCAGCACCAAATTTAGCCAGACTGATGGGGCACTGTCTAGACGGTCCCTTTTGTGTATCAGCTGTTTTCTCCCTGCTTTATTGCGCTGTCTGAATGTGCGAGTTGAACATGCATATGGATCCCAAACATAACCACTCCTGCAGCCATACATTGCTATTGCACTTCCGCGCATTTGGCTGAGAATCAAGGGTTATGTGTGCCTACTGTACTCCTTGTACAATATTTTGTAATTAAAAAATGTAGCTTCCAGATGAGTGGTTTAGCAAGGGTCATAAGACAAAGTAGAAGGTGCCCAGGCTTCTTCATTATATTAAAAAAATACACCAAGGTAAACATTTTTATCTTCTCAAACATGTCCACCTCTTTTCTGCTGAAGTAAAAGAAAGCCAGGAAGAAAAGAAATAAAACAACGAGATGAAAAAGACAGAGTACACATAAATTACCACCTTTTCTTTGAAAGGAGCAAAAGAATATTTATTAAATGTTTACAGTGTAATTAATGGCACAGTGTGTAATCGTGCCTCTCTCTCTCTCTCTCTCTCTCTCTCTCTCTCTCTCTCTCTCTCTCTCTCTCTCTCTCTCTCCCTCTGTCTCTCTCTGTCTCCCCCACCCCATCTTTCTTTCCCTCTATTTGGTAAACCAAATGGAGTCCAGCAATCAGGGTTCTTGTGAAGTCTTAGAAACAGTTTCAAACTCTTTTAAATATATAGTTACAAGATTGCTTTAATGTTGTTGAGCAGATAGGAAATCCCAGAGATGTTTTGCATCTGGGAAACTGTCAGAATTTTGTTTTGTTTGTTAAGATAGTGCAGGGGGGATAGGGTTTACTTTTAAGTGAATACAGTATCCACATAAACCAGTTATTGTTCAAAGGGGGCAGAAATGCACCCCAAATAGGATGCACACTCAACGGGTGCTGAGGTTGGGTGCCTTTGTTAACAACCAAGGATTTGGAATGAATGCAAATTAATTATTCCAATTAGAAAGTGAGAGATAGAAAAAGCACATTAATGCTAATGAAAGTATATATCAGATCCATCTATTTCTATGAAAAAGGTTCACCAGGAACTTTGCCTACACTCTCCAGATTTGAAGGGTACAAGGAATTGTAATTCCATAAAATATAAGTTAGTGTAAATAAAACTCTCACCTCGTGTTAGTATCCAAAATGAAACCACTGTTTTAGGGAAGAGAATCCAATGTTTCATAGCACAGATAACTTCTGATAATAGGTACACACAAACTTTATTTGGCCCAGAAATTCGACTTTCCATTTGCTGAAATTCAGTTTTCTCTTATCTTTAAGAAAGAGGAAAAAAATTGAAAGTTAAAGTTAGTGATAGGAAAAATCATTATTTACATGGTTAATTTTTTAACTCACACACAATTTTTTGTTAGTGGCTAAATCATGGAATTTTGATGTTTAATATAACAATTTGTATGCTTTGCTGATGGGATTTAATAGCCACTACCTATTATGAACAATGAAAATTTTATCCGCCTTTTGAGGGTTGAAGGGCTGTAGGGAAAAGAAAAGGAATTGTATTTCTAATTTTACTGAACAAGGTACAACAAGAAGTGATCTATTTTTTTGTTCAAACCATCATATGGGCAAATCAACAACTCTAAGATAATATCAGGGCCATAGGATGGGGGAAATTTCTTGGTTGGAAGAGGGGCTGAGACTTGAACGACTTTAAATATGGAGACCTTGAGTAGGCATTTAGAGGCCCTGGTGTCAGCAGATTCTGAGGCCCAACTTTAGTGCAATAGAGAAAAAAATATCATCAAAGGCAGGGGCAGAGAGCAAAAGCAACCAAGACTGAGAAATAGAGAACAGAAGTGGAAAATGGGGGTGGGTGGGTGGGTGGGTGGGTGAGTGGGTGGTATGCAGGGGTACTGAGTGACAAAAAAAAAATAAAAAAGAAAGAGAGAGCTGAGAAGGAATATTCTAAGCATTGTTTTAATCTAAAACAGAGTCGCTTCCAGGAGAATGAATTTCAATGGAGCTGAGCCAAAAATAATTATAGAGATTTTCTTGTTTTGTTTTGTGAATGAAGAGCATCTCTTTTTCTCTGGAGATGCGAGAGTGAGCAAGAACGGGAGCCAAGAGATTGAAGTGATGGCCCTCTGCCCCTTTGCTTGCACACACCACAGTGGCAGACCTTTCTTTCTTTCCTTTCCCAATAGCTATTGGCACTGAATTGTGTAAGGAAGAGAAGAAAGTGCAGCAGCCTCAAACCTGTGCTGGGTTTTCTCTTCTGACAATAGCCTTGTTTACTTTGATAAGGCTGAAGTTTTGAAATTGGAAGCAAGATTGGGGTGGGGGAGCGGGAATACATATTTTCAGTTCTAGAAATAAAATTGAGCTATTTACAACTAAGACTATTCTCCTATTTGACATACTCGAAACTTCCTCTGGGGTTTGTTTTACCAATTACACTTGTTTCCTTGTTTTTCATCATCAATAGTAGGCTACTAAAGGAAATAAAGTATTCTCTCCAATTTCTTCTATTTTCTCTGTGATGTAAAACCTTTATCTTGGAAACTTTTTATTTTTTTTATGGGGGAAAAAGTCATTTGTTAAAATAGCTTGAGCTATGACTGAATTTTTGTGAAAGGAATATAATATACTCCTTGTGAAAGCAGAAGTGAGAAGCTTTATATTAATATGAAATAAACAAGATTGAAAGAGAAACCCACTAGCAGTCATAGACTTTTGAAAGAGTAATCACAAACAACTCAGAATTAATATATAATGACTATTAATTTTCTTAAGTGAAATTGACTTGCATACAAATCATACCAGTAAGTGGTATCTGTACCTGGATAAGCATTCCAATTCCTTTTTCTGTCTTAGGTGTTGTGTCCTGTTAAAGACCCAGTTGTCATATTGTCATTCATAGATGTTATTCTACAAGGGGGTTTTATAAGGTATCACTTTTGTCTATATGCTACCTGAGTTAAAAAAACAAAACCAAGATGTATTGCAGAAACCTAAGAACCAGTTCCTTTTCTCTGTATCATATTTTATTACTTAGAAAAATTAACATTTACTCTTATAAATATTTGATCTGCTGAGTTTTAACAATTTAGTGACCTGGTAGAAGAGTAGCATACAGTTGTAAATTTAATGAGTTAACACTAAAATGACCCTGATACAGATTTAAAATAAAATTATTTATGTTCGATTCTTAGTCAAGATTATCCATAGGCTTATGCATAAATGCCTCAAAAAGTAGCAAAAATTGCCATAATTTCCTTTAAAACCTTTACATATTAGAATTTGTCGTATTTTTCTGTCAAAGAACTATTGAAATGTATGGCAGTGAGCAGTAAAGTTATATAATTCTATTATGTAGGTAACTTTTATTTTTTAAAGATGAAAAATGTCTTCATGTACATGGGACTTTATTTAGGGATTTTCAAAACATGCTTTAAATGTCACTGTGAATATATTGTGTAAATCTGCGAATATGAGTTTTATGAATCCACATTTAATTTAATTAATCATATTGATTCACTTGACATTTTTCTCCTTCTGAATCCCCCTTCCCCCTTTCTTCATCTCTCTATTAAAAGCATTTCTTTCACAGTAGTAGACTAATTTTTGAAGCAGATTTTACAAAATAAAACTGACAATGGTTTTAGAAGAATTTTTAAAAGCGTTCAACTTAGATTTGTGAGAAGTGCCTAAATGAATATTTAAAAATTCAAAGTACTTAATCACACTAATCTTAACATTACGTTTAAAAACCCAGTCCCCAAAATGAGTAGATCTACTTTTTAAGGAGAGTAATTATTAATATTAGATAACCAGAATAATCATAAGTATATCCCAAGACAAAGTAAATGCGTGGGATTAGCAACAAATATTTTTCTTAGTCTTAAAAGAAAACATTACCTTTCAAAAATGCAATAACTTGTAAGGTAGCAAAAGACTTAATAAAATTTATGTCCACTAAAAACCTCAACCCAGTTTCAGAATTTGTATTGGGTTATACTGTATCATTAAAATTATTGAAAGTATTAGTTTATTAAAACATTTGGAATAATTTATTATTAAACTTACTTATTATTTATGACAATGCGGTATGTCACAGCAATGTTTGTATTGATCAGGTTCTACATGTGATTATAAAATAAGAGAATAAAGAAAAATTTGTAATGGACAAGTGTCCCAAAGATATTAGTGATAATAACTAAGGTAAAATGAGAATAGAACCCTGAGTATGTGTACTAAGGTTCCTATATTTTATAAGAATACACAGATACCTGTATTCTGACATGTTCAATACTGATACATTTCTCATTTGTTTACACTGTATAATAAAGTTGTAGAATAAAGTGGGCTTTTAAAATTTCTATCTGGACCAATTCTTTTTCTAGCCCTCAAATACAAAAACCAATTTCAGAGTTTAGTAACTCAAATTACTAAACTCAGAAAAGTTACATTTCACTTGAAACAAGCCGTGGAAATTGCCCCAGCAGTGGTCCAGCCTGTGTATTCGTGGCAGTTTGTAGTGGTATGGAGCCCAGGATATGGCCAGAGGCAGAAGAAGCCACAATAAGCAATAAAAGGATTAGGATGGAACCTTTCTCCAGCTTCACAGGCCGGTTAGCTGGCCAAGGATGCCATTCTGGTATACAGATAAGATAGATTTAATAGGAGGACTTTAAAAAGAGCCTTTGCACTCCTGGAGATTCAGAGGCAAAGCCGAGCTTCCTTCTACTTACTTCACTGCCCTGGCCCATGAAGCCTGGCTAAAGATAGTGTCATCCAGCTCACACGCTTGGGTTTTGTCACTTCATGTCATAACCTCTACATTCTTTAAATGTAGTTTTAAAATGTGTTAAGCGGAAATGCTGATATAAGCCTAAATGTAGCTGTAGTTGCTGTTTCTGCACTAAGTTCATTCATGGTGGTGGATTTAGTTAAAGGGCCCAGAACAGCCAAGCTTAACAGGAAAGAGACAAAATCCCCTTGGCTCCAATGAGGGTTTGGTATATGTAAGGGCAGAGTGGGCACTGTAGATATTTGAGATAAATATCTTCTGTGGCAATATATACATTTCATTGGTGTCCTCTATAGTATACAGAAAAATGTGCTGCATTACAAAGAAAGCCCTGTTTGCCTTTTCTCTTTATTAAATGCTATTTTTTTTAGATCTTGGACATGTAGAATATGCGGTAACATTTATGATAGTAACAGCTAACTCCAAATAAGAACTGCTAGTGACTCTGCCTGTCTATTTAATCATAATCAAGGACTACCTGGTAAGCATTAAGTGACAATAAAAGGTATTCTTGCTAAAATATTAGATGAATTGATAATGGGGGAAATGGTCACTTAAGATAGAAAAGTTAACAGAAAATAGCGGTAATTATGCGTGCTTTGCACACGAGCCTACTGTATCACATCCAGTGTGCAATGTGCTGCTATAGAGGAAAAAGTATGGTGCCTCATCTTGATGATACAGCTGCATTAGGAAGTTTTATAGAATAGCTTGGTTCTCAGAGCACAATATTTAGCTTTTCCACATGCTATTTTTTATAGAATTTCCCCTCCCAGTTAAAAACTGGTTTTCATCACACAACTGCATAATTATTTTTCTGCAAGTAGCTATAATTGCTTGTTTTGTATATCTCTAGTAGAGTTATTCAGTGTTTGCTGTTCTTTCTCATAAAATGCATCTGTATTAGAGGCAAGTGAAAAGGAGTATTGACCTTATATAATATATCGCTATATTGGTAGGGGCACAGAGCCGTAATTCTTTGTAAAAGGCACAAAAGTCTATATTGCTTTGAGTTTCCCTTTTTGAATGCCATGTGAGTTTTCTGTCTAAAGCATAAAACTGGAGGTAACTAGAGACAAGAAACCTCACAACATGGAAATTACTTAGTACACAAAGAAACTCCCTCTCCTATGGGTGCACAATGGGGAACTGAATAAAAACAGGCTGCCGGGGGATTTTTGGTAGTGGCATCATAGAAAACCCTGGAATCAGTGTTGGTGAGATTTGTCAAACCTGAAACCCAAACAGATTTTAAATCATTTAAGAACATCTAATCATTTTATGCCATTCACAAGGCTCTCCACAAATAAAAATGAAAATTAAGCGGTGCCCTGCCTGCCAGTCTCCTTTCATCTTGTAACAGTCCTCCTCTGTCTTTTCCTTCCAACCCCTATTTGTCTGTCATCCTTTCTTTCAAGTTCTCTGTAATCCTTGCTTTCCCATGTCCCTCTTTAGTCTTATTCATCAGTGATGCCAATAAAAATAAACAGTCTATTTAAAAAATGATCTGAGGCCAAAAAATAAGTGATTAGTGTGTGCCTCTCTCTTACTACTGAGGAAAGACACACCTGTGGCATTGTCCTTTAAATTTTTCTTTGGTAAATTTTTTTTTGAGAAACAAACCTCAAAGAAACTAGAGAAGAGTTTCTTTTCTAGTGCTGTTTAATGTCTCTGAATTTATTTGTAAATATATGTAATGTTAACTCCAGCGAAGCACTTGTGAGACTACTTTTGTACTACAGATCCCAGGGTGCAGAAAGAACCAGCTTATCCAAGAAAACTTGAAGTCATAATTAGTCTTGTGAGTTAGAATCATCAGGTCTTGTCCTGAATTTTTTTTTTCTCATGGGGTCCTCTCAAGTGGGAGTTCTGCATGCAAAGGGACCATGGGATTGGGCATTAATAATGGCATACTTGTGAAATATGAGCATTTTCCTACGGTGATGATCAGTAAAACTAGAAATCTCCATTTTGGTCTTATATCCTTCAGTTATAAGAATACCATCAATATATATTTTCAATCTCCAAAAAACAACAACAAAAAAATCAGCATTAGTTCTTAAAATGCCTATCACAATTAGAAAACAAAAATTAAGGGCAGGGAGTATTGACATATGCAAGGCCCTGGATTCAATCCGCAGGGCAGAAAGAAAGAAAGAAAGAAAGACAGAAAGAAAGACAGAAAGAAAGAAAGAGAAAGAAATGATTTCCTTCTAACCAAAAATATATTATCCTCTTAGCTTGGTCATAGATATAAGGCTATAACTAATTTTTATTAGAAAATATTCAGCCGGGCATGGTGGCGCACACTTGTAATCCCCATTCTTGGGAGGCAGAGACAGGAGGATCGTGCAGGTTCAAAGCCAGCCTCGCTGGCTTAAGAGACCCTGTTTCCAAATAAAAAAGTATAAAAATGTAACCCGGAGGTAGAAGGGTTTCCAAGAACCCCAGTACCACCAAAAATAAAAAATAAAAAATAAAAAAATTATACAGTCCTGATTGAAAAAAGCATCATAGGCTTTAGATTTTTCTCCCTAGTGGTGCTGCAAAGTGTGTGACTAACCCAAAGTCAGAATACCACTGAACAATTGTTTGAGGCACAGGGAAACTGAAAGATACTTTCTTTTCAAGAAAATAGGATTCATCTAGCAAGCATTTCAATTTTACAATTGTATATTTTGCCATAACACCTTCCAAAATCTCATCTTCCTTTTCCTTACCATGTATGTGATAAACATCAAGTGGGGAAGTTTATTGGGAGTTGTTGTTAACCAAATAGTATAAAGTCCTAACTACATTAGCCTTGGGTAGATATCAGTAGCTTTATTGAATTTAACTGGTTTCAGCAAAAGTTTGTTCTAACACCATAATGAGGTACAGACTGAGCCCATCCTCAAATGGAGGGCGAGTTACATACCAAAGGGCACATGAAAGGAAAGGACAGAGAACTCTGGGTTGTTATTTTCATTGTTTTGTTTTTTATTATAGTAAATGTATTTATTTACTAACAATTACATTTTTAGATGCATTACCTGAGTTAGATTAGTTTTCAACTAAGGAGGGGGAAATAATTTTTAAGAACCCCAGAGAGTAAGCTAAAAGTCAATAAACATATGGGGAAAAGACTAGAAGCAAATTTAATATATGTACAAATTGACATTTTACTAAAAGAACATGCTTAAAACTTTAGGTATATCAAACATATGCCAGTAAAATTGAATTAAAATTTAGCAAGTGAAATATATTTGTGAATGCAGAAATACTTGTGTTTTCTGTTACCTGGAATGCAAATGCTTTTCTGTCTTGCCATGTTATGATTTAAATCTATTATCCTGATTTTAGAGATAGAATATTCTAAATACATCAATGAAGAAATATCTATTTAAAGAGTTGCAAACATTTTAGTTTTTTAATTTCTAATGTTATGCAAGGGTTGATCCTTTTATCTCATATATTACTAAGTATACGAGTTTCAATAAGAAAAGTGTACCATTTGCCTTGAACATAAAGTTACAAGATCTGACATTGGTCAATAGCTAATCCTATATTTAAACTTTATACAATAGTTATGGTTATTACTGTTTCTGGATATTCTTTCAAAGTGGAAAAACAAAATAAAATAGGAAGGATTAGACTTCTTTTCCTTTTTCTATCTTTTGTCCATGTCTCCTGTTTCCATCTTTGTGTTTTCATTCTCCCTCCACCCTCATCAATTCATTATTTAGCCAAAATTATTTTTATTATTATTTAGCCAAAGATGATTTTTCTGTTATTGCTAATGTCAACTAAGACATTTTCTTTACGGTGAAGATGCACTTACTTTAGGCAAGTCTTATGACCTTTTCCTTTCCTTTTCTTTTACTTTCTTCTTTTTCTTTCTCTTTCCTCTTCCCTCATTCCTTCCTTCGCAGTGCAGTGATTGAACCCAGGGCCTCATAGATGCTAGGAAAGTGCTCTACCACTGAGCACACCCACAGCACCTCCACTAAACACACACACACACACACACACACACACACACACACACACACACAGAGAGAGAGAGAGAAAGAGAGAGAGAGAGAGAGAGAGAGAGAGAGAGAGAGAGAGAGAGAGATTGATTCTTCACTGTGTGTAGGATTAAAAAGAAAACTATCCTGTGAGATTATTTTCTTTTGTTGTTTTTTTCTCCAGGATGTTACCTTTAACTAGGACCAATTCACTGATGAAGGAATTCAAAAGTTTGAGGATTGTTAGGATGTTATCATCCCTGCCACCCCTCATCTGATTCCTGGTGTTCCAAATAATCGAATGAGATAAGTATTTCTCTTTCCTCTTCAGACTAATATCAAGCTGCTTTTGAAACCAATACATAGTGTACAAAACCATATGCTTGAGTTCCTGAAACCAGAGACTCTTACTAGACAACACTAAAGAGCCTTTTGGTATTGAGATGAAAATCTCTCAGTCAGCTTTCTCTCTTTGTGAAATGCTTGGAGTTCTCTTGTGACCTCCTGTTGTTGAGATGCTCAGTCAACATTTTACCCTTCCGTACTCCTTACTTTAGGGGGGATATAAACTGATGTCACACTTTTGATACCTCATGGCCATATTTCATATATCTTTATTCCTTATCTTACACATTGACAAAACCTGCCCTGCCCATCTCACTGGATTTTCTTTAGGATGCAATATGATGATTTGTGTGAATACAGTTAAAACTCAAGATTGTTTGGCCAGGTGCAGTGGCACATGCCACACTCTCAGTACTTGAGAGGTTGAAACAGGAGGATATCAAGTTTGAGGCCAGCCTTAAAAACTTAGCAAGACCCCATGCCCCTCTTCCCTCCAAAATTAGCTAGGATTGTAGCTCAATGGTAGAGCATCCCTGGGTTCAATTCCCAACATTAAAAAAAATAAACAAATACATATATAACTATATTAAGGGCTCTAACTATAGCCAGTGTTAGGGTGCCCCTGGATTCAATCACATTACTCCCCCGTCACACACCAACATACACACACACACACTAAGACTAGATATTGATGTGGCAATAGCAATATTAGTATCATCCAGGCACATATTGGCTGATTCAGTCCCCTCATTTAAAAAAAAAAAAAAAAAACAATTGCCTCATAATTGTGCAGACATGCATTTTTAGCTAACAGGAAATCAGATCATTAGGTAGAGTCATGAGTTGCTCCTAGTGATATTTTACCATTTTAATCTAAAGGAGATGTTGAGAAAATTTTCATGACTAAACCACTTTGACATGGAGAATCTAATGAGGAAAAAAAAAAAAACTTCTCAGAGAATGTGTGAAATAGATCTATGGCCAAGCAGCACAGACGCTATCTTGAACAAGTCTTACCTTATCTTAAATTTCCACATACCTACTCTTCCTAGAACATAAAGAATTTTCTTTTGCTCTCTCATTGATCCATTAACGTAAAGCCATTTTCTAATTCACTGTTATATATAATTGCAATTAGAATGGATTTATTAATTAATGGATATTATAATCATTATTAATTACCCTTAACTACACAGCATTTCATATAATCTGCTCTATAACTCTTCATCTTCAGAAATATAGAGTTCAGAGTTACCTCTGAGGATAATGGAAACCACAGAATTATTACAGGTTATAGTTAGAACAAAGAAATAAAAGTATCTAGTATTTAAAAATAAAAGGTAAACAGACCTTATAATTTCTGTGTGTGTTTTGCCTATATTGGGTTAAATTTCTTAAATTAGAAAAATAAATATAATTTTTAATTTTATTTTGTACTTTTTTTATTCATCAACTTCCATGGAATATGGTGACCATCCCCCATTTTTATCCATATAGATTTGTAGCATTTGGAGAAACTGTGTATGTATGTATGTATGTTTGTATGTATGTGTGTGTGTGTGTGTGTGTGTGTGTGTATGTGTGTGTGTGTATGTGTGTGTATATATATATATATATATATATATATATATATATATACACATACATACTTCTGGGAAGATGGCGACCAAGAAAAGCAGTGTTTACGAGTCCTGCTAAAACTCGATCTCTGTTGCCACAAAATCAGCACTTTTCATAGCCAGAAAATACCATCAGCAGAGAAATAAAAATATAAACACAAGGGACAGAGAAAAAAAAAGACTAGAAGAACAACGAGAGACCAGAAATCAAGCCTACAATGCAGCAGCAGGGCCACGCTGGCGCCATCTTCCCTCACAACACCAGGATCCAGAGAGGAAAGGTAAACAAGGAGCTGAAATGAGCAGCTGTGGGTCATTCGGGTGTAATTCAGCAATTCTTTCAGCACAATGAATGTCTAAAACTCCTAGTAGCCAAGCTCATCACGCCTTCCAAGGATTCAGAACGGAGCTCAAAACCAGAAAAGAAATACTCCAGCCTCACAGCCGAGGGTATGGCAGTGGCGCCATATTGCCAGCAGTGGCAGCCTCATGGCTGAGGGCGTGGCAGCAGCACCATATTGCCAGCAGCGACAGCAAGTTCACCGCGCCCCACCACAGCTCCAGATCTGCGCGCAAAATAACCGTGAGTGTAATTGCAGCACCTAAAGGAGAAATCTCTGTACTGCACTCCCAGGGACTTGCGTAGCTTTGATAATCTCCTTGGGTTGGATATTTTGCAGTCCAACTCAGTGAAGGAGTAGCAGTGGCAGAGATACCACACCCTAGTCGCAGTTCCCTGTGGGAAAATGCCCAGCCCAGCACCCCCATGGTCTTGCGCAGCCTCGATTAACTCCCTGGGACTGAGACTTTGCTATACAACCCAGTAAAGGAGTAGTGGCAGCTGAGATTACCACAGACTCGAGATACAGAGCACACTAAGTGAAGTTGTAGTGACCCAGGGAAGGTACAAAATTCTGAAATCATGGGACAGAGGAACAACAATAGAGCAATGAATGCCCACAACCCCATATTATCAAAACCTGATAACACAGAAATTCAGAGATATGCAGAAGATCAAATCAGGAATATAACTATAGAAATAATACAGGACTTTCAAAAAGAATTTAGAGAGAGTCTAAAAGAAATAAAGGAAGCGATCATTGAGGTAAAGGCCTCAATTCAAAGTATAAACAATCAATTAGACCACATGGAGAATAGAATCTCACTCCTAGAAGATGATCACTCCAAAAATGAATGCATAATTTCTAACTTAGAAAAAAATATCAGACAGCAGGAATCTGACATTGAAGAAATATGGGCCCATTTTAGGAGAGCTAACCAAAGAATAATCAGAATAGAGGAGGGAAAAGAAGGTGAAACCAAAGGGATCAATAATCTCTTCAAAGAAATAATAGCAGAAAATTTTCCAAACATAGAGCAAGAGGTCGATACACAGGTTCAGGAAACTTATAGAACTCCCTTTAGAGAGGATCAGAGAAGAGGATCCCCACGCCACATAATTGTCAAAATGACCAATGTGGAAGCCAAGCAAAGAATCTTAAAGGCAACAAAAACAAAAGGCCAAGTGACATTCAGAGGCAAACTAATTAGAGTTACTCCAGACTTCCCAAACCAAGTCATGAAAGCCAGAAGGGCTTGGAGTAACATATTCCAAACTGTGAAAGAAAACAACTTCCAGCCAAAAATTTCCTACCCAGCAAAGCTATCTATCAAATTAGATGGGGAAATAAGAAGCTTCCATGACAAACAGAAACTGAAGAAATTTATGTCTTCAAAACCAGCGCTAGAGAAAATACTCAAAGAGTTTAACAACAAAGAAAAAATAGGTAATACATACCAGAACCAGAGAAACAAGATTTTCCATCCAGCAGACAACTAAGCAAAGAAGAATATATTCATGTGTTTATAGGTTAAAATCTTTGGAGATTCATTATTTATTTCAGTCTTTTACCTATTTCTAAATTGTATTTCTAAATTGTATTGTTTGCTTTTATTATTGCTAATTTTTAGGATCTCTATTTGGGATATTAATATACCCACAGATATATTTTATTTGGAAATATTTTATCCCATTCTACAGTAACTTTTAACTCTGTTTACATTGTCTTTGTATGTAAAATATTGTTTTATTTTTTAGGATGTTTGCTTATTCTTTTGTTGCCTGTGCCTTTGAAATCATATCCAAGAAATCACTGCCAATTTCAATGTTGTGAAGTGTTATGACCCAGGTTTTCTTCTAAAAGTTTATAGTCTTAAGATTTACATTTAGGTCTTTTATCTATTTTGAGTTAATATTTGTATATGGTGTTAGGTAAGGGTCGAATTTTATTCTTTTTCATGTAATTATTATTTTTCAACAATATTTAGTGAAAAGATTATTATTTCCTTCACCAAATGTTTTTGGAAACTTTGTCAAAAATAACTTGACCATATATGGAAGAATTTATTTCTAGGCTTTTTATTTTACTCCACTGGTTTATATATCTGCCTTTATAGCAGTACTACAATGTTTCAATTATTGTAGCTCAATAAGGTTTGAAATAAAAAAATGTTCATCTTCTAGCTTTGTTCTTTTTCGAGGTTGTTTTGGGTATTTAGAGCTCATATTTCATGTTAGGATAGATTTTTTCTGAAAAAAATAAATGTATGATGGTTTTACCTTAAAAATATATATACATATATATATATATATATACATATATACACATATATACACATATATATACACATATACACACACATATATATGTATATATATGTATATATATGTATATATATACATATACATATGTATATATATACATATATATGTATATGTATATGTATATGTATATGTATATGTATATGTATATGTATTGTGGATTGAATCCAGGGGCATTCAACCTTTGAGTTACACCCTAAGCTCTCTTTTTATTTAAATTTTATTTTGAAAAGGGTATCACTAAGTTGTTGAGGATCTCTCTGAGTTGCTGGTATTGAACCTGCAATCCTCCTGCCTCAACTTCCCGAGTCCTGGGATTATAGGCATGTGATACTACATCTGGCTGAAAAAAATTAATTTTACCAATTTACATTTAAAATTTTCAAAAAATAAGACTCAGGAGTTTTTCTTAGAACCTAAGGATTATTCAAAAGAAGTTGATGTTGATAAAAAAAATTGCAGTTTATTCTTGAAGAAACTTATTGGAGTATTTTAGAACTTACTAGTATCCCATGTATTCAGTTTATTTAAAATTATGTCTTTTGCTCTACACATTATTTATCTTTAACTAATTATTCTTACAGACTCTTTACTGTTCTAGCCAAAGAGCAACATATCATGTGAATACTTCTAAAACATGACAAGCAGCAAGAACAAATTATACGGAATCCTGTTTGAAGTAAGCCAAAGTATGCTAAGGGGAAGACCAAAGTAGGCCAAGAAAATCTCAAAAGCAGAGAGAAGAGCATGGATAAAGGCAAAGTTCTTCCTCAAGATTTCCTGGAATGGAATTGAGTTAAAGAAGCTAAAAATGACCATATAATTACACCCAAATTTCACTGTTTCTTCACATAGTTTATTTAGTTATTTCCTTCTACTGACCATTTCTGGTTCAATTCAACAATGTCCTGCTGTGCTATAAGTAGGTGCCAGTATGAACCGGGCTTATTAAAATAGTTTGGATAAAAAACGGGACATTCAGTGGAATTTCATGAATCCCCTCCATGGCTGCTCCCTGGTTTCTATGAGTTATCTTGGCTGGTTTCAGTAGGTGCTGAGCTTTGGTTGTTCTTCCCTCAGAATTTGACACTACCTGTGTCACTCCTGTTTTCCATGACCCCCACAGACCTCATGTTCTGGTGCCCTTCATTGATACTCTCCCTGCAGTCCTGCTGTATCTAGTCCCATGGTGTGCATGATATGACAGCTGTATCATGTAGCTCAACTATGTTATCATATGTGACTGTTCAATTCAAGAAATTATTAAAATAAGCCACTTATTTTAATATTTAGTCAACCACCTGAGAAAGCGATTTCATAATTGCAGCATAGAGTGGTCCAGTACTAGGAGAGTCAGAAAGAAGGTGGTGGGAATGAAGATGGAAACATGATCTCCATGATGGATTCAAGAGATGCTGGAGAGAGACAGCCCACAGGATTTGATGATTGATTGGATTAGAGGAGAAGCCAGAGGGAAAAGGTGTAAGTCATACTGCACTCTGGCTAAAGAAATTGTTTTAAATTGAACCATTTATTGAAATGGGAGAACAGGAGAAAAAGCAAATTTGATGACAAGATGTGATAAATTCAGTATTACTTTGTTGATTCATAAGTCTGTCTCTAAGACACCTAAACTGTGATGTCTACCATGTAGTTAGATACAAAGTGTGAAAATCAGGCAAGAAATCCAGGCATAGGGTGTGCATTTGCGAATAGAGTAGTTTGAAAAGGTCTGACTGGCCAAAAGTGTTAATCAAGAAGTCATGTAGGATAAAGGACCAAAACCCATTGGATTAACCACAAGAGGCTATTGAGGAATATGGCTCATAGAGTTTTAGTGAAATAATAGAAGCAGAATCTTAAATGTTCAGCATGGAGGAGTGAACCAGAAAGTGAGGGCATGAAGTGTCTTATACTTACAATGAGAATAGCTGATTTTTATCTCATCTCAGGATTAAGAACCAGAGGGATTTGCCAAGTTTCTAAAAAAAAATTACATCCTCTACCTCTCTTCCACATCTATTCTTTCTAGGTATCTTTGTTGTAGTTTATTTAAAATAAATAATGTACATAAACTGAATGAAGTAGCACATGTCTGTAATCTCAGTACCTGGGAAACAGAGACAGGAGGATTGCAGGTTTGAGGACAGCTCCAGTAACATAGAGAGACCTTGTTTCAAAATAAAATAGGGCTGAGAGTATAGTTGAAAGGTCAAATAACCCTGAGTTCAATATCTAGTACCACATACACACAAAGAAATAATGTATATAAAATGTTTAGCACAAACCTAACACAGTTAATACTCATTTCTAATTATCTGACTCTAACCCACTTCTGAAAATGGCAATTTTTTTTCTGAAAGAGAAGCAACTATTTTATTAAGTGGGGAAAATCATAGCACATTCTTGGTACATGAAAATATTCCAATATTTTTTCTTAAATATTAATAGAATATTTTGAACACCAATAAGATAATCTCCTAAGGATTTTTTGCATTATAAAAACTTGATTATTTAACGTTTAATGACACCAATAGTGAGTATATTTACATGGATCACAGGCAGTATCAGGTATGAAATGCACTTTCTTTCTATACTGCAATGAATGTGTTTAATGTAGGATAATATGTAAAAATACATTTTGATGACAAGCATGTCAAAATATAATAAATGAGGCTTAAAAAAGAGTTACTTTTCAAATGAGCTTTAGTGGTAGACAGATCTTTTCATTTAATAATGCATAACACGTGTGTATGTCTGTGTGTGTGTATGTGTGTGTGTGTGTGTGTGTGTGTGTGTGTGTGTGTGTGTGTATGTGTCTGTATGTATGTGTGTGTTACTGAGGATGAAACCCAGGGACTTTGTACCTCTGAGCTCCACCCACAGTCCAATTTATCTTTGTTTTAAAACAGAGTCTCAGCCGGGTGTGGTGGCGCACGCTTGTAATCCCCGCGCTTGGGAGGCGGAGACAGGAGGATCGCGCAGGTTCGAAGCCAGCCGCGCTGGCGTAAGAGACCCTGTTTCAAAAATATAAAATAGGTCTGGGAGTGTAGCCCGGAGGTAGAAGGGCTTCCAGGAACCCCAGTACCACCAAAAAAAAAAAAAAAAAGAGTCTCACTAAGTTGCTGAGGCTAGTCGGAACCTGTCTCAGCCTCCCAAGTACTGGGATTACTAGCCTGTGTCACCTTGCAAGGGCTCATAACAACTTTAAATAAGGCAAAAAACCCATTCTCATTCTCTCAGGAGAATATCTGGAAAAGGAATGCAATGTATTCTCATCCTTTGTAACAACTCTCTGGAAATTACATGGAGATTCATGATAGCTCTTATAGACTGAATTGCTAAATTTAGGATAAATAAGGCGTTATTATTATTATTTTTTTTTTTTATGTACTTGAGAGTGAAATTGCTATTGCACATGACCAAACAGAGAAGCAGAACAGTGATTCTCAACTTGGACAATATTTTCCCACAAGGGACACTTGGCGATGTCAGGCAACACTTTTGAGTATCTCAAAATAGAGGTCAGGGGTGCGGACAAACATCCTACAGTAAACAAGATAGCTTTCCAAAACAATAAAGGGTGCAGCTCGAATTACTGACAGAGTGGAGGTTAAGAAACTCCAAAGGAAGGTAATATTCAAAGTCATGTTGTTCTGTGTAGGAAATCGTAGTGACATAAATTTGAAAAGAGCAAAGTGCTAAGCTAGGGCCTCTACAATCTACAGAGATCACGTAGGAGAAGGAAAGTACCGGGTGGAAGGGAGGTGAATAGAGCTTGGTGAAGAGCCGCAAATGGAACACGAAGAATTTAGGTCAGAGATTTTAATGGAAGAAAGTTTTCGTGATGAAAATATTGTTTGAAGATTTGTGGGGTCTTTTTGTTATTGTTTTTGTTTTGTTTAGGTTGGGTACTGAGTATTGAGCCCAGTACTTTGAGGAAAATTAAAAATATATATTTTTTAATTTTTGAAACAGGGTCTCACTAAGTTGCTGAGGATGGCCTCGAATCTGTAGTTCTCCTGTCTGAGCTTCCCAAGTACTGGGATTGCAGGTGTGTGCCACAGCACCCAGCTGAGTTTGAAGATTTGTGGGTCACTAGAGGTAGGATATGTTCGGGAGGGGAGAGACTAGACTAGCATGATTAAAAACCACTAGAAAGACAGAAAGATAGCAGGTTTGAGGCCATCCCTAGCAACTTAATGAGACTCTGTTTCGAAATAGAAATTAAAAGGTGGGTGTAGCTCAGCTGATAGACTGCCCTTGGGGACAATTAAAAAAAAAGAGTGGGAGAAGAGCAGCAAAAACAGCTTATGCCTGTTTCAGAGAAAACCTCAATTGGAGTAAGGAACACACTGACTATTGTAAGAACAATAGTTGGAAAGAAGCAGTGTTATTAGCTTCAAGAGCTAGAAAGTGAGTCATTTCACTAATAGTACTAATAAATGTAGAAAAAGAAGTCGAGTTTGGGTGGGGATTATGAGAAAAATGAGTTAAGTTTTTACCATGTTGCATTTCAGGTATGGAAAGGACATTGAAATGCATGAGATGATGTTAATTATTGCAGGAATTCTTGTCTAAGTTTTTTTTTTTTTACTTCTTTTATTTAAAAAAGCATATAAATATTCTTCAAGTCTAAAGTCAATCGATGCATCTGAGTACTACCTCTGTGCCATATATTATATTTTTGTCACATAAAATCTCACTTAAATTCCAAGGAATTACTGGAGAATCTTACTATCCCACTTTATGGATGCGGTAAATGAAGCTTAGCAAGATTAAATGACCAAGGTCATATGACTTATCAAATCATTGTACTAGAATTTAACCCAATGTCTTCTAACTCTTTAGTCCTGGGATTTTTACTAAAATGACTTTCCTTTATTACTCATTGCATGCTCCAATTACTTCACACCATCCCATATAATCACATCTTTATTGAGCTTAATAAGTAACTTCCTCCAGCTATGCGTACCTTCTGAATACAGTTTTTTCCTCTTTGAGAAGCAATACAGGTCAAGATAGAAATTTGGAAGCTAAAAAAGCAAAAGCCAAAATAATAAAAATCATTCTTAATTGTACCACTTAGAAATAGCTCCTAATAAATAACTTTTAGGTAACAATTTAATTTTGATCAATTTTATTTTTTTCGGCTGATGGTTTTGCTGATGTACAGTGATATTTCTAAAATGAATCATGAGGAATTAGAAGCAGGAGATGAAAGAAAAGGCTGGTGCACCAGCTAGAGAATTAGCTTTCAAACCCATAAAGAAGAAACTTGTGTGGGGTGAGGGTGGGGAGAGGGTAATTTTTAGAACCTCTTTTTGCCCAAGGAGCACTAGGAACTTAATAAATCTTACTTCATCTGTCATCTCTATGGCCTGCTAATGACAAGATTAAATTGAAGCTACACTTTCCTGAGTGCTTATCATTCGCCAGGCGCAGTACTAAGAGCTTTACCCACATTATCTCATTTTATCCCTGCAGCATATTTCCAACTTAGAGCAGGAAAAACTTAGGCTTAAAGAGGTTTTAAAAACTCGCCCAAGTTCCACATCCAGTAAGTGGGGAAGTGAGGATCCAAAAGCAAATTTGTCTGGCTACAAAAGCAGCATGATTACTCTGTGCGACATCTCCCCCTCCTGATGAAGAAAATCAGGTGTGGAAAAGTATATAATCCAGGAAAGTGAGTCAGAGCAGAGCCGAAGGGAATCCTGGCGTCTCTGGTGTAGAACACCTCCTCGAGATTTCCAGCCTTGGAGTCTCCTTTGTCGTTGTTTGTTTGTTTTTGCAAGAACGGGCTGACGTTGGCTTCTGAAATATAGTCTAATGCTTGAGACGCTACATGGTTTTTATTTGATTCCATTAGGGAAGTACAGTCTGATAAGGAATAGATACGAGATTACTGTGCATCTGATACACAGCAGGCCCAAACTGAAGATCATTTCTCTGGAGTAAGTTTATAACAAATTGAGCCACAGAACCCCACTGAAGTCAAACAGCTGTCCATTCAGAATGACTAAATTTCAACAAGTATGGGCAAGCCAAAATTACTCTTACCTGAATCATTTCTTTTTTCTCTCTCTCTCTTTCTTTCTTTCTTTCTTTCTTTCTTTCTTTCTTTCTTTCTTTCTTTCTTTTTTTTTGGTGGTACTGGGGTTCCTGGAAACCCTTCTACCTCCGGGCTACACTCCCAGACCTATTTTTATATACAGAGTGGGTGGCTTCCAACCAGTGCGATCCTCCTGTCTCTGCCTCCCAAGCGCGGGGATTACAAGCGTGTGCCACCACTCCTGGCTCCTGAATCATTTCTTAAAGTCAGACTACTGCTCTTGGAAAGCAAACTGATTGTTAAGAAAATATTTAAGCTGGGAGTAGTGGCGCACACTTGTAATCCCCACGCTTGGGAGGTGGAGACAGGAGGATCGCGCAGGTTCGAAGCCAGCCTCGCTGGCTTAAGAGACCCTGTTTCTAAATAAAAATATAAAATAGGTCTGAGAGTGTATCCCAGAGGTAGAAGGGTTTCCAGAAACCCCAGTATCACCAAAAAAAAAAAAAAAAAAAAGCCTGGAATTTAAGCCAGACGTGGTGGTGCACGCTTGTAATCCCCGTACTTGGGAGGCAGAGACAGGAGGATCCCGCAGGTTCGAAGCCTGCCTTGCTGGCTTAAAAGACCCTGTTTCCAAATAAAAACATAAAATGGCTCTGGGAGTGTAGCCCAGAGAAGGGTTCCATCCCCAGTACCACCAAAATAAAATTTAATTGCAAATAATCACACATTAGCTCAAATTTAAAATAAATAAGTGTACTCTATTATTTTTGTCAACGAACTGTTTAGAAAACATCATCTTTGGCTTTTAGTTTTAGGCCATTGGATGGAGCTGCTATGAAAGGCTTTAAGTGAAAAAAATGTGGGTGCATTTTTTCACTAGTCCTCTGGGTTGAGAGTATTTTGCATGGTTGTGGAAGTTTGATACAGGTTATTGATTTTACACAAAGACCTATATTAGTCTAGTCACCTACAGGCATTTTCATACATAATTGTTGGGTAGTAGGCTGTGTTTCTTCTCATAAATGTTTCAAGCTAGGATCCTTAAATAAAGTGATATTTGTCTCTTTGGAATTTTAGCCACACCACAATTAAAATGAAATTCAATTGATAAAACATTAATGCAGGTATGCTTGAAGGATCATCTACTTACTGGTTATGTCCATATCTGTCATTATCTAGCCTCCTCAAAGTCAATATACAGCTGAGTCAATGAGTTACCTACCAAAACAGAAAAAAAAAGTTCATCAAATTGTGGGTCTATTATTAATAATTTCCTAATAATTAATTTCTTAATGACATTGATGTGAGTTTATGCTGCCTGGTCTTTTAAAAACTGGCTTGCCGGTGACTGAGGGAAGCAGCACATCTCAGTTGTGCTTACAATCTCTATTGCCAGGAAAACAGCATCTTGACAAGAAGAAAAAAGCAGCAAAAATTTGAAAAAAAGCAATAAAAAATTGAAATGTGGCAGAAATGTGGATAGAACAGAGGATAGCAAAGTACCCGGCCTGCCTCCCCTGAGAAATGGCTGCAGCCACAGGGGCTGTGGCAGTTCCATCTTGCCTAACCACCCTGGGACTGCCAACACCGTGGCCTTTATAGACACCCCAGGAGAAAGCCAAAGACTTGATCTGAAGTAAGCAGCTGGAGCTCATTAGAACTATAAGCAATCACCACCTTGTTCCATGCTCCACAGAGTTCCTATTGCCCAGAAGCCTGTCTAGAACCTGAGGCAGCAGCAGCTGAGCCCATCTCATCTTCCAGAGAGCCAGAGCAGCACTCAACAACACCTTAGGTGAAGCAGCTGTCCCTGAGGGATACTGCCCAGTGTGTCAGAGGGACCAAAACAGCAAATGATAGGATTTCGGTGTAAGAGACTTTTCAGTTAACTCTGGTGGAGGTGAGGATGGAGTCAGCTATTGGACACAGTAAAGGCATGAATTAGCAGACAGCCCCCGGGACCAATCAGGCAAAGAAGGCTATAGTCTGCAGGGTGCAGCACCCTACTGGGGCCTCCATAGATTGCCACAGGCCACCCAATTGTTGTGACCAGGGAGAAGTCAGACCAATGCAGTCTTATCTATGGAGAATGCGGGCCCCTATGTATACACTGGATCTGGTCCCAGCAGCACCCACCAGCTATGTCTGTGGGAAGAGAGGGAGACTCAGGGTCTGTGAAAAGTGAGAAGACCCACTCTTACAATGGATCTGGCCCCAGTGATATTGCTGCCTATATAGACAGAGAGAGACTCAGGGACAGGCTCTGTGGAGAGCTCAGAGACCTAGGGTTGCAGTGGGGGAGGCACCAGTGGCACTTGACACCTGCACAGAGAGAGATACCAGGTCAGGAACCCAATCACTGAAGGAGACTAAAAACTGGGACTACAAACTTTACTCATATACTTGTAGGGTTGTTTTGTTTTGTTGGGTTTTTTGTTTTTGTTTTTGTGTGTATGCTGTTTGTTTGCTCTCTCCCCCACCCCTTTTTAGTAGCTTCTTCCCTCTTTTCTCTATCTACTCTTTTCTCTTCATCCTCTCCTTTTTTCTTTTCTTTTCTTCATCTTGTATTAAATCTACTTCATATCACTATATCTAAATATTCTACACTGGTTACTAGATTCCTCCTATATATTCACTATCTCTAATCTCTACTTTATATTACCTTACTACACTCAAACTCGCATTCTACTTGATTCTATCTGCTACTTTATTCTTACATTTACTACTTCAGCACCTTCCTCCTCACTCAGCCTTCATCATTGAATACAACACAACTTACTCTTCTATATACCAACTGACACCTATAGAGTGAGAGAAAGCTATTAAAAACAACAATGATACAAACTTAAGAAACCTGAAATCACAAGAAGAAAGAATAGCAAGGAAGCAATGTGCTCCCACAATCCCATAATAACAAAACCCACAAATACAGAATTACAGATAGAAATGATACAGAATTTCCAAAAGGAATTTAGAGAGAGAGAGCCTGAAAGAAATAAAGGAACAAATAAACAAAAAATTTGACACCCTGAACAGGAATCAGAAAGAAACTCTGAAGGAAGTGAAGGATGTAATCATTGAAGTGAAAACATTAATACAAACTATAAATAGTAGACTAGACCACATGGAAAATAAAATCTCACTTTTAACAGATGACCAAAAATGAACACATAGTATAGAAAAAACACTTTGGCAGCATGAAATGGACATAGAAGGTATATAAGCCAACTTTAAAAGAGCTAACCTAAGAATAATAGGCATAGAAAAGCAAACAGAACCTGAAATCAAAGAAACCAATAATTTTTTGGAGAAGTAATATCAGAATAATTTGCAAACATAGGAAAAGAGGTTGATGCACAAGTACAGGAAACATATAGAACTCCCAGTAAACAAGATCAGAGAAAATGTTCATCATTCCACATAATAATCAAATTGACAAATGCAGAGGGCAAGGAAAGAATCTTAAAGGCAACAAAAGTAAAAACTAAATGACATTCAGAGGCAAACCAATAAAAATTACTCCAGACTTCTCAAACCAAGTTATGAAAGTCAGGAGGGCCAAGAGTGGCATATTCTAAATGCTAGAAGAAAACAATGTCCAGCCAAGACAATTTTACCCAGCAAAATTATCTCTTAATTTCAATGGGGAAATAAAATCTTCCACAACAAACAAAAGCTGAAAGTATTTATGTATTCCAAACCAGCACAGAAAAAATAATCAAAGAGATTAATTTTAAAAATTAATAAACAAATGCCATAACCAGAGAAACGTATTTCCATCAAACAAACAATTACTCAAAGAAGAAAACACACTACCTCAAATAGAAGTTAAAATTCAAAATGTTAGAAATTAAAAATCATCTTTCAGCTGGGCATGGTGTCTTATGCTTATAATTTGGGGGGCTGAGACAGGAGGATCTTAGTTTGTGGGCAGCCTCAGCTACTTAGTGAAGCCCTTTACAACTCAATGAGACCCTGTTTCAAAACAAAGACTAAAAAATAGGGCTGGGGGTGTAGCTTGGAAGTAGAATGCCCCTGGGTTCCATCCCCAATAATGCAAAAAAAAAAGGTTTTAATAATCATGATAAATATAAATGGCCTCAACTCCACAATAAAAACACATAAGGTTGCGAAATGGACTTAAAAAAAATCAACCCATCTATACATTGCCTGCAAGAAAAACACCTTTCAAGTAAAGATATTTTGCCTATCTAAGAGGAAAAAAGGTTTTTCTTTCAAGATCTCCTTCAATTTATTTCTTTAGTGTTTTACAATTTTCATTCCATTTGTAGAAAAAAATGAAACTAAATTCTTGCCTCTCACCTTTCATAGGAATCAACTCAAGATAAATAAAAAACCTGGAAGTTTAGGCCAAAGACTGTGAAGCTACTAAAGGAGAGCATAGGTTCAACACTGCAACATATAAAAACACAGATATAAACTTCCTCAACAAGACCCCCAAAGCTCAGAAAGTTAAAACATGAAGTAATAGGTGGGGAAGCATCAAACTAAAATGTTTCCTCTCATCAAAATAAATCATAAATCAGGGCGTGGTGGCGCACGCTTGTAATCCCCACGCTTGGGAGGCTGAGACAGGAGGATTGCACAGGTTCGAAGCCAGCCTCAGCTACTTAGTGAGGCTCTCAGCAACTTAGTGAGACCCTGTTTCCAAATAAAATAGAAAATGGGTCTGGGAGTATAGCCCGGAGGTAGAAAGCCTCTGGGCTCCACCTCCAGTACCACAAAAAAAAAAAAAAATCATAAAAAGTTTAAAGAGGAAGCCTACAGAATGGGAGAAGAGCTTTACCAGCTATCCCTCTGACAGAGGACTAATAACTAGAATATACAAAAAAACTTAAAAGATCTTACACTAGAAAAGCAAATAGCCCAATCAAGAAGTGGGCAACTTAATTGAATTGACACTTCACAAAAGAAGAGATACAAATGGCCAATTGATACATGAAAAAATGTTCAACATCATTAGCAATCAGGGAGATACAAATCAAAACTACACTGAGATTCCATATAACCCCAATCAGAATGGCAATAATAAAGAAATCAAATAACAATAAATATTGGTGAGGATGTGGGAAAATAAAGCTCTTCTACACTGTTAGGGACTGAAAACTAGTCTACTAGAGATCAGAGTGGAAATTCTTCAGAAAACTGGGAATGCATCTAGTATATGACCTGGCTATTCCACTACTGGTTATCTTTCCAAAGAGGTTGAAGCCAGAGAACTATAGTAACATATGCATACCTATGTTCATAGCAGCACAATTCACAATAGCCAAATTATGGAATCAATGGATTCATTTGTATCCATCTACAAATGAATGGGTTACAAATTCATGGGAAATACACACAATAGGATTCTATTCAACAATAAAAAACAAAATTATGTCATTTGCTAGAAGATGGACTGCCCTGGAGAACATTATGTTAAGTGAGAGTAGCCAAGCACAGAGAGCAAAGGGTCATATGTTTTCCCTAATATGTGCAGAATAGGGAGTAATTGGGATACAAGAGGGATTCCAGATAATGAAGGAAAAGCCTCAGTGAATCCACAGCAAAGATCAAAGGGTAGGGGAGAAGGAAGACTGAGGTTCATTAATGGAAATACTATCATCGACTATGTGTATACATGTCAATATACTAATGTCAATCTTGGTACTCTGTATTGGGAAGGAGGGAAATGGGGAGGCAGGGAGAGGACAAGTTCTGTGTCCATATATGTTATTGTCAAAGTGATTTACATTATGCTGTGAGACTATAATGCACCAATAAAAACACCTTGCTATATCTTTTAAAAAAACTAGCTTGCTACTTTGAGATTATGAAATATTATTTTAACACTAGGCATCACTATAACACTATAGGAAGAAAACAGAATGATAGGATGTTAGAATAAGAAATAGCTATTCTTTGATGATAGGGATACTGAAGATTAGCAAAGACCATTGTCACACAGTTAATGATAGAGTTGGACCTGGAACCCGGGGTTCCTGATTCCCAGGCCATAGTCTCCAAAACACCAACTCACTGAATTCAAAGACCTTAGTTCAAATTTTGATTATGAACACTGTGTGAATGTATGCCATTTTCAATTTGATCCACATAAAAATAAAATTAAAAATTTGATTATGCAGGTAGAGTGAGTAATTTGCCTGACAGTTTGTGGGACTAGCCTATGTTTATTTATTTTTTCTAGACAGGGTGAAGTAGGGATTTAGTAGATGAAGGCCTAAGGAGGGAGCAAAAGTTTTTGCTAACTAAAAATTTGGTCTCACAGTAACAAGTACTATGCACGGGATTTGTTTGAAATAGCTTTTGGAGAAGGTGAACCACCATCTCTTTCTCAGAAGGGAGGGTCCGGAACAGCTAACACCAATGCTAATCTTATAAAAGGTACTGCCTCTAGGACTTAGGCAAATCCTTGGGTTTCCTTGGCATTCCTGTCAAATAAATGAATTATTAAAAATATTGATGTCTCAATTGCCATTATGATGTTTTATGTTGGCAGTAGAAGAAAAAGCTAACAATGAATTTCCCCACTAATTTTCCATTGCTCCTTTCTGGATGAGTCAGCTGTAATTATTTATCCTGCTTCGTGCTGGATAATGAAAAGATTCAAAGCTTTAGTCATTTGTGCAACTCTAGCAAGTCTCTACAAAGGAGAAGGCAAAGTTTTTGAACTGATATTTGATTCTGTGTCTAATTGTACAAGCTTATCATACACACGCGCGCATGCACACACATACACACACACACCTATAGGATGGTCCTATGGAAATGCCTATTCTTGTCAGTTTTTAAAAGTTCACTTTTACTCCCTGGATGGTCACTATCAGAACAAGTTAAAGATGGTTGAATAAGTTTGGCAATATTACTAAGACTGCATCAGTTCTTTATCAATACACACCTGTATTGTCAAATTGATCCCAGCATTCACCTTTTAGTTTGGCAAAAATAGTTTTTGAGGGCTTACTAGCACGTTCCAATCTGGTTGTTAGAAAATGGTCCTTTTACAACAACAACCAAATCCAGTTGACAGTTGGAGCCTCATTCCTACCTGTTCACACTTCCCCATTGCGTTTTCATGTCTGAACATGTCACACAGAGTCACGGAGTACTGAGAAGAGAGACGACTCAGCTCTTATTGCAAGATATTTGTGTTTCTACTTCGTGAGGCACCAGGAAAGAAATGAACCTTTGCCTCTTTTGTGTGTCTATAAACTGGAATTATGGATCTGTAGCATAATAAATTGTTATAGCTGAAAGAGACCTTGGCCAAATTCAGCACAGTCCACCCCGTACCCCAGGCAAAGGGATGTGTACCCTCATGTGTACAAGATAATTTTAAGAACCGTATGGATAGTGACTGACACAATGGGAAAATTAGCTTCTTTTTAGGGTTTTTTTTTTTTTGAGGCTTCTAATTATATCAAGAAGAAAGTCTCAGTCTGGTGCTAACAAAGAACTCTCTAACACTTTTATCTTCCTTTTTAAGAAATAGGAGACAAGCCTCAGGCTCAGAGTCTTCAGCAGACAACTATGCAGAGCTAGAATTTAATAATACTGCATGGTTTTCATTAAATTAAAAAATTTCCGATTACCATCTTTGTGGATGACATTTTTTAATAGCAAAGATACAAAGTGTGATCTTTTAAAAACACACTTATTTAAGTTAAAAATTAAAGAAAGAATTGGTTTAAAACAAATATTAAGTAAAAATCTGTACAGCTAATGCAGCAGTGCCAATACTACATACTGCTGGTCTGATATGGTGACATTTCTGAGGCTCCTGGGAGAGAAACTAGAATCTGGGGAGCCTAAAATCAACTCCTCACTAAACAGATGGGAAATGGAAGTCCAGAGGGACCAGAAATTTATAATGTCAGGACTGCCACCCACAGCCACCTGCCAAATGGATGTCACCCCTTTACTTGACAGTTTGAGTCATTTTCTTCAAAATGGCTGCTTTACCTGTCACTTCCTATGTTTGAACTTGAAAAATAATAAAACTTTATTTCTTCATTCCTGCAAACATTATAACAGAACCAACTTGACAAGGATATCGAAGAACTGTAAATACTAGAAAAACTAAACCAGTTATATGAGACATGGGTTAGGGAGAAGGGAAAAGGAAAAAGATTTTCTGGATGTAAAATGTAACTTCAGATTCAAAGCTAAACTATAACATTATTGTTTTCTTCCTTTTCTTGAGGCTGGTTTATGTAAATAAATAAAAGTGTGTTTAAAATTCTTTGAAACATGCTAGACTAACTCCAAAATCAGTATTGATCTTTAACATGGATAGATTGTCACTGCAATATAAAACTAAAATGCTCCTAGAAAATTTTAAATTAAGGTCAAGGTATGCATCTTGAAACTCTTTAAAATGTTATAATTAAACTTGCAGTTTGAAAAAAGAAATCTGGAGGGTTTTGGAAATCCTTGACTAAAAGTATTTGTAGGAGGCTCTAGAGAGAGGCAGGGACAACAGAGACAGTCACAAGGGCACTGGCCACTCCAGCAGAATGGAGGAAAGTCAATGGTTCTAACAATGGGACTGGCAGATACCTGTATGACTGGGTTTTCTAAAGAAATAACTAACAGCAATTAATAAATAATTAATAGCATCCACAAACCAAGGATTAAGACAGGAAGTAACTATGTTGCTTCTCTTAATGCCTAAATCACTCCCACCTTGGAAGCAAGGAATGGAGGAGGAATTCACTTTACCCTTTTCCAGATAACTGCCACCGTCCCATAGTAAAGATTCCCATGTTCAGACTACATTCTGGCTCTGACAGTTTCACTCTTGATTCTGAAAGTGCAATTGAATAGTCTTTGAGACATTTCAGTCTCTGGAAGGTTCCAGGGAACATCATTCCATGCATGTCACAAACTTCAGAAGGGAAGTTGCTGGGCATTACCAGGAAGAGATGATTCTGCGGCACACTCTTCAATTTTCTTCCAAGGATTTGCAAGCATCCCTGTTTTCTGATGCAGAATATCCAAGCAGAAGTGAAATGGCAGTCATTTCAACTTGGGGATCACTTGCAAGCCACATTAAAAAAGGCCTGGGGTTCGTCTTTACAGCCCCTTGACTCGCTCACAAGGCTGCCGTTCATCCAGCAGCACCATATCATATACCCCACATTCTTTGGGATTCCATTGCAGGGGCCCAATCTTTGGAAATGTGTATCTGCAACTTCCCTGAAAAGAGAGAGGAGGGTGACTAGAAGGAACCCTATTCATGTGTGAAGATTCCAATGACCCTTTAGCAATTCATGTCAGAGTGAGTTAATTTGGTTTCTGTGACCCGCAAATTATTTTTATGACTTTGCTCTTGCTTAGAAGTTTCAGTTGCTTTATGTGTATTGTAGTCTCTCCTATTTTATCAGTAAGGAACCAGTCACAGAAAGCTATTTACTCACTTATTGACATCAAATCACCCCCATAGTGTTGTTCTAATTAGAATAGACTCAAATATCCAGGTTCCCCCTCAGATGCTTTTTCTGCAGTACAGTCCCCATTTGTGTTTCCTGTCTGAACCTTCACCCTTCCTAGGTCAAGTCTGAACTATTATCATAAGTCTACCTACCTGGGTTACTTATGGAAGGTATTATAATGTTTACTGTTTAAAGATGAAGAAAGTGAGTCTTAAAGAAAGGAAAATATATACCTTAGTTGATGCAAGAAAAGTCAGCTAATGTGAGGTATTGTGGTCAAAATCAGTATGAAGTTTGGATTAGCAATGTAAGGTATTGATTCATTCTGGTACAAAAGCCATTGTTTTTTCTCCTAGAGTTTTTGATCTGATGAGCCTCCAACTGTCCTGTCAGTTCTCTAGAATTAGCCTTCTGCTTAGTTCTACTTATCCAATATGGGGTCACATGACTCAGGGTAGGTGAGGTTGCTTGCCAGTTTCTCTTCTCAGTAGCACACACACCTTTGCTCTTTAACCACAGAAGCAAAATTTTTAAATTTTCTATTATCCTTTAACTAAGGAAAGTTTAAGCAAATTTCAGTGGAAGCCACTGTCGACTACAATTTTAACAATTCATTTGTAAAAATTTAAATAAATTTAGTGAGATAGTATAAACCGAAAATGCTATCAGATTCTTTGGTTTCATCAAATTTGCTTGATGAAATGAACAGGAACTTAAAATCTGTTTCAATGTTGACTCCTTAGAAATACAATACTCACGGAAAGACTGAAGACCTTGGAATTGTTTGGAACTTGGTTTTTTCATGACAGATGTCTTACTTTCTAAATATTCTTCTCTTCTTTATTATTGGTGGAAGCAGATAATTATAGTCAGCCCCAGGACTATGAGAATTAAATTGGCCTTAATAATGTGTTTGATTTTGCCCACTTTGAATGGACAAGGGCATGACCTCCCTGGGTAAGGCCACAGGGGAAATTTTTCTTTCTTTCATCCTTTCTTGAAGAGCTGTTTCCTCGAATAAGGAGAAGAAATATATTTTAGGAGGGCTTAAGTTTACATTGCAGTACAGGGAGGAGTTGAGATCTCTGAGAAATGGTTACACTCTTTATTTACATTTAACATATGTATGCTGATTATGCAGTATTTTTAGGTCAACACTATACTAGATTTTAGGAACAGATAAACAAATACGATACAGATCTCAGGATCAGACAAAGAAGAAAGATGTGCTTAAGACAAACAATTACAAACTCATGTTTTAATTAAGAAGTTACAACTGTGTCATGAAGGAGACCATGTTGGATATGGTCCTAAATATTCATCCAGCAGAACAGACAAAATAAGCATAATTATTACCTCACACAGAGGGAGTATTTATGGGGGGAACAATTATGCAGACATGTAGGAGCACAGAAGTTGCGGGTTTTAGGCTCAGGAGGTATCTCCAAGTGTTTGAAAATCAATGACAACTGGTCTTTGAGTTCTGCACAAACTTAAATTTGAAATTTTGGTTCGTTGAAAAAGTTTTTCTTTTCTCCAGTCCTATAAGAGCTCTAGTTTGTTATGGCATTAATATAATTTCAATTTGATGTGCTGTTTAATTGCTTTAACGACCACTTGAATAATCTTTTTCATTGTATTCCTTCCTCTAAATCTCAGGTGGGCCAGAAAAGTTCCAGCAGAACAGTGAGCTGACATTCCGATATCTGAATGAGGACAGACTGGTTACTTTCTCCCACACGCAGGGTTTCACCAAAGAGTCTGCTGTACGATGCTCGAGTGCTGTGGTGTACAGTATTGCCATACTTCATGGAATTGGCTAATGAAACCTAAAGCTGGTGGAATTAAGAAAGATTTTTTTTAATTCACATGTAATTATATACACAAGGCAGGAATATAATGACATGAAAGCAGAGGCCAGTGTTGTTGTTTTTGTTTGTTTGTTTTGCAAGTGATTATTCAAGATAGTGGGAATCAGTAGGGCCCTTGCATCAGGAGACATTTTGTCATGGCAAAATGGTACTAATACATTTATTTCTAAAAAGTAGGAGTATGCTTTTAATTTTAATTTTTTAAAATTAGTTTGGTTTTTTTTTTTTTTTGCGGGTTTTGGGGATGGAACCCAGGGGCATTTGACCTCCGAGCTACACCCTCTGCCCTATTATTTTATTTTTTTTATTCTTTATGTTTGAAACAGGGTCTCACTAAGTTGCGGAGGGAGTCACTAAGTAGCTGAGGCTGTTCGCGAACTGTGATCCTCTGGTCTCAGCCTCCCGAATGCTGGGATTACAAGCATGAACCACCATGCCCGGCTGGAGTATGCTTTTTAAATTTTCATTGTGATGATAATTTTACTCAGAGATGATCAAGCATCACTGTTTACAAAATCATTTATTCCATTTTAACTCCATACATTCAATCAAACAGACTTGTATGGAACAGAATCCTAGATACTGGGAAGGGAGGAAAGAGAAAGAGAGAGAGAGAGGAAATGAATGACTATTCCAACAGACAAGTTGTTGGTTGATTTATTCTAGATAGAATGAAGGATCAGTTAATCATCAAATCTTCTATAATCTGAAAATGTCAGGATGCTATGGAAAGAACTATTCAAGACATGATTAGAAAAATACTTCAATCCTTAGGCCACTTGGATGAAGCCAAATAATCTACTTTCTACCCTTCCTAATCCAGAATAGTAATAATCAAAGTAACTCATCAAAATTGGTGCTCCTTTGGGTGAGCATATCTAATTTTGTAAGAGAATTACTAGCACATGCCAGAAGAGTTACGATCTATATAACCACTGCTGATTATTATATAATACAGAGGATTTTCATAGTACTCCAGTCCTGGGACCACATTTTGAGAATCACTTCACCATTGTACTCTATGCTGCTGTTTTCTTGAATAGTATGTCACTGGGGTATGCCTGGCAAGCTTGTACTTTAAGTCAGCCTAGAGATAGAACTTGAGGTGTACAACTGCAGGAAAAAATTTCAGGCTTATGTGTTCACACTTTATATAATAAATTACCTGGAAATAATTTTTCTTAAGTAATGTAGAATGAATGTTTGTGTTTCCCCACAATGAATGCATTGAAGTTTTGATCTCCAATGTCAGCGTGTTTGGAGTTGGGGTCTTAGGGAGGAAATTAGGACTAGATAGGGTCATGACAGTAGGGTCTTCATGATGGGATTAGAGACATTGTAAGAAGAGGAAGAAAAATCCTCTCTCTCTCTCTCTCTCTCTCTCTCTCTCTCTCTCTCTCTCTCTCTCTCTCTTCTCTCTCTCTCTCTCTTGCCCCTCCCTCCCTCTGCCCCAATGAAGACACTGAGGCCAGGCCATGTGAAGATATAGTGAAAGGCAACAATCTACTATCCAGAAAGAGCTCCCTTAGCAGAAGCCAAGTCAGCCTACACTTTGAACATGGACCTCTAGCCTTCAGAACAGTAAGAAAATAAGGTCACAAATTTACAGTATTTTGTTATGTTAGCCCAAGTAATTAATACAGTTGAAATGGTTTTATTTTTTTTCTGAGAAGTGTAAAAAATAGTGTTTCCCCCAGTGTGATATACAATATTCCAGCCATTTACACATAATTTATTAGAGATGTGAATTAAATTTTTTGGATTATTTTTCAAGAAGTCTGAAATGATTTGGGGTTTTCCTTGACTTTGGAAAATAAATATACAATATACAATAAAGGGAATGTCCGCTTTATTTTAAATTTTTATTTTTGTCCCCTACAGAGCATAATTATCAGTCTCTATTTCAACATTTTTGACATCATAGTCTCTGGTTGGGCTGGGCAGAGTCAGATGCATAAAACACACACACACACACACACACACACACACACACACACACACACACACACAGTTCCATACACATCTTCTATAATGTTTAGGAGTTTGTCATTCTAGGACTAGGGATGTAGCTCAGTAGTACAATGTTTATCCAGCATTCATGAGGACCTAGATTCAATCTCCAATACCATAAGAAGAGAGAAAGAAAGAGACAGACCGAAGTTTGTATTCTAATTGCTATTGGTTAAAATTCTGATTTAAAAATATAATGACAAAAATTGAGAAATCCTTAGCTTTTATTTCATCCAAGCACCCAGCAAGAGAGTCGAGCCTAATTTGAAAACTGGTGGTGATATGGACTAGATTTTCTATCTAGCTAGGAGATTTATAACATAAATAAGACACCAGGAAATGAGCCAATAGGGTACTGTGTATGATTCTATTTAAAGGGGGAAAATATTCTGCAGGGCTCATGAGCCATTATTTCAAATGCTTGTGTAAATATGGTTTAGTTCATCATCACCTTTTCCAATTATGTTTATGTTCGGCTCCAAAGTACAGCCTCTGCTTCCTTTTCTGAAATGCCACCACGTGAACTAGCATTTTCATTAATACAAACAATGTTTGCAGTGCCCAGGAATGGTGGTAGAAATATAGGAGTCTTTTGTTATTTGTAAGCTACACATACCTCAAAGAAGTGCCCAATTTAGTTTTAGCTTAGCTTTCTGAACAAAACCATAGAAAACATTACATTTCTTGAGCTCTTCATAAAATTTTTATATTTCTAAAATCATTATCATTATTCAAGTAAAGGAATATTATCTTATGTTAAAATATTTAATTTTCATACCTCAGTGGATTAGGGATTAAATCACAGTTTCATAACAACATGCAATTTTATTTTTCAGGTCAGTTAAGGGCTCACTAAATACTTGCAAACATAACTGTAGATTTGTTTGTAGTGAAATCTTATTCTTAGAAGTTTAAAATATTTGAACTGCATTTAAAGCAAGAATTATTGTGTAGTGGTTAGAAAAAAAAAAGGACTTCGAGAAGACTGACTGAGTTTGAATCTGAACTTCTTTGATTGACTACACAACCTTGCGGAGGTTGCCAAGCCTTTCTGTGGCAGAGTTTTCTCCTCTTTGAAATACAGGTCATATCCATTCATCTGTTGATGGTGGTCTGGGTTGGTTCCATATTTTGGCTATTACAAATTGTGCTGCTATGAACATAGGTATGCATATGTTGCTGTATTTCTCTGAATTCAACCCCTTTGGAAAGATACCCAGGAGTGGTATAACTGGATCATATGGTGGATCTATTCCCACCTTTCTTAGAAATCTCCACACAGATCTCCATAGTGGTTGAACTAGTTTGCATTCCCACCAACAGTGTAAAAGAGTTCCTCTTTCCCCACATCCTCGCTGTGGGAAATACACACAATGGAATTCTATTCAGCCATAAAGAAGAACAAAATTATATCATTTGCAAGAAGATGGAAAGCCCTGGAGAACATTATGTTAAGTGAGGTCAGCCAAGCACAGAAGGAGAAGGTACATATGTTTCCTCTAATATGCCCAAACTAGGGAACACAGAGGATACCGGTGGGACTCCAGAAAATGGAGGGGAAATACCAGCAAAGTTTGAATGGAAAGATAGGAGAGGAGGAAGGCCGATCTTGATTAATGAGGGTCTACATCTGAACATGTGTAAAATTATGAATAAGACATGGTTAACCTAGACAACCATTGGTGGGAAGGGGGAAGGGAAAACGGGGGCGGGGGGAAGAGGACACCAAATATAGTTTAAATGTATACTATTTATGTTCAATAAAAAAATTGTTAAAAAAAGAAATATGGGTCATAGATTTTATCAGAGGGGTTTGTTATGTGGGTTTAGTTAGTAAATATTTGTGACAGATAACAGTGAAATACAAGTGTTTATTCTTTCTAATAAGGCATTTTACAATGGTCAAAGGAGTTTCAAGGAGGAATGAAGTGAGAGCCATGGGATATACAGCACAAACCATGGGTTAGAAAAGAATAGTACTTATTCTACCTCATTCAGTATTGTTTTCCTTAATAAGACCTGAAGATAACTATTCAGTCATCTTTCCTTAGTAATATCTGAAGATTCACCAGGAGTGGTCGTACATGCCTGTAATCCCAGTACATGGGAGGCTGAGACTGGAGGACTGCAGGTTCAAGGACAGACTCTCTGCAAAAAATAAAAAGGGCTGGGAGTGTAGCTCAGAGGTATAATACCCCTGAGTTCAATCCCCAGTACCGAAATAAAAATAAAAAATAATAATACCTGAAGACAATATTTAAAACACTTAAAAGTAATAAAAATCTAATTAAGAATAAATAAATACTAAATTAATCAATTTCTGCTTTGACCTTTGCTTTTATTATCTGGGGTTTTCTGATTTTTAAAATTGAGACTTGTGGCATTTGACTCTTTTCTAACCCATGGTTAGCTATCGATCCATTTGGTCATTCTTTCTGTCCTTCCTAATTTAGTCCATATTCGTATCATCATCTCTCATCTTCACAGTTCTTTTTTTGTTTTGCTTTTGTACTTCTTGGAATTGAACCCAGGGACATTCTAGATTTTAGCTATATCCCCAGCCCTTATTTTAAATTTTTAAATAGGGTCTCATTAAGACACAGAAGGTCTAAGTTGCTAAGGCTGTCCTCAAATCTGCAATCCTCTTGTCTCAGCCTCCCAAATACTGGTACTACAGGTGTCTACCATTGAGCCCAGGTTCTTTGCTATCCTTTCCATTATTTGCCATAATCCCATCTTTCCCAAACTAAAAACAGTAACAATGAAATATTGTTTTTAAGAAATGCATGCCATTCTACCTCCCTTGGTTGCTGTACCCAGCTGCCCTACTTCTAATAGCATGAGAGACACCATGTATCCGTTCATTGGAGAAAATGATCGTCATTGCCCTATGAATTCTCAGTGGTAAGAGCCCTTTAGTTCCTCACCAGTCCCACTAAATCAAGGCATTAAGGAATGGTTTTATCACACAGGACATGCTAGCTCGAAGATATTGGTCTGGTCTCACTGCTTCGAATCATAGGTTAACAGAAGAGCGAGCCATATATCTTTGGATCTGAACTGGTGACCTAGATATAAGTTCCAACACCTGTTAAATACCCTGGAGCTATTCTGGCCCTCACAGCGATTCCTCACTGAGCCTTTGAAATAGACATTAAAGAAGAGAAAAAGGACATGCTGAAAACCAAGCATGAACTAAAGACCTTTGGAAAATCACTCTAATTTTTGCCCAAGCATGTTCAGTGAGAAGACTTGCTTTATTGAATACATTCTTTATCAGAATGAGTTCTCAGAAGATCCCATTAAGGAGAAATATTCACTTAGCAGAAAGCAGTTTAGGCCAAAGATGGTGGTTACTCTACACCTTCATCCCTGTCTTTACGTTTTTTGTCCTTGAAGTAAAAGAACATGACAAGTGGGATCCGATGGTGTAGTGGAAAGAGCCCTGGGGTCTGAGTGTGGACTCCAGGTCTGTCACTTGGAAAAGGAATTTATCTTTCTGAATTTCAACATCTACTCCAAAGAGGAAGTAATGATATCTACCTTAAGAAATGTTGTCAGGATTAAAGAAGACCTTTTTATGTTGCATTAGTAATATTGATAGTAATTATTTATTTTATTAGCGGTAAATAATTTAATATGGATTTGAATAACTACAGTTTCAAAGCTGTGTTTTTTAATCAAATTTGTTGGCTAATTTTCTTATCATTTTTCTTTTTCTTTCTTTCTTTCTTTTTTTTTTTTTTTTCTAGAAGTACACCTCCGGAGTATCCTGTGTGGAGTGCAAAGAATTCAAGCATTGGAATATGAAAGGTCAGAATTCAAACCCTGTCCCCAAAACTCTAGATTTATTTACTACAAGCTACATCCATTTTGCAGAGTCGTGGAGAGGCAGTGATAAAGTATGCAGGTACTTAGAATAGTGAACAGTTCACAGGAAGCAATTATTATTTATAAGGTATATGGGTGTTGGGGGGATGCCTTCATGTTATTTTCCATACATGAGTCGTCTCTGTTCACCACTGCTTCCTGGATCCTCAAGCATTATGCTTCATAAATGGTAAATGCCAACAAGATTGCACCTTGGAAACACGAGTCATTTGAATTGCTAAAGTCATTAAATCATTATAAAATTATGTGGCCCAAAAGCCCTTTTTGTATTCAGAAATCCCCATTTCAAATGATTCAGAAATTCAAGTCTGTGAGGATAAATATGTAAGTTGTGGCTGCTGCCTTCAGGAGACTTACAAACTCTCAGGAAGCATTTCTTTCACTAAAAACTATGTCTAAGCAGATGAGTTCTTTATATAATAACTGGACTGGGAAGTAAAAAAAAAAAAAAAAGAAAAATGCTTTCAAAATTAGAACTTTTTAACTGGATATTTTAATTGGTATTTTTAATTGAAAAGGTATTTTAATTGAAAGATAATTATTATACATTTTATGGGCTGCAGTATGATATTTTTGTGCATTTTTAATTTATACATTGTTATTGATCAACTCCAAATACTTAGGTTGTCCATTATTTCCAACATTTATTATTTGTTTGTCATGAGGACATTAAATATCCTCTCTCCTGACCACTTAAAATGTTATGATACAATATTGTTAACTAAAATCACCCTCTGTATAACTGAACACCAGAACTCATTTCCTCTACCTGGCCTTGACTTTGTAAATGTTAACCAATGTCTCTCCATCCCTCCCTCCCCTCCGCCCTCCCTGGCTTCTGGTAATGATTATCCTGTTCTCTATTTCTATGCGCTCTGCTTTTAAGATTTCACACATGGGTGAAATCTTGCAGTATTCATTTTTTAGACAGAAGTCTTTAAAGTCCTTCTTCTGCCAAAGTGAATGGGTAGTGGAGAAGGGGAAAATGGGGAGGGAATTAAATTCTCTTTTATATAGTTATGTCAAGCACAGTACTAAGTAATTCACATGTACTGTTTTAGTTAATACTGAATATAATCTAAGATACAGATTGCAAAATGTTTGCTTTATGGCTGAAGAAGTAAGGTAGTCTCAGAAAGGTGAAACAACTTCTCTAAGATCACATGCCCAATAAGTGTCCAAGATGAGATTTTAACCATTAAGGGCTTATCTTACTACTTAACACACATTATTTTAGTAAGGAAAAGAACTCATAACTATGTTTAGATGTTCTAATGTTTAGTATCAAATGCAGAAAAACTCTCTTGATGTTAACTTAATTGTAAAAATATGGTACAGAATATACCACAATCAAGATATGTGATTCACATATCCTCTTAATGATCATGGCATGTACCCCCTAATTAGCCATAATACTTTATGAAGCAGCTTTGGATAATAAGTACAGTCAACTGTGAGTAGCATATAACCAAATTAACATGGTCTAGGAGAAAAAATACTTTCATGAATCAAGAAGTCAAAGGATGGATAATCCAGGATAAGTAAAGAGGAAGGGTATCCAGGAGTGGTGGCACACACTGTAATCCCAGTACCTGGGAGGCTAACAAGAAGATCACAGGTTTGAGGTGAGCCTTAGCAACTAAGCAAGACCCTGTTTCAAAATAAAAAATAAGAGGGACTGGGGGGTGTAGCTCAGAAGTAAAATGTCTCTAGGTTCACTTTCCAGTACCAAAGTAAATAAATTAATTAAATTAAAAGAAGAAGGGTCAAGAGAGTGTATGTCTGTTTGTATGTATGTATGTATGTATTTATTTATTTATTTATTTATTTATTTATTTATTTATTTATTTATTTTGAGGTACTGTGGATGGAACCCAGGGCCATTCTACCTCCGAGCTACACCCCCAGCCCTATATTTTTAGTGTTTTTAAAAATTTTCTTGAAACAGGTTCTTACTGAATGGTGAAGGGCCTCACTAAGTAGCTGAGGCTATTCTTGAACCACAATCCTCAGGTCTTCACCTCTTGAATGTTGGGATTACAAGCATGCACCACGCCCGGCTGTTTATTTTTTAAAAAATATTTTTATTGGTGCCATTTACCATATTTGTATTATACAGCACAGTGAGATTCAAAGCAACACACTTACATGTGCACACATCACTGGGTTCATGTCCCTCTGGATCCCATTCTGCTCCCCCACCTCTTTCCATACATGTTAGTGAGATTGGTAGTGATACCTTCATGCATGGACATAAGAAAATTATATCATTTATAGGAAGTCTGTCTCTTTTCAAAAACATCTTAAAGCCCCAACCAGCAATTTATATCTCACCGGTAAGAATCCATCACACGGCCACTCCTAGGAGCAAAGAAAGTTGTACTGTAGTGTGAAATGCAAAAACTGAAGGGGGAAATGTTATCAGAAAGACAGAAAGAGATCTCTCAAGAATATCAAGAATTTTAGTCTTACAGGCTTTATTAAAAAAAATACAGAAAATGTCTGTGAAACGCTTTGAGAAAACTATCAGCTTGCCCAGGATGAACACATTGGGAGCTACTAGTTCTACCTGGACTGTGTCTTACAACACTAAAGTCCCTGTGGCTTCTGACACTTACAGCCTACAAGACTGCATGCAGGTCTCTTGGATGCAGAAGCTAATTATATTATTTACTTTATATGTTTTGTGTTTGTTTCATGAGATAGTAAATGTTAATGGCTTAAGACAATGCCTGACCTCTATTAATCTCTCTCTCTCTCTCTCTCTCTCTCTCTCTCTCTCTCTCTCTCTCTCTCTCATATATTGGGAACTAAACCCAGGGACAGCTATAACCCCAGCCCTTTTCAGATTTCATTTTGAAACAGGGTCTTGCTAGGTTACTGAAAGAAACAGGGTCTTGCTAGGTTACTGAAAGTCTTGCTAGGTTGCTGAGGCTGTCCTAGAACCTGTGATCCTCCTATCTCAGCCTCCCAAGTACCAGAATTATATGTGTGAGCCATCATGTCAGGCATATAGCATGTTTTCATAAATATAAGCAACCATAAAAGTAGAGGATAATCATTGGCATTATTATTAACCATAACACTCATACTTCTCCTTGACTAGAGCAAGCTTTTTTATATGATCTGTATATTGCCTTTAACTTCTTAAAAATAATGGTTATCCTAGGAATACCATCTCAAGCCCTGGGTACGTCCTCTAACAAGGTGTCCATGACACGGACCACACAGGAGGCCAGTGCAGATCCTGAGGAAAGTTGACAGCAGCTGGGCGTGGATATGCTGATCACCCAGCTCCTCCATGCAGAGCTGTTAATCTCTCCTCTAGAGCTGGATGGAGGCCCGCTGCTGCCTTGAAGCGCTGAGAGATGCCTTGCCAATTGAAGGCAAGGTCTTTATTGTTGAAACTCTTGCATAATGACATCTTTATTCATGTGAAAATACAGGATGGATTTCAACTGTATGAAATTGTTTATGTTCATCAGAAATGTTATTTGTCTTTACAAAGTCTGGTTTCAATGAACCGGCTATGTAATGGATATTAAATAAACATGGAATTTTACACGTTCATAATATTTGGTTTCTTGTTGTGATTTTGATGAACTACACTTTCAAGCATTGTCAGTTCATCCTTATTTACAAAGAAACGTCTGCTTGTAGCAGAGTGATGTAATGACTTGCTTTATTTTAAGATAAGTCAACTTTTCTGTTCAATGTTTAATGTGAAACTGACTCAAAAATGTCCTTTTAGGCTGCATTTACATTTCTCTCTGTATAACATGCATTATACTATTTTAACTTAATACCGCAAGCTATCCAAGCCAAAGACATTCTAATTTTGTTTTTAATATAGTTTTTGCAAGATAAATAATTTATAGTGCACTAATAAAACTAAGGAGCTCATATTAAAAGACTTTTATTATATGACCTACTGAAATTGATCTATGAAAACTGACTCTCTTAAAAGTAATTTTGTAAAAGTAGTTTGCATAAAATTGACTTCCTTGTTTGAATTCTTGACAACAAATATAAAACAAAAAAGTTGGAACTCCTCCATCTTTCTACATATTGAAGAGAAGTAATTGAATACTTTCTAAGTTTATGATTTTTGTGTTTCTTTAAAAAAGAAATCAGATGAATAGTAAACATTTTACTTGCTCATATCAGCTTTTGGCTACCTATTTGAAATAAAACTCTTCTTCAAAGTACACCTAGTCTTTTCACCTTTAAAATGGTATGGTTTTATTGTGGGCTTATTTATGAAATGTTTTCATTTTGCCATTCAGGAAAAGAAATGACAGTTTTGTATATTTATTTACACTGGGGACTGAATCCAGGAGCATTTTACCTCTGAGCTACACTTCCAGCCCTATTCTTTTTTATTTTGAAACAGGGTCTCACTAAGTTGAGGAGGACCTCATTAAGTTCCGGAGGCTAGACCTGAACCTGCAATTCTCCTATCTCAGCCTCCCAAGTACTAGGCTTACAAGAGTGTGTAATCACCCCTGGCTTATTGTTGGTTTTTGTTTGTTTGTTATTTGAGAAGGCAAAAATAAGTAACTCAAAGCCCATACTCCTTCACCCTGTTGGCTTTCTTCGTGACAGCACCCACTTGCAAGGCTCCATGTATATCTCATGAGATAAGAAAAGTTATAAAAGAACAGATCAATATTCCAAACATTACGGTTCTTATAACCTTAAAAGGACTTATATAAAATGGGCATCATAGCCATCTACCATCATCACAATATTTAACATGCTGCCTTTCTAGTGAGCACCGGGAAGATGACAATAGCAAAGTTGGGCAGCTAGTTCAAAGCAGGTTCCAAATAAGCAGGTCTTGATATCTTCAGACCTGGTTTTGGTGTTTGTGTGGTGCTGAAAAGAAGATAAAGAGAGAAGAAGGGAGCCGGTGTGGTGGTCCACACCTGTAAACCCAGTACTTGAGAGGCTGGGACAGCAGGATCTCAGGTTGAATGCCAGCTTCAGCAACTTAGCGAGACCCTTAGCAACTTAAGTACATCCAGTTTCAAAAACAAAATAGGAAAAAGTGGGGAATGTTAGGGATGTAACTCAGAAGTAGAATGTTTTTGGGTTCAGTGTCTAGTTATATCAAAAAGGGGGAAAAGAGAGACAGAGGGAGAGGGAGAGGGAGAGGGAGAGGGAGAGGGAGAGGGAGAGGGAGAGGGAGAGGGAGAGGGAGGGAGGGAGGGAGGGAGGGAGAGAGAGAGAGAGAGAGAGAGAGAGAGAGAGAGAGAGAGAACCTAGAAAGCAGAGATAAAGGAATAAAGGACACCTATAACTATTTTCTGAGAAAATGTCGATTTTTCCAGGCATCAAGGAACCCTAGCACCACCTTGACAGAGCTGGCAGGATTAAGTAAAAAGTTTAGATCTTTGGATTCCACTTTAAAATGCTTTTCTCTGCTTTTAGATTAGGTTACTTTTGCGGGTGAGTAACCTCACCCATTCCTAGGATTCTTTTCCTTTTGACTGGACTCATTTTTCAGCCATTGACCTTTCCCTGACCTCGGCCCCAAACCCTGGGTCACCTTGCTGGAGCCCTGGTATAGCACTGAATAGAGGGCTTACTGGATTGTTGGCACTGGATTAGTAGTACTGAGCACAATCGCCCTCATTCATGAGCAGAAGGGAAGCTCCTTTCCTCGGCTTCAGAAAGCCAGCCTGACTTATACCCCCTTTTCATTTTGTTGCCCAGTGATTTTCCCTCTGGCCAGCTCTGCAAACTGGTGGCCTTGAAGGAAGGTGACAGGCACCATCTATGCAAAGAGAAAAGTCCTTTACTGGTGCCAGCATAGCTTTCAATGGTGCTTCCAAACAGGTTTCGTTTGTAGTGAAAGAGGTTGGTTATTTGCCCCCAAATAATTACAAAGTTTAATTGTTAAACTTAATCTCAGTTATTTTATTTTATTTTTTATAGTTTCTTATTCATATATTCTTATTGGTGCATTATAATCTCATAGCATAATGTAGATCATGTTGACAGTGACATATATTTACACAGTACTTGGTGCCCACCATCACCTTCCCATTTCCTTTCTTCCCAATACCAAGTGTCCAGGTTAACAATATTATATTCACATTTATACACGTAGTCACAAGTAGAATTTTTATTAATGAGCCTCAGCCTTCTTCCTCCCCTCTGCTTCCTTCCTGACTCCACTCAGAGTCTCCTCCATTATCTGGAGTCCCTCTGGTATCCCAAATACTCCCTAGCTCCCGCATATTAGAGAAAACATATGTCTCTTTCTATGCTTGGCTAATCTCACCTAACATGTTCTCCAGGTCTTTCCATCTTCTTACAAATGACATAATTTTGTTCTTCTTAATTGCTGAGTAGAATTCCATTGTGTGAAATTTCCCATAATTTTGTAATCCATTCATCTGTTGATGGACACCTAGATTGGTTTCACAGTTCAGCTATTGTAAATTGTGTTGCTTTGAACATGGGTATACATATGTTACTGTAGTTCTCATATTTCAGTCCCATTGGAAAAATACCCAGTAATGGTATAGCTGGATCATATGATAGATCCATTCCCAGTTTTCTAAGGAATCTCCATGCTGTTATATCATTATATTTTTTTCTGCAAGTCATTATCTGACTAACTAGTTATGCCAGAGTTCCAATCTATCCCCAAATTGCCCCATGAAGGAACTCCTTTTGATTCAACATGAAAACAACCTGCATTCATCAAGTTGGGGCAAGAGTGGGGAAAAAGTCATTTGATCATACCTCTGTCAGAGCCCATGAGTGATCCCATTTGACCAGGACTTGACCAGCAGGGGGACAGCCACCTCTGATGTTCTGGGTGCACTGCTGTTCCCTTTCAAGGAAGAAACTTATCTAATGGGTCCTATAGCTGAGATTCCAGGACTAGCATGTCTTTGTCCATCCTGGATGTTATAACAAAATACCTTAGACTTAGAAATTTATAAATGACAGAAATGTATTTCTTAGAGTACTGGAGTTTGGGAAGCCCAAGACCAAGGTGCCAGCAAATGAAGACCTCCTTCCTGATCTGTAGATAGTTCCTTCTAGCTGTGTCTTCCTGTGACCAAAGGGTCCAACAAGCTTCTTCAGGCCTCTTAAAGGTTCTACCTGTCAATACCATTGAATTGAGGATTAGTGTTCAACATATGAATTTGTCACACAACAGCAGATAGTGAGTAGCTATCTGCTATTTACTCTAATAACTCTAAGACGCCACAAAATGAAATGCAAGACTGGTGTCTAAGCCTTTCTCTCTTGAATAAATCAACACAAGATATGGACAATTTCCGAGGCCGCCATTCTACATTCTGTATTTGCTCCCATTCTCAAGACGTTAGCACCAAAGAAGAAGAAACAAGAAGAAAAAAGAAAAAGCAGAAGCAACTCAATAGCTAATGGGAAGCATTAAGCTAATCCCTTATCTCGCTATCCAACTTTGTTAGTTCTTGGGGGGAAAAATAGTGCTTCAAATTATTTTTCAAATGAATAGACTCACGTTTGATGTTTGGGTATTTAATTAGGCCCAAGGGAAAAGAAATGTGGAAGTTTTTAATACCATTTTGCTATGCAAAATAGTCATGAATATTTCCGACCATATTAGGCAATTCTATATCAAATATTCTTGTGATTCCAAGTGGTCTGGCGGTGGTTCAGCAGAACGCAACCATCAGTCAATGTTAGCTCCACGCAGACGTATTGTTCCCCGTGCATGCTAAAGCAATCAAACGACTCTGCAAATGTTCTTCAAAGAATACATCTAGAATGTTACTTCGTTAAACATCTCCTCAGCATTCATTCTATTTTCCACTTTGAATTGCTGCATTTAGTTTTGTAATGACCTTCTATAGCAAGGAGGTTTTTATTAACTCTTTGATCTTCCAGCTTTGGAAAGAAAACAAAGAAAATATAAATGAGCACTTTGTGCACCGTCTTTAGGAGACCAGAAGAAAAAAGGAAATATGTTTCATCAAAAAGATTGGTCTGTGTAGAGACTTTCAGTCCTTCCCATTCTTTTTTCCCTTTGAGCAAAATGCTTATCAATGGTGTACATGTGTTTGTTTTAAATGTCTTCTGTATAACAAAGTCTTTGTTTCTCTTCTCTCCATTGCTAGGAGCTGAGGTTAGGATCAGATCATCCTTTGTGGAATTTGTTTTTTTAAGGCTATTCTTCATCCTTGGTTTTCTCTAGCTTTGAGTACACTTCTTGGGAACTCTCCCCATGCTTTTGGTATACTGGGAGTCCTACTCTGTTTCCAAGTATTCCTTTATGTGCATCCACGTGAGTAATGAAAGGGAGGGAACCACAAAGCAAGTACTTGCCTAATATTGTGCTATGATAGAGACTGAGAACTTGCAATTGGTGGTGCACACTTGTAATCCCAGCATTGTGGAGGCTGAGACAGAAGGATTGCGGTTCATGGCCAGCCTCAGCTACTTAGTGAGGCCCTTTACAACTCAGTGGGACCCTGTTTCAAAAATAAAGAATAAAAAATAGGGCTCAGAGTGTAACTACCGAGGAGAATGCCTTCGGGTTCCATCCCCAGTACCGAAAAAAAAAATATTGAGAACTCTATATCCAGATTCCACTTTCATCCTTCACTGTAACCGTGCCTGTATATTCGGGAACATTTGGAAAGGAACCTCAACATCTAGTTAATCTCTTCAGTCTTGAAGCAAGTTATGTTGCCTGAACTCATAATGCTATTAATATGTAGATGAGATGTCACTTTTCAAATTTACTTCATTTTTATTTTAACACCCTTCTGTTTGCTTCCTTTCACATACTCTTCTGATTCTATCATTTTCGTCACTGGAAGCAAAATTTTGAGTAAAAGATTATAAAATACCTGTGTTTTATAATAAAATTAAATCCAAAGAGCAAAAAGTAATCAGAACAAATCTTTTCTTTTCCCACCTCATAATCTGTCATATATTATGTCAAACATGTGATTTATATCTGGAAATCTGAAACTCTATTGATAAATTTAAAGCAACCTCAACTAAGAGCCTGGAGACAATTTGGATCCGCTTAGTCTGGGCTCTCAAACAACAGTGAACTCATTGTGTGCCTATCCTGTTATCTAGGCATATTGCAGAGTCATAGATTTATCTAAAATGGAAAGCCCTTATTATGACTTCACATCATTTCAGCTGTTTTCCTTTTACTGGAATCATTTAACATTAATTGTTGTAGTGCAGATATGCTAAAATTATACAAGTTCACCAGCCTTACTTTTAGAGGTGAAATAAATGATAGTTTATTAGTTGTTTTGACCAAGTAAAACACACACACCATTAGAACTAACGTCTTTTAACTTCCAGTCTGCTTTAGTTTGCCGTTGAGGATTCAAACAACAACTGATATGGAAGACAGATGGCTTTTCATCTCGATGAAACTCAAGTGAAAGTTTCATCTGAAAAAAGAGTGGCGGAGAGCCTGGCAATCTCTTCTCACATCCTCACCTGATGCTTTCCATCGCTTTCTACTTCTGAAAATATTCTTCCCTCACCTTAGCATTTCCTCCTAGTGTTTTATGTCTACCTGTCTTGCCATACTTTGAACTATGCTTTTCCTAAGCTAAAAACTTGCTTGTGTTGGAGGATAGGTTCTAAAAATATTTTACAATGATGTTCATAACTGCAGATTTCTAAAAAGTGTGAGACTACTGCTATTGGAAAATGTGAAATTTTAGATAGATAGCTTACTTTGAAAGCACATCAATCTGGACATTGTGACCCGAAAATAGTTAAAACTTCCAAACATGTTAAGAGTGTTTCTAAACATTCTATTGAAATGAGTTTTTATAACTAAACAAGTATTAGAGCAATTGATATGTGCAAACGTGCAATGCTTCAACCTTGGGTAGAAAGCAAGATGACAAGCAGAGACAATAACTTAGAGCAATTATTAAATGGGAATCTGGCATATGTGCATACGAAGTGCCGAAATTTGAAATCTTGAAATATTAATTGCTTTAAGTGGTCCCAGAGAGATTAAAAAATATTAGAAGCAAAAGCAAGTTACGTACAAAATTCTTTTCTATTTTTACCTTTTGGTGGCCCAAATAATTTAAACAGTATAACATTATACAAAAAAAGAAAAAGTTAAATGCAATGGCACACTCCTTCATCTCATAATGTAGGGGGCTGAAATAGGACAAGTGCAGGTTCAAGACTAGCCTCAGCAGCTTAGTGAGATCCTGTTTCAAAATAATCAATAAAATACAGCTGGGAGTGTAGTTCAGAAGTAGGATTGCCCCTGGATTCAATACCCAGTACCCCGAACCCCCCAAACAGTCTAACATTTAGTGTTTAACCATATAACATTTAGAGGCTAATAATAATTCAAATTTATTTGGTAATATTTTATACGTCTCACGAAAAATCTTAAGATACCTAATCATATAATACTATTGTAGAGGTTATACATAGATCTATTAAACAACTGAAGAGGAAAACATTTTACGCTGAACAATTATTTATTTAGATGTTTTTATCCATGTTACTAGATAAAAACAGTAAATTTGTTTTTCTACTTTGTACAGTATAGGAGAAAAAGAATGGAAGGATCAAGAGGTCTTGTGAAAAGTTCTAATTGCCTTGATGCTTGAAGAGAAAAAAAAAACTAAAGGGCTTTTAGTTAAAAATGGTGAATTATGTTTCCTCTAATATGCCCAAACTAGGAAACACAAAGAATACCAGTGGGACTCCAGATATTGAAGGGGAAATATTAGCTAAGTTTGGATGGTAAGATAGGAGAGGAGGAAGGCCGGTCTTGATTAATGAGGGTCTACACCTGAACATGTGTAAAATTATGAATAAGACATGGTTAACCTGGACAACCATTGGTGGGAGGGGGGAAGGGAAAATGGGGGTGGGGGGAGAGGGCACCAAATATAGTGTAAATGTATACTATTTATGTTCAATAAAAAATTGTTATTAAAAAATAAATAAATAAAAATGGTGAATTAATTAAGTATGCTTATGTATCTTCTCTTTCCACTAACTCTGTCAAAATGATAGCATAAGAATAATAAAGGCATTTGCTTATGAGAAAAATGAGGATGGAAACCATAGTGGACATGGGATTTCAACAACTGTTAGGAAGATTGGGCATGTGGAACAGTGTAGGAAGAGCAGAGAGATGTCACTGGGCGGTGGGCCAGGATGCCCTCAGAGACCTGAGCATGTAAGGAAGGTGAAGCACAGAGCCAAAAACTAGAGCAGAAGGAAAGTCTGAATATAGACTGATCACCTTCCTCACTGCAAATCCACCCATCCCACCCCACAATCTTTCCTAGCAAGACAGAGATGGAAATAAGTGTTAATTTAATGCTGACCTATGAAACCTCTGTGCCCTCCTCTGGCTCTGCTCTCAAAATGCTGGCAGCCAAGAACATACTTTCCTAGGCAAGAGATTTCAAAATATTTCTCTGGAGAAACTGAATGCCTCCCCCAAAAAAGATCTATATAAACAAATGTGATTCTCCAAGGAAAATCCCGGCTCATCAGCCAATCCTATCATGAGATTTAACCATTAGTGAGCTCTGACCGTACATGCAGATCTTTTCCTCTACCGTATAATGTTCTGCTATGAAATATGAGTTACTACTGAAGGATAGCCTGACACAGCAGGAGTCTCCAACATGAAAGACAGGGACGAAAATCTAGACAGAAAGAAAAGGGGAGATTCAAATATCAAAGAAAAATTTCAAAATCACTTACAGTTATATTTTGATATATAAAAACATTTTGTATCCAGGAAAACAAGAATATAATATTATGAAAAAGAAATAACTTTGAAATTCAACAAAAAGATGAAAAGATAAAGTTAAGAAAATAACCTATAAGGAAGAGCAAGACAAAGAACTGGAGACTAAATGAGAAAAGATACTGTTAAAAAAAATTACCATCTATCTCAATATATTGTCAGTCCTTATTATTCACGGTCTTTTGGGTCAAAGACTCCCCCTTGGATACTAAAATCAATTGACACTCAAGTTCCTTATATAAAATGATGTATTATTTTTGTGTAACTTACACACAGCTTTCTTTATACTTTAAATCATTTCTAAATTACTTATATCTAATATAATATAACTGATATATAATAGTGTATTGTTTAGGGAATAATGATAAGATATTGTTTAAAGAATTATGAGGAGAAAAAATATGTTTATGTGTTCAGTACAAATACAATTTTTCAAAAATATTTTCTATGTATGATTGCTTAAATACGAGGATGAGAAACTTTTGAATATGGTAGGTTAACTGCAATTAATATGCAAAGAAAATATATTCTTATAATCATGCTGGTGAATTAATGGTAGCTATCTAAAATGACTGGTATTATAACTCATATAAATTTTCTAGTGGAAGAAAATGCTGGAACTTTTAGAGAAAGGCCTTTCAAAGAGCCAAAAAAAAAAAAAAACCTGCCAAGTTCAATATGATCCAGACTTGAATAGAAACAATTTACCAAGGATTCAAGGATGCTAAACTGACCTAGGTCACTCCTGACATAGGTACTGAGAATTGCAAAGAGGGAAAACGAGGTAACACAAGAGGCCACTGCAGCAACTGGTTTAACTCTGAGGGCCCGGAGCCACTTGGGGCCCGTATAAAATACTCAGAATTGCAGAGCTTCATTTTTCCATCCATTCATGAATTGGTTCTTCAAATATTTAGTCACTATCATCCTTTTTCTTTCCTGTGCTCTGAGGCATTAGGTTTTTAATGCACAGAAGGCACAAATGCAGTTTATAAATGTGAGACGTTATAATGCCTACATCCTGAGATGAAATGAGGCAACTGAATAGGCACCTACCATGAACGCACGGTGGCCAGAACTTTTGCAGCTTGGAGTGTTACGGCCAAGCTAGCATGGTTCTTTTCTTAATTTTATAGACTTTATTTTTACTATGGATCTTTTTTTTTTTCTTTTTTGCGGGCCTGGGGATGGAACCCAGGGGCATTTGACCTCAGAGCTACACCTCCTGCCCTATTTTTTATTCTTTAGTTTGAAACCGGGTCTCACTGAGTTGGGGAGGGCCTCACTAAGTAGCTGACGCTGTCCCAAACTGCAATCCTCCGGTCTCAGCCTCCCAAATGCTGGGATTACAAGTGTGTGCCACCACACCCGGCTACTATAGATCTTAACAACCTCATTATATGATTATTTTTCTCTTCTTAAGTTGAAAGCTTATACCTTTTTATTTAAATAAAGACCTTGGCGCACAAAAGCCGGGGCCTGGGTCGCGGGACCCTGGGCCCCGGGCCGAACTGCGCGTAGCACGCCAGACCCCTGGAGAAACCAGGCCCAGTAAGACGCTGGGTTCTGGGCGGGGGTCGCGGGCGGGGCACGCCTAATGGGGCCCGGGTCGCGGGACTCTGGGCCCCTGCCGAACTGCGTGTAGCACGCCAGACCCCTGGAGAAACCGGACCCAGTAAGACGCTGGGTTCTGGGCGGGGGTCGCGGGCTGGGCACGCCAGATGGGGCCCGGGTCGCGGGACTCTGGGCCCCTGCCGAACTGCGCGTAGCACGCCAGACCCCTGGAGAAACCAGACCCAGTAAGACGCTGGGTTCTGGGCGGGGGTCGCGGGCTGGGCACGCCAGATGGGGCCCGGGTCGCGGGACTCTGGGCCCCAGACCGAACTGCGCATAGCACGCCAGACCCCTGGAGAAACCAGGCCAAGTAAGACGCTGGGTTCTGGGCTGGGGTCGCGGGCTGGGCACGCCAGATGGGGCCCGGGTCGCGGGACTCTGGGCCCCAGGCAGAACTGCGAGTAGCACGCCAGATCCCTGGAGAAACCAGGCCCAGTAAGACGCTGGGTTCTGGGCAGGGGTCGCGCGCGGCGCACAAAAGCCGGGGCCTGGGTCGCGGGACCCTGGGCCCCAGGCCGAACTGCGCGTAGCACGCCAGACCCCTGGAGAAACCAGACCCAGTAAGACGCTGGGTTCTGGGCAGGGGTCGCGGGCTGGGCACGCCAGATGGGGCCCGGGTCGCGGGACTCTGGGCCCCAGGCCGAACTGCAAGTAGCACGCCAGACCCCTGGAGAAACAAGGCCCAGTAAGACGCTGGGTTCTGGGCGGGGGTCGAGTACAGGGCACGCCAGCCGGGGCCTGGATCGCGGGACTCTGGGTCCCGGCCGAACTGCGAGTAGCACGCCAGACCCCTGGAGAAACCGGGCCCAGAACAGAAAAAGATAAAGAAAAATATCGGAGAGGTGGTAAGAAAGCCGTTATGGATGCCAGGACACTGGAGATGCAGACAAAACTTATCTAAATGCACTGGAACTTATGGAAAAATTCGCCGTGAATGAGGACTGCTATTTCTCTATATTGTTAAGAATCTCAGACATCACATATAAGGAGAGAGTTTAGCGGAGACCAAGGAGAAATGCGGTGTTGAAAGAGTTCTTCGCGATGGTGGTAGAGACTTGTATTCAGGAGAAGCAGAAACCGGATCTTACCAACTTTATTTTTTTGGAGAAATTACACCAAATGTCGAATGCTACCATCACGCATGCTTAGGAACACTGGACAACATTCAGAGTGGAAAAAGAGCCTGGGAAGGATTTGAAACGGTGGAGGCAGTGGCAATGCCAGTGGCCAATATTCGGGGGAGGCAGAGATCTGATACATTACAACTGGAACCTTTGAAATACTAACCACAGAGACAGTGATCGGAACCTGCTGAGGGGTTAGGCGGGCGCCGGGGCCAGTGGCCGACATCGGAGCTTGCTGTGAGGCAGGGCCACTACTGAGGCCTCCGTGGCCGGGATTGGAACCTGCAGAGGGGTTAGACCGATGCTGGGGCCAGCGAGGCCGGCATTGGAGCCTGCCATGATGCAAGGATTGTGCTAGGGCCTCCGAGGTCGGGTCCGGAACTAGCTGAGGGGTTAGGCCGGTGCTGGGGTCAGCGAGGCCGGCATCGGAGACTGCCGTGAGGCAAGGCCAGTGTTGGGGCCCCCGAGGATGGGACCGGAGCCTGCTAAGGGGTTAGGCCGGTGCTGGGGCCAGCGAGGCTGGCATCAGAGCCTGCCATGAGGCAAGGCCGGTACTTGGGCCTCCGAGGCCAGGATAAGAGCCTGCCGAGGGGTTAGGCCGGTGCTGGGGCCTCCGAGGCCAGGATAAGAGCCTGCTGAGGGGTTAGGCCGGTGCTGGGGCCAGCGAGGCCGGCATCGGAGCCTGCCTTGAGGCAAGGCCGGTACTGGGGCCTCCGAGGCCAGGACAAGAGCCTGCCGAGGGGTTAGGCCGGTGCTGGGGCCAGCGAGGCCGGCATCGGAGCCTGCCTTGAGGCATGACCAGTGCTGGGGCCTCCGAGGCCGGGATCGGAGCCTGCCGAGGGGTTAGGCCGCTGCTGGGGCCAGCGAGGCCGGCATCGGAGCCTGCCTTGAGGCAAGGCCGGTACTGGGGCCTCTGAGGCCGGGATCGGAGCCTGCCGAGGGATTAGGCCGCTGCTGGGACCAGTGAGGCCGGCATCGGAGCCTGCCGTGAGGCAAGGCCGGTACTGGGGCCTCCGAGGCCAGGATAAGAGCCTGCTGAGGGGTTAGGCCGGTGCTGGGGCCAGCGAGGCCGGCATCGGAGCCTGCCTTGAGGCAAGGCCGGTACTGGGGCCTCGAGGCCAGGATAAGAGCCTGCCGAGGGGTTAGGCCGGTGCTGGGGCCAGCGAGGCCGGCATCGGAGCCTGCCGTGAGGCAAGGCCAGTACTGGGGCCTCCGAGGCCAGGATAAGAGCTTGCCGAGGGGTTAGGCCGGTGCTGGGGCCAGCGAGGCCGGCATCGGAGCCTGCCTTGAGGCAAGGCCGGTACTGGGGCCTCGAGGCCAGGATAAGAGCCTGCCGAGGGGTTAGGCCGGTGCTGGGGCCAGCGAGGCCGGCATCGGAGCCTGCCGTGAGGCAAGGCCGGTACTGGGGCCTCCGAGGCCAGGAGAAGAGCTTGCCGAGGGGTTAGGCCGGTGCTGGGGCCAGCGAGGCTGGCATCGGAGCCTGCCTTGAGGCATGACCAGTGCTGGGGCCTCCGAGGTCGGGATCGGAGCCTGCTGAGGGCTTAGGCCGGTGCTGGGGCCAGCGAGGCCGGCATCGGAGCCTGCCGTGAGGCAAGGCCGGTACTGGGGCCTCCGAGGCCAGGACAAGAGCCTGCCGAGGGGTTAGGCCGGTGCTGGGGCCAGCGAGGCCGGCATCGGAGCCTGCCGTGAGGCAAGGCCGGTACTGGGGCCTCCGAGGCCAGGATAAGAGCTTGCCGAGGGGTTAGGCCGGTGCTGGAGCCAACGAGGCCGGCAGCGGAGCCTCCCGTGAGGCATGACCAGTGCTGGGGCCTCCGAGGCCGGGATCGGAGCATGCCGAGGGGTTAGGCCGGTGCTGGGGCCAGCGAGGCCGGCATCGGAGCCTGCCGTGAGGCAAGGCCAGTACTGGGGCCTCCGAGGCCAGGATAAGAGCCTGCCAAGGGGTTAGGCCGGTGCTGGGGCCAGCGAGGCCGGCATCGGAGCCTGCCTTGAGGCAAGGCCGGTACTGGGGCCTCGAGGCCAGGATAAGAGCCTGCCGAGGGGTTAGGCCGGTGCTGGGGCCAGCGAGGCTGGCATCGGAGCCTGCCGTGAGGCAAGGCCGGTACTGGGGCCTCCGAGGCCAGGATAAGAGCTTGCCGAGGGCTTAGGCCGGTGCTGGGGCCAGCGAGGCCGGCATCGGAGCCTGCCTTGAGGCATGACCAGTGCTGGGGCCTCCGAGGTCGGGATCGGAGCCTGCTGAGGGGTTAGGCCGGTGCTGGGACCAGCGAGGCCGGCATCGGAGCCTGCCGTGAGGCAAGGCCGGTACTGGGGCCTCCGAGGCCAGGATAAGAGCCTGCCAAGGGGCTAGGCCGGTGCTGGGGCCAGCGAGGCCGGCATCGGAGCCTGCCTTGAGGCATGACCAGTGCTGGGGCCTCCGTGGCCGGGATCGGAGCCTGCCGAGGGGTTAGGCCGCTGCTGGGGCCAGCGAGGCCGGCATCGGAGCCTGCCGTGAGGCAAGGCCAGTACTGGGGCCTCCGAGGCCAGGACAAGAGCCTGCCGAGGGGTTAGGCCGGTGCTGGGGCCAGCGAGGCCGGCATCGGAGCCTGCCTCGAGGCATGACCAGTGCTGGGGCCTCCGAGGCTGGGATCGGAGCCTGCCGAGGGGTTAGGCCGCTGCTGGGGCCAGCGAGGCCGGCATCGGAGCCTGCCGTGAGGCAAGGCTGGTACTGGGGCCTCCGAGGCCAGGATAAGAGCCTGCCGAGGGGTTAGGCCAGTGCTGGGGCCAGTGAGGCCGGCATCGGAGCCTGCCTTGAGGCAAGGCCGGTACTGGGGCCTCTAGGCCAGGATAAGAGCCTGCCGAGGGGTTAGGCCGGTGCTGGGGCCAGTGAGGCCGGCATCGGAGCCTGCCGTGAGGCAAGGCCAGTACTGGGGCCTCCGAGGCCAGGATAAGAGCTTGCCGAGGGGTTAGGCCGGTGCTGGGGCCAGCGAGGCCGGTATCGGAGCCTGCCGTAAGGCAAGGCCAGTACTGGGGCCTCCGAGGCCAGGATAAGAGCCTGCCAAGGGGTTAGGCCGGTGCTGGGGCCAGCGAGGCCGGCATCGGAGCCTGCCTTGAGGCATGACCAGTGCTGGGGCCTCCGAGGCCGGGATCGGAGCCTGCCGAGGGGTTAGGCCGGTGCTGGGGCCAGCGAGGCCGGCATCGGAGCCTGCCGTGAGGCAAGGCCAGTACTGGGGCCTCCGAGGCCAGGACAAGAGCCTGCCGAGGGGTTAGGCCGGTGCTGGGGCCAGCGAGGCCGGCATCGGAGCCTGCCGTGAGGCAAGGCCGGTACTGGGGCCTCCGAGGCCAGGATAAGAGCTTGCCGAGGGGTTAGGCCGGTGCTGGAGCCAACGAGGCCGGCAGCGGAGCCTCCCGTGAGGCATGACCAGTGCTGGGGCCTCCGAGGCCGGGATCGGAGCATGCCGAGGGGTTAGGCCGGTGCTAGGGCCAGCGAGGCCGGCATCGGAGCCTGCCGTGAGGCAAGGCCAGTACTGGGGCCTCCGAGGCCAGGATAAGAGCCTGCCAAGGGGTTAGGCCGGTGCTGGGGCCAGCGAGGCCGGCATCGGAGCCTGCCGTGAGGCAAGGCCGGTACTGGGGCCTCCGAGGCCAGGACAAGAGCCTGCCGAGGGTTTAGGCCGGTGCTGGGGCCAGCGAGGCCGGCATCGGAGCCTGCCTTGAGGCAAGGCCGGTACTGGGGCCTCTGAGGCCGGGATCGGAGCCTGCCGAGGGGTTAGGCCGCTGCTGGGGCCAGTGAGGCCGGCATCGGAGCCTGCCGTGAGGCAAGGCCGGTACTGGTGCCTCCGAGGCCAGGATAAGAGCCTGCTGAGGGGTTAGGCCGGTGCTGGGGCCAGCGAGGCCGGCATCGGAGCCTGCCGTGAGGCAAGGCCGGTACTGGGGCCTCCGAGGCCAGGACAAGAGCCTGCCGAGGGTTTAGGCCGGTGCTGGGGCCAGCGAGGCCGGCATCGGAGCCTGCCTTGAGGCAAGGCCGGTACTGGGGCCTCTGAGGCCGGGATCGGAGCCTGCCGAGGGGTTAGGCCGCTGCTGGGGCCAGTGAGGCCGGCATCGGAGCCTGCCATGAGGCAAGGCCGGTACTGGTGCCTCCGAGGCCAGGATAAGAGCCTGCTGAGGGGTTAGGCCGGTGCTGGGGCCAGCGAGGCCGGCATCGGAGCCTGCCTTGAGGCAAGGCCGGTACTGGGGCCTCCGAGGCCAGGATAAGAGCTTGCCGAGAGGTTAGGCCGGTGCTGGGGCCAACGAGGCCGGCAGCGGAGCCTGCCGTGAGGCATTACCAGTCCTGGGGCCTCCGAGGCCGGGATCGGAGCATGCCAAGGGGTTAGGCCGGTGCTGGGGCCAGCGAGGCCGGCATCGGAGCCTGCCGTGAGGCAAGGCCGGTACTGGGGCCTCCGAGGCCAGGATAAGAGCCTGCCGTGAGGCAAGGCCGGTACTGGGGCCTCCGAGGCCAGGATAAGAGCCTGCCGAGGGGTTAGGCCGGTGCTGGGGCCAGTGAGGCCGGCATCGGAGCCTGCCATGAGGCAAGGCCGGTACTGGGGCCTCTGAGGCCAGGATAAGAGCCTGTCAAGGGGTTAGGCCGGTGCTGGGGCCAGTGAGGCCGGCATCGGAGCCTGCCTTGAGACATTACCAGTGCTGGGGCCTCCGAGACCGGGATTGGAATCCTGCCAAGGGGTTAGACCGGTGCAGGGGCCAATGGTCAGCATCGGAGCCTGGCGTTAGGCAAGTTCACTCCTGCGGCCTCCAAGGTCGGGACCAAAGCCAGCTTAGAGGTTTGACCGGTTCAGGGGCCAGCGAGACCAGAACTGGGTCCTCCCATGAGGCAAGGCCGCTGCGTGAGCCAGCGAGGTCTGGATCAGTCCACTGAGTAGCCAGGCCACTACTGGGACCATCAAGAGTGGGATTGGTACTTGCAACGCAGCATGCACAGAGAAATATCGCAGAAAATATAAATCAGACGCTTCTCTTAATCAGCAATAACTAGGAGGAAAAGGGCAACAGGAAGAGGTTGAGCTATAGAAAGGGCCCTATAGTGAAGCAACTAATGTGATCAATCAGAGGGTATGTAATACTGGAGGACGGAGCCTCTTTAAAATGCAGGAGGTACATAAACAAATGTATCAAAGTAAATCACCAAAGAAGTGTGGGATGGAGGGAGGGGGAGGGAATGGGACGGGGGCTGGAGGAGGGCTAATTGGATGATGTGTGCTTGTATATCCTCTCAAGTCTTGTACTCCAATGTGATTGATATATGACTACAATGCACCAATTTAAAAAATAAATTAATTAAAAAAAAAAAAAAAAAAAAAGAAAAAAAAAAAAAAAAAAAAAAAAAAATAAATAAAGACCTTTATGGCTCCTCTCTAGCATATCTGAAATGCTAGCATCACACTCTTGCACTTTGGGGGCATTATTAAGTAAAATAAGAGTTATTTTAATACAAGTGTGGTGATACCTTGACAGTAGATCTAAAAACCCAGAAGGCTACCAGGTAGCGAAGGGGTGAATAGCATAAACAGCATAAATACACTGGACAGAGGGATGATTTATATCTTGGGAAGGACAGCAGAAGATTTCATCAGACTACTTGGTCAAAAGAGCAGGCATATAAAATTTAAGAATTGTTTATTTCTAGAAATTTTCACATAATAATTTTGGACTGTAACTAATGAAAGAATGGAAAACAAACTATCAGATAAGATCGTACAAAATATTTAATTTATGAATTGCTAGTGAAGAATTTCTACTAGTGTTCAGAATTAACTTTTAAAAAGGCATCTTTCAGCCAGGCATGGTGACACATGTCTATAACCCCAGTACTTGGGAGGTTGAGACAGGAGGATAGCAGGTTCAAAGATAGCCTTAGCATCATAGCAAGACTCTCAGCAACCTAGCAAGACCCTATTTCAAAATAAAATAGAACTGGAGATGTAGCTCAGAGGTATAATGCTTCTGGGGGTTTTTTTTTTTTTGGTCTATTATTTTTAGAAATGCAAATTCTCAGTCCATTTTATTTTTTGAATATGAAAAGTTCTTATTTTAATTTTATTTTTAAAATTTTATTGGTGCATTGTATTCATACATCATAATAGGGTAAAAAACTTGTATGGACATACATGCACACATCACCCAGTTAGCCCCTACCCAATCCCCACCCCATTCCCTCCCCATCCCTCCTTCCTATGCTTGGCTTAGTGGTTGACTTCAATATGTTTAAGTACATTGTGTGCTTTAGAGAATTTCCTTCTTCCCCCCTCCCATCCCCTCAGTTAGGCTGTCTTATTTGCTCCTCTATAGGATTTCCTTTTTCATCTAGCATTCCTCCTATGACCCATTTCTCCTTAACTTTCACATATTAAAGAAAGCATCCGATTTCTTTTTTTGTATGCATTTTGGTCTATTTGTAATAATTTTCCCCATAAAAGTGAAATAAGCAAAATATTCCTCAGAAACCTTAATCAGATCGATCCTGGGGTTAGTATTCTCAAGTTACAGAATATAATTTCCTTGCATGAGAGAACACAAACATGGACTTATCAGGTAGATGTGCTACAACTTCTTGTAATTTTGGAGGAAAAAGTGGTCCTAAAGCTTTTTCTTTTTTTTCTTCCTGGTGACCTAAATGTATCTACATTTCTTTAAGTACCCATTTCCTTTGCACCTAGCTAGGGTTTAATGTCTTTCCTTGGTTTGCACACAGACACACAACTTACTTCAATAACAATGACAATAGCTAACACTTTTTTTAGCACTTAGTACATATCAGATGCCAGGCTAAGTGTTTTATGCTCATATCTCATTTAATCCTTAAAATAACACTATATGTAAAGCACCACGTGCTATCTCCACTATAGATGAGATAACCAAGAATAGAGATGTTGAATAACTTGGAAAATATCCTGTAACTAATAGGTTGTGGGATCAAAACTTAAACTTAGACAGTTGGACTGTGGAGCTCATCTTTTACTGATGATAAGGCAGATAACTGTTAGGTAGGTTGGTAGATAGACAATATTTACACACACATACACAATTTTGTCTCTAGTAAACTGAAAATAGATGAAAATAAAACTACATCTCTCTTGTTTTTTTACTTAGAAGTACTAGGGAAGAAAGAAAAGCATCAGATTTCAGCAATAATGTGTGCATCTTACCTCTATTTCATGGAAAACACCTGATGATTTGGAACTAAGGCTGCAGCTCTGGATAGACAAAGAAAGAGACATAAATGGACTCTGACAGTGGGTTCTGGCCTGGAAGTGGAAACCACAGCAATCCATTGGATGATGCAACCCCTCCTTCTTCCTTCACAGTGGGACCATCTGGTCCCTAGAAACATCACTAAGAGTCAGTCCTCCACCAACATTGGCAAGGAGGAGGAGGCTTAGGGGTTCCGACTTTACCAGGTGTGGAGGGAGCCCAGGATGGCAAGGTATAAAGCTTGGCAATGTGAGAACCAAAGATGAGGTTAGGAAGACAGAGAGACATCAGTTCACACAGATTAATTTCTGTCCTTTGAAAAATGATGATTGGCAAATTTTTTTAAAGTGAAATTAAAAGTATATTGTTTTATACAGTGCTTAATACAGTGAAAATTGGTGAAGTCATTTAGTGCTAATGTGACTTTGTTTCTTTAACCCAATGCTGAGAGCTAAGAACAGAGTCAAACATCAGCTAGCTCTGAGTGACTTTGTGAGACTATGCTGTTCTCGGTCCTAGAAATTAGAAATCCTTCACCAGCGTGCATTCTTCAATCCTTCCCAGGAAAAAGATGCATTTACCCACTAGGAACTGAACAAGGTCACCTTGGCCCAGGTTGTCAGGAACTAAAGCAGTAACGCTTGGCTGCAGAAAGATGACAATGTTCTAACATTTCTTTGAAAAGACACGTGTAGAGATTTAATGAAGATTTTAAAAATATTAGGTAATTTGCAATACCTAACAAATTTGCCTTATAATTTGGTTATTGCTAGCTGAGTGATTTTTGTTAATGAAAGAGAGATTGGAGAAAGGGTGGAAAGGAGTGTGAAGGGAAAGAGGGAGGGAGGGAGAGAGAGAAAGAATAAATGACTACTTAAACAGATAGGTAGTCAGTTAATTTATTCTATATAGACAGAAAAGCAGTTCTTGCAATATGAAATAAAATCCAGATGGTGCCTGTTGGGACCAGATGGGGACTGGGCATGTCTTCATAGAAGGAGGTGACTAGAATGTTCAGCTTCTTCTTCTACAATGGTCCACATTTGCCATTGAGAGAGGAGCTAGATATTTATAATAGAAAAACTTTTCACATACTGACAAACATAGCAATGGGATTCTGGAAATGGTTAGCTTTGTGACCTTGAAAAATTATCTGTTTTCTTTTACTCTTGGTTTCCTCTATAAAATTAGGAGTTTTAAGAAAATCAACATTTTCATTTTCCAAAGAGTATATTTTTGAGGCTGCAGCTATTGAGGACAAAATTCACACAATTAAAAAAAAAAAGATCTGAAAGGGGATGTATGCCTATCATCCCTGCATTTGGGAGGCTGAGATAGGAAGATTGCAGGTTAGAGGCTAAACTCAGCAACTAAGCAAGACCTTGTTTCAAAATAAAATTTTAAAAGGGCTAGGTGTGTATCTCAGAGGTGGAATGCCCCCCATTCAATTCCAATTGATAAACACACACACACACAAACACACACACACACACACACACACACACATCATAAACAAACCAGGAAGCTGGGCTAAGTGTACACCTATAATCCCAGTATTTGAAAAACTGAGACAAAAGGATTGCAGATGTAAGACCAGTCTTACAATTTAGCAAGACCCTCAGCAATTTACTGAGACTCTGTTTCAAATTAAGAGGAGGGGGTGTAGTACAGTCATAGAATGTCCCTTCATTCAATCCTCAGTACCACTAAATAAATAAATATAAACACATCAGAGATTTGTTGTCTAATCATATATATTACGGTGCCTGAAAGTTAAAAGCCACAAGATACCTGCCTCAAACTGATTTAACCCAAAATGGGGTTTATCTTTTCACATAGTTAAAGTCAAGCGGGTGAGCTGAATTTTGACATGGCTAATTTTGTAGTTTGCATAATAACATTACAATCTGCCATAGGCAGAATATCCATCCCCCCAAAATGTCTATATTCCAATCACTGAAAACTGTGAGATGCTATCTGACATGACAAAAGATACTGCAGTTGTGATTAATATTTGAAATGGAAAGGTCTAGGGGGCCTAATCTACTCACACAAGTCCTTTTAAGTGGAAGTAGGAAACGTTGAAGAGGAGTCAGAGAGAGGTGATGTGAGAAACACTTAACATACTGCTGCTGGCTTTGAAAATGAATAGAAAAGGGGTCAGGAAAGGAATGTGGTGGCTTCTAGAAATTGGAAATAATCTTTACCTGAACAGCCAGAAAGTAAATGTGAACCAGGTTCTACAGCCATGGTTCTAGGAAGAAACAAAGCCTTGTCAACACCTTGATTTTTATTCAGTGAACTTTATCATGATTGAAAATAACAAATTTGTGTTGGCTTAAGACACTAATTCTATAATTACTTGTTATAGCAGCAAAGAAAACTAATACCTGCTTGTACTTTACACTTCTGAATTCTGCTTCTGTGTTGTCTCCTTTTACAAGCCATGTGGTTCTAGCAGTTCCAACTCCTTTCTGCTGTCTTAACAACACATCTAGAAAGAAAAAGCCTCTTTAACAATAAGTTCTGGAAAGTATCCTGGTCTGATTTCTGCTCACTATTAGTGGATCATGTGTCCATCCTGGAGCAGTAGCTATGCTTGTTGACATAAATCTCATGCCCATTCCTGGAACTATTTGCCCCTTCCCATATACATGGGGGGATAGGAAAGGGATTATTTACACTTTAAAAAATAACTATGGTTCGCGGACAGCCTCAGCTACTTAGTGAGGCCCTCTGCAACTCAGTGAGACCCTGTTTCAAAAAACTAAAAAGACTAAAAAATAGGGCAGGGGGTGTAGCTTAGAGGTAGAATGCCTCTGGGTTCCATCCCTAGACCCCCCCCCAAAAAAAAAGAACTAATATTGGACAACAAAAATAGGTGTGCACTAAAGATTGACTTGGAAAATGTTATATATAAACATCTTCTGTTAGGGTTTCTTAGAGTCAAATATACATGATGGAATGTTCAAGATGGGAAATATATTCTTCTTAGTTTTCTAATTGTATTAGTTTTCAATTTCTGCTGTAACAAAATCATCATGAATTTAGTGGCTTAAAACAATACAAATTTATTATCTTAACAGTTCTGGAGATCAGAAGTTCAAAACAGGCCTACAGGATGCCATCATTTTGAGGCTCTTGGAGCCAATCTGTTTCCTTGCATCTTAGGAAATAGATAAGAAAATAATAAACTAGATGGCTGCTTCTAGTTCCTTTCTACCATCTTTTTTCACAAATATATGAACTGAAAATTTACTGATCATATATTTGTGTTAGGTATTGTTCTAGGCATGTGGATACAAAAATGTGTCATAGCTTCTACCTCAAGCTGCTGACAGTTCATTAGAAAGTTATGTGCCAGGCTTAGTGGCGCACACTTGTAATCCCAGCATTCGGGATGCTGAGACTGGAGGATCATGGTTCGTGGACAGCCTAAGCTACTTAGTGAGGCCCTTTGCAACTTAGTGAGACTCTGTCTCAAAATAAAGAATAAAAAAAGTAGGGTAGGGGGTGTAGCTCGGAGGTCAAATGCCCCTGGGTTCTATCCCTAGACCTGCAAAAAAAAAAGAAAGAAAGAAAGAAAGAAAGAAAGAAAGAAAGAAAGAAAGAAAGAAAGAAAGAAAGAAAGAAAGAAAGGTATAACAGTATGTGCAAAAAGGTGGCTGAGACGTTCTCACCCTGCACAAGAGCCAATTCAAGATGGATCAAAGGGCTGAAAATCATACCAGAAACCTTGCAACTTCTTAAAATGGACATAAGTTCAACACTTTAACACATGGGCACAAGTAAAACTTTCTCAACAAGACATCTAAGGCACAAAAAAACTAAAAAGATGATCAATATGTGGGATTGCATGAAACTGAAGAGCTTCTGTACAGCAAGCAATACTATCAAGAACCTCAACAGAAAGCTGACAGAAAAGGAGAAAATTCTTTTGTCAATTATTTCTTTGCTATAGAGAACTCAAGAAACTCAGCACTAAGAAAACTAGTAACCCAGTCAAAAAATGGGCAAGTGAACTAAATAGACATTTCACAAAAGAAGAAATACAAATGGCCAATAAAATTATTTAAAAAGTGTCAACATCATTAGAAATCAGAGAGATGTAAATCAAAACTACCTTGAGATTTTACCTAACTCCAACTAGAATGGCAATCATCAAAAACACAAACAATAACAAAGGCTGGTGAGTATGTGGAGATGTGGGAACTCTAATATATTGTTGGTAGGATTACAAATTAGTGCAACCACTTTGGAAAACAGCATAGAAGGCCCTCAGAAGAATGGGAACAAACCTACCATGTGAACCACCAATATCATTTCTGGGTATCTATCCAAAAGAATGAGAACTGAACTCCCAAACGAATGCACACATATATATGTTCATAGCTGCACACTTCCAAATTGCCAAACTATAGAACCAACCAAGATGTCCATCAACAGATAAATAGATTACAGAACTATGGGGTATGTACACAATGGAATTTTACTCAGCCAAAATGAAGAACAAAATCATGTCATTTGTGGGGCAATGGATGGAACTGGAAAACATTATGTTAAGTGAGATTAGTAAGTCACAAAAAGTAAAAAATCAGATGCTCTCTTTAATATGGGGAAGCTATGGAGAAAAAGGATTATAAAAGAAACTCCAGAAAAATAAGGAGAAAACATAGATGGACAAATAAGGATGCCTAACTAAGGGGAACAAGAGGGGGAAGAAGGAAATTCCCTAATGTACATGATATACATTCATAAACCTACAAAAGTCAATCAGTAAGTCAAATATGAGGAGAGAGGGGGAAGGGTATGGGTGGGAATTAAGTAAGGGCTAAATCAGTGATGTGTTCATGTATACCTCTACCATCTTGTACCCCATTAAGATGTATGATTAAAATGCACCAATAACAAAGATTTTTTAAAAGGTGGTGTAGTCTATATAATGGGAGCCTGGGGAGAGTTCAAGAGGGTGTAGACACACCTCATGGTTTGTGCTTTAAGTCCACATGCCTTTCTCTGGGAACTATCCACTCTGAGTGTGTAGTTGGACACAGGCTGATTTCTGCAATGTGTGACCTGGCCCTGCAGTCACTGGTAATTGGGCCAAGATTAACATCTATGCTAAGGAATATTCCCCCCTACAGATATTTAAATTTCCAATCATAGATGCTAATTTACCTCTGCTGGTCCTGGATCAAGGATGAAGGAGTGGGGAGCTAAGGAACTACATTTGTCCTCATGTGTTTAAGAAATGCAGACCAGTCAATGCACAAATATTAAAAAGCATAAATAGATGCTCTAAGAAAAGGAGAAAAACGCAAAGTCCTGGCAGAATGGAGGAGTTTCCTACTCTAAGGCCGTGTAAGCTCTATCCATGGTGCTGGAACAGGTGTTTTGGGTGCTTTGGTATTTAGTTCCAATTTGTATGGAGGAGTCTAGGGGAGTAGCTATGGTGTCTGGGTAGGCTATTATAGGAACTGAAGTAGTGGCTATTTTTCAATTATTATGGAGATTTTTGTCAATGTTATGGCTGTATCTGAGCATACCTCTTTTTTTGTGTGTGGTACTGGGGTTCCTGGAAGCCCTTCTACCTCCAGGCTACACTCCCAGACCTATTTTATACTTTTTATTTGGAAACAGGGTCTCTTAAGCCAGCGTGTCTGGCTTCGAACCTGCGCGATCCTCCTGTCTCCGCCTCCCAAGCATGGGGATTACAAGTGTGCGCCACCACGCCCGGCTGAGCATACCTTTTTATATCCACATAACACTTCAACTTTTACTGAACACAGTTAGGTTTTTATAATTTGCAAACAAATGATCTCCAAGAAATTCAGAGTTATTTGTTTGTTTGGGCAGTGAAAATAGAACCCAGGCAGTGAAAATAGAACCCAGGGCAGGAGCATTCTACCATTGAGATATGCCCATAAATTCTTACTTTTTTTTTTTAATTTGAAACAAGGCCTCACTAAGTTGCTGAGGCTGGCTGTGAACCTGCTGTATTGATCAGGGTTCACTAGAGTAACAGAACTCAGAGAACACATATATGGAAAAAGAGGATTTATTAAATCAGCTCTCAGTCCAAAGCAGTGTAGTCCCAGGTTTCCAACTGCGTGTGGAGAGCCAAAAGAGCCAGCAGTGGGTCGAGCTGTCCAAGAGCTACAGTCTCAGAATTGGAGCAACCATTAATTCAGTCCCAATCTGAGATGGAAAGGCCAGGGAACTCTCCAGAGAAACGATGGTGAAGATCCAGTTAAAAAATCTGAAAACTGATATCTCAGAAGATAGCAGACATGCTTTCTTCAGGAAGAACCATGCTGCCTTCACGCAGTTTTCTCCTTCTTTTACCCAGGTCCTGCACCCGTCAGAGTCATGCTGCTTACATTCAGGGCAGGACTCTCCCTTCAATCTGCCATCACATAAACTAATCATCTGACCAATACCCCCAAAGCCACAGAACCCATGATCAAATCATGTTGACAACCCAGACTAAGCATCACACCTGCCATCCTCCTGTCACAGCCTTCCACGTATGGAGATTACAGGCCTGCGCCACCACGCCCAGATGAAAGCCAGAGTTCTTGAGGGAGAAAACAATACACTGTACTTGGGGGATGGCATGAAAACCTTTTGGTGCAAAAACCATGAGCTGAGCAAGGCAGGTCAAGGGAATGCATATTGCTGAGAAGGTGAGGACAGAGACATAAAGATGACTGTGCCTATCATTGTGTTAGGGGGCGTGGATAGCAAGACAAGCAGAACAGACAGGGTCCCTGGCTTCACAGAGGTTAAAGCCTAGCACAGGACACAGACACACTTCAAATACAGGACGATAGCATTTGTGGTAGAAAAGTATTTCTCGTATTTTACTAAATACATGAGAAGGGTACATTATCCAGAGTTTTAGAGTCAGGTAAGTTTTCCAGGACTAGTTTGCACCTAAATTGCAAACTTCAGAATTAGTATGAATTAACTAAACAAAGATGGCAGGGATTCAGGAAGGAAACTTCAGGTGGAAGAGGTAATATGCTGAGGCCCTAAACTGTGCTCCTTCTGCTACAGATATCCAACTAGTGTCTTTTTCCTGCACCCAAACTGAACTTTCATATGGCTGAGATTTTTGCCAATGAGAAGAGAGCATGTCTGCTATCTTCTGAGATATCAGTTTTCAGATATTTACATTGGCTCTTCACCATTGTTTCTTTGGAGAGTTTCCTGGCTTTTCCATCTCAGACTGGAACTGAATTAATGGTCGCTCCAATTCTGAACTTCATTCCCAGTTATTAAACCAGGAGCCAGGGAGGAAAACATAATGGGTTTAGTTTCAGACATGTTGAGTTAAAATTGTCTGTGGACATCCAATTGGCTTTCTTTAAAAGAAAGGCAAATATTTAAAAATACTTATATGTGAAACTCCAAAGAGTACATCTGGACTGGAGAAGAGATTTGAAAAGAACCATAGTATAGATTAAATTGTTAGTAAACCTGAGATTTCCTGGGGTCTGAATGTAGAATGTAGGAGGGGGAAGGGACAGGATATAGCCTTAGGGAAGAGTTAGTGCTAAAAGAGAATCCACAGGAAAATTCTTATTTATTTATTTATTTATTTATATTTTATGTGGATCATATTGAAAATGGCATACATTCAGGCTGTGCTTGGTGCCCTCTCTCCTCCCCACTTCCCCTTCCCCACCTCCCAACAATGAGTGTCCAGGTTGACCATGCTACATTCATACTTTTACACATATTCAGATGTAGCTCCTCCATTAATCAACCTCAGTCTTCTTCATCTCCTACCCTTCCATTTCAGGTTTCCTGAGGTTTCCCCTCCATTACCTGGAGTTCCTCTGGTAACAGATAAATGGGTTGCAAAATTATGGGAAATACACACAATGGAATTCTACTCAGCTATAAAGAACAAAATCATGTCATTCACAAGAAGATGGAAAGACCTGGAGAACATTATGTTAAGTGAAAGCAGCCAAGGACAGAAAGAAAAGGGACATATGTATTCTCTAATATGCCAAAACTAGGAAAATTCTTTAAACAAGAAGGAAAACCAGGAAAGTGCAAAATTACAGATGCCACATTAAATTTAGGAAACTTATGGGAAAAGTCAAACAACAGTGGTTTTGAGATCAGCAGCACAGAGGCAGGAGTCAGGGCTATGAGCTCCATGCACTGCTCAGGGAAACCACTGAACAGACAGGATTTTTTCTTTCTTTCTTTTTTTTAAGATTTAAAGAAGTTTATTAGGAAAAAAACCAGAAAAACAGAAAAAGAGGAAAAGATAGAAATACAGGAGACAAATATAGCCCCAAGCCAAAATGGCACAAGGGTGGGTGACTCGAAATGAATACATCCAGGATTTTTCAACCTAGAGGTGAATTTAGGAAACTGGGATCTGTTGATAAGTTATGATTGTGTGGGGAAAAATAATAGGGGAGACTAAACTCAGGGGCATGCCACTGAGCTATATCCTCATCCCTGTTTATACTTTTTATTTTGAATCAGGATCTCCTTAAGTTGCTTCAGTTGGCCTTGAACCTGCAACCCTTTTGTCTCAGCCTCTCATATACTGGGATTACAGGTGTGTGTCACCACACACAACTCTAATCACCTCTTAAAGGTCCCACCTCCTAACCCCACACATTGGGGATTAAGTTAGCAACACACAAAGTTTAAGAAACATATTCAAAGTACATCAGTCACAATAACTTAAGATAAATTTTTAAGTGTGTGCTGGATTTTGCAAGTTAACAGTCACTGAAGACATTGCTAAAGTAGCAATTATTGGCCAAATATAGTTGTACAAGTTGTTGACTGAACAAAGACACCAACCACTCCTAAAGAAGGAAATGCATTGTTCCTAGTTTGGGCAAAGTCCCATTACAGAAGGGTAAAGACTAAACAGAAGAAGTGCAGAAAGCACATGCCAGGCTCCAAGCTCAATCATCCTGCCAGGCAACTTTAACCCACAAGAAACAATCATTTTCATTTTGGAGGGAAAAGGGTGTGTTAGAGGAACAAATGGCAAGAAAAGAAAAGGAGACAGAACATGCATTCTGGCTTTTATTGCTAATATCCTTTTAATGCTTATGTTTGAAGAGTTTCATATAGTTTTTAAAGTTGTTTTGCATTCTATTTGATTCTTGAAAACCCTCTGGAGGTAGATAATGTGGTTCTTGTCCCCTTTCTGAACACATATACAAGAAGTTCAACTTTAAGTGATGGAGCCAGAGAATGTGTTGCTATGAACCCAGGATGGTGCTTGCCGGCAGTTCAGATACCAATTCTTAGCACTGCCACGAAGAGCAAGTTATGCCTCACCACTGGGTCTCTGCACAACTGCTAGTTAGAACACAGGATGAACCAAGGTTAGAGGCGCAAACACCTAGGTTAGACCAAACCTAGATGACCAACATACACCAGCTCCCCCTTCCCTTATTCTCCATCTCAAACTCGTATTCATGTGCTCTGACTCCAGACAGGGGCATTTATACATTCATTCATTTTCATATCTATATAAGCTATGGTCTAAGGATAATCCAAGAGACCTATGCTATAGAAATTAAATTTCTTGCTGTTTTTTATGCAGAATACCTCCAATTATTGTCATTATAGTTTTGGAATACTTCTAACAATTACCGATTGTAACATTGAAATGGAGTTGGAGGTCGTGAAAGAGGTAAACACCAGCCAAGTCACCAAAAGCTGTTTTAATCAGACTGACGCCATTGGGCAAGGTCTCCCCACTTTAGGGAAAGGGACCAATGAGCCAGAGGAACCAATGAGCCATGTGGTCGGTAGAGGCGCATGGTTAGAGAGGAAATGATGGTATTTATGTAGCCAGATCCTGGAGTGGGGCTTGCCGGTCCTCTCGAGACATCTCGCATGTCTGGAGTCTCGCGACACCTGGAGTCTTGCGACATATCTGCTCTTGCTTCGAGGGTTCCACCTCCTGTCCCTGCTGTGGGGTCCCGTGGGGGAAAGGAGGGACCCAACCTTACCGACCTTGCTTCCTGCAGATGTACTCTGAGGACAAATAGGGTTTTGTGGCATTCAGGGAATGAAGAAGAAAGAACATATTATTTTTGTTACACTCTGATATTATTAAGATGTAGAAATTGTTTCAGATTTTAAAGCTAATATTTTTTTGGCACAACACATGCAATTCTATTTACATATTTAGAAAACATGACGACTGGTAGAAAGTATAATTTCAAAATCCTTTGCAAAATCAGTAGGTATTAAGCCAGGGGTAATGGTGCATGCCTATAACATGGGAGCCTGAGACAGAAGGATTGCAGGTTTGAATTAACCTCAACAACTTATCAAAGCACTTAGCAATTTGGTAAGACCCTGTTTCAAAATAAAAAATAAAATATGGCTGGGAGGGCAGCCTGGCTTCAATCCCCAACACCTAAAAATAAAAAGGAAAAAGAAGAGGAGGAAGAGAAGGAGAATGAGGAGGAGAAAGAAGAGGAAGAGGAGAAGGGGGAGGAAGAGGAGAAGGAGGAGGAAGAAGAGGAGGAGGAGAAGAAGGGAGAGGAAGAGAAGGAAGAGGAGAAAACAAGAAAAAATAAATCATTAGGTAAGTCTGAGCATGGTGGCAGACACCTGAAATCCCAGTACTTAGGAGGCTGAGGCAAGAGGATCATATGTTTGAGGCCAGTCTCAACCACTTAGCAAGATGCTGTTTCAAAATAAAAAATAAAAAGCTAGGGGTAAAACTCAGTAGCTGAAACCTCCTGGGCTCAATCCTGAGTATGACAAAAATCAGTAGGTATGAGTTTAACTTAAATAAGTTATATATATATATGAATATATATATATATGTGTGTGTGTGTGTGTGTATACACACACATATACTAATCTGATGTTTCAGTGTCTTAAACACTGGCTACTTGTAGAGATATATTCTAGTAACAAAGAATAAAGCATCTTAAAAATGATGCTAGCTTTTTATGACCCAATGAAGAGTGTATGTAACAGGAATTTTTTCACATTTTTAGTATTGCAGCATTACTGACATCATTATCCGTTGGTCATGTTAATCTCAAAATGCACAATATATTTGTGTGATCTGTACAATGCAAAAAAGTGTTCAAAGATGTGATAATATACAGCTTCGTTTTGGTGTGTATTATTGGGTTATCATAATGTGCATCAGCTTTAAAGAATCTAATCTTGAGAACAATATGTACTTTTTCTTCTAATATCATACCACACAGTGAGCTCAGCGTGCTGATGGAGATTTCTCTTTGCACTTCTGAGTCGTAAGTACTCACACGCAGCTAACCAACAAAACAAAAGAGAGACTTGCAAACAGCTGCTTTATACAAGTTTTTCAAAAGCTGTGTAAGTTTCGGAGAAAGAAAAATGGAAGTCACTACAGCTGTGAGTCAAAAAATTAATTCCTTAGAAAGGAAGTATTTCCTCTCCTAAAAGATGGCAAGAAAACATCTCAGTTTGGATGTGTTTCTCAACTTTGTATCTTTCGGTATAAAATATACTAGTCAAGGGGAGCATCATAAATGAAACTCTTAACCTGCTTAATAGCTTTAATAGAAGAATGTCTGTTCTCATAATGTTCTAGTTTATAGATCTAGCTGAGGACAGCAGGACTCACAATGGAGTAGAGGAAAGCTTTTCTGACTTGCAGAAACTGCGTGTGTGAATGTGTGTGTCCAGTTTGTACAGTGCAGTGGCAGTAATGGTTGAGTTGTAAAGTGAGATGTCTTGTTTTTCTGGTGTAAAAAAAGGGGACAGGACACAGATTTGTATGCACAAAACTCATTAGAAAGAAACATGCTTGCTAACAAATTCAGGTATCTCATGGTTAAGATCAGTTTAATAGTGTTTTTGTAACATCTCAGAATATTTATTTACTTGATCTTTATATTTACTCCCTACCTACATTTTTATTGGGTTCTACTTATCCCATTCAGACACTCCTAACATTGATTATAGTTGAGCCAACTCTTCCTCTTCCTGCTAAAATGTTCTTTGCACTTCCCAACAATTCATACTTTTTTTAACTAAATATTGAGATGTCATATATAAATATAAGGTTTGATACAAGAAAGACACCCAAATATGGCTTCTATCATTTCCCTTTTTTATCTGGAGGTCATGTGGATGTATGGCTTTTTTTATTTCACTTTATTTCAAAGCCCAACTTCAGTGCTTCTACTATTTAGTGAGCTGCTAAAGAAGATTCTGAAATACACTTTTACAGGTATCAGTAAGAATAAAAACTTTCACAAAAAGTGCTGATTTGTCTAACATTATGATTACATGCTAGAATCAACTGATTCTTAAAAATGCATATCTGTTTATTTTAGAAGAAAAAAACAAATTTAATGCTTAATTCACTATTATGTCAAGTTGTGTCAAATCAACAAAGGACATTTTTCTTAACTTTTATAACACGTTATTCAAATTAGTATTTATTTATAAAAATAGGATAGATGTTCCTTTCTCAAATTTTTTTACCTTCTATCCAAGCCACACTTACAGCGTTATTTTTTGTTCTTTATTTCAAAACAAGGTCTTGCTAAGTTGCAGAGGGTCTCCTAAGTAGCTGAGGCTGGCTGAGAACCTGCAATCCTCCTATCTCAGCCTCCCAAGTACTGGGATTACAAGCATGTGCCATCACATCCAGCTTGATATACTTATTTTAAATAAAGTTAGACTACCAAAGAATAAAGATTAATGTGCTGGCATTATTAATAATAGTGAAAATAAAACAGTCTAGGTCTGTAATTATTGGAAACTGTTTAAGTTATACTACAATCCATATAATGAAATAGTATACAGCATTTTAAAGAATATTGCAGAAGAATACTTACAGAAATGAGAAACTGGTTCTTTTAAGAAGAGTAAATGCAGAATACTTGGTATAATTTTATTGTAATGATACACCGAGATCTTAGCAGGAGTTCTATTTAGATAGTTCGTGGTGATCTTTAAGAATTTTTCCTTTGTGCTTCTCTACATTGAGCATTTATCATTTTTTAAATTATAAAGATATGCTTACTAAAGAGAAGAGGAAAAACTGATTGTGAAGACCCTACTCAGTCCACTCTTGCCAGTGGGCATGATGCCCAATTCATGCTAATCCGCATTCTCTGCCATTAAACTCCCTTGGTAAGAAGCTAAGAGCAAGGAGGCCCATCCACTGGCCACAGGCCCACATGACATGGAATGATGGCTTTGTTCTAAGACTCCTCATTATGAACCTATACCTGAAACATTCTCAGGTTTAATTATTATTCCTCAACCTATTGGAAAAAATTTATTTATCTAATTATTATTATTTAGTGTTTCCCCAAATTCTGGGCTTGAACACCCCCCTTTTCTAGTGAACGTTTACTGATCAAAATTGCTGTGTGTCAAAAGGTACATAACAATGCTTTTACAAAAGCTACCTACAAACCACTTTCTTGGTTTTCAGAGTGGAGTGCACCTGAGAGACTGCCGAGTCCAATCCCTCCCACTTTGCATTTTGCAAAGGCAAAAAGTGCTTTTAACTTGTTTGCCAAAGAAAAAGAAACGATTGCTTCAGTCAACCTTTATCTATCGGTACTCCATGTGAAATCATCTGGCGCACTTGTCGTCTCCCCCAGGTTTGGCATTTTCTGCACGGTGTTAATGCTGATCCTATCTGGTCATCTGCCAAGGGAAATCATGTGTCAAGAGTCACTTCTCTGTTCCAGCCTTCCTGAAAAAGATGAAGACATACTCTCTTGGTTCAAAAACCTTCACAAAACAGTGATAAAATTTTGATAGTACATTTAAAATATTTCTTTGATTTAAGGGTGCTGAACTTAAAGTATAATTTAAAAATATATACAGGTTGTTCCATAGTTACATAAACCAGAGAATAAAGATAGGCTGGAGCTCAAGAATCCTCCTTTCAGTATTAGAGTTTTATCAAATCACTACAAATAGAATATTGGACAAAAAATGGTGGACCAAGCTTCTTGCTTTGTTTCTAATGGGTGTTTCAAGAAGACAATGACAAAGGAATTTAAATAATAGTACAATAAAACATGTTACTAAAATTTAAAATGACCTGATTGAGGCAGGTGTGATGGCACATTCCCATAATCTTAGTACTTGGGAGCTGAGATAAGAGGATTATAGATTCCAGGCCAGCCTCAGCAACTTAGGCCCTCAGCAACTTAGAAAGACTTTGTTTCAAAATTAAAAATAAATAAAACAGGGCCAAAGGTATAACTGAAAAGTATAACACTCCTGGATTCAATCCCCAGTACCACAAAAAATATAATAAAATTATCCAATTGACAGAAAGTAATCTATTTGAATAATTTAACTAAATTTGTTTAAATTATCTTATGATAGAAATAGAGTTGTATTTGTGTTAATGGACCATTACCCTAAAAATCAAGAGCCATACCAGTTCTACTCTAAATCAGGAGTGATCACTCCTTGGAATCTTTCAAAATAAAATAAAGTCAGAATACTGTAGTGATACGGTCATATTTTTATTTACAGCAATGCAATTCACAATACTAAATTACGGAACCCACCTACATGTCTATCAACGGATAAATTGATCAAGAAAATTCTACTCAGTCATAAGGAAGTGAAAGATTATGTCATTTGCAGGAAATTGGGTGAAACTAGAGAACAGTATGCTAAGTGGGGGTCAGCCAGTCAGAACGTCAAGGGTCATATGTTTTCTCTCATATGCGGAAGCTAGAGAGAAAATAGGAAACAAGAAGGACTTCAGATAAATGGGAAGAGACAATAGAAGAGTGAAAGAGGGCCGGGGAGGAAGTGGAGAGGGAAAAAAGAGAACTCAGTGAAGGAAACAGTTGAAACAACGCTTTGTCCACACATGAAGGCGTCACTGCCGATCTCACTGACTTGTGCAGGAGCGGGGGGAGAGGGAGGTGGAGCGTGAAAGGAAATCCATCAAAAACCACGTGCCTACGTTTGTATCACATTCAGTCTCATTATGTCATATAATTACAATGGACAAACAAAAGTATTTTTTTTAAAAAAAGAATGACCATGAGCAAAACCTAGAACCTCTCTGAGTTAAGGTTGCTTAGTCCCACTTTACACAGCAATTGTGATCAACACATGTTTAATAATAAAAGGGTATAGTTATGCTCATAATAATGAGGGGTTGGATTTAGCAATCTATCTGGTGCATTATACTCTGAAATTTATTTGAAATATATATGCATATATACATATACCACATATTTTCTAAATATGTATACATGTTAAAACACAAAGTTACACAGAGATGAAAATTTATATATTAGACTATCTGACCTTTCTATTTACAGCCAATTAGCTCCCCAATATAACGTTTCATTTTATATAAAATCATTTATTCTTTTACTCATTTCAAATATATGATGATACAACTATAAAATCAACACTTGGTTATTTTGAATAACCCAAAATAGCAAATAATTTAAAAATCACTTCCACTCGACTTTGGAATCTATTACATGCATTGTTTTTCCAGAAAATTTACCTCATAATTATGTTGTGTGAGAGTGAAATGAGTTTCTATTTCAAATTCACACATTGAATTCCGACCGCTGGGTGATGAGGAAAAACAACCCAGGGTTAGCATTTGCCAGGTTGCCATGGATAATTAAGACTGATTGCATGTGTCTTTAACCCTAAATTCGGTATTGACTCTTACTAGTTCAAGTTTCCATCTACTGTTTTCTTTCCTTTTTTTAAACCTTCTCATGATTTCAGCTGCCTCTTGCACCATGTATACTCTTCCTTTCAGAGGTTTTGTTTTCCAAGCTCCCTGGGGGCATAATCTTTTCTCTTCCTGTGAGCATTACCCCTCACAATACAAAGGTAGGAAACCTATTAGACAGAGAGCTGTGCCAGAGCTCTACAAGGCGTCAGTCCATGAGAATACCTCTAGGCCTCTCAAAACCCTTCATCAGAACTGAATTCATTTCGGGTCAGCCCAGATTCTTTCAAAGGCCCCTCTTCTGGTTTAATAAGCTCCCTACTTTGCTGGTTATCATTCATTAACAGAACTTTGAATAAATCTCATACTGTTTACTCTCTATATTTGCACCTTTGCCCACCTATTTTATCCCATCCCTGGATTTTTTTAAATTTTATTTATGTGTTTGTTTTGTGGTGCCCAGTCCAAAATGTGTTTTTTAGGGTTGGGTGCTAGGGATCAAACCCAGAGCCTTATGCATGCTAAGGTGGTACTCTACCACTGAGCTATATTGCCAGACATTTTAAAATTTTTATTTTAACAAAGTTCATCTTTACCAGAAACCCCAAATTTTCTTATTTTATGTATTAGAATAATTCAAGGATCCACTTTCAGTATTAGTACAAATATACATTTGTGCGTGAAGGAGGGTTCAAAGGGTTTAACTCAGACATTCAACCTCTGAGATAAATCTCCAGCCCCCTTTTTAATATTTTTTATTTTGAAACAGGGTCTCATTAAGTTGCTAAGAGTCTTGCTAAGTTGCTTATGCTGGTCTCAAATCTGCAAGCCTCCTGTCTCAGCCCCCAAAGCACTGGGATTATAGGCATGGACCACCACACCCAATTTAGTACAGTATCTCTTGACCACTGCCATATTATCACATGGATTTATTAGGCCCTTTGTAGTTGAAACATTGCCAATTATTCCACAAAGGCTCAACAGATGTTACTTTCAACATGATTTATGGATGGCTCAATGTCTGTATCTACTTGTTCTAACCTCTGGGGCTTCATTCACTTATTTACTCATTCAACAAGTATTACTGACTGCATGCTATGTGTCAACATTCTTCCAACTGCTGTGGATACTGTGATTAATACAGAAAGCCCAATGCCTATTCTCTCTCTCTCTCTCTCTCTCTCTCTCTCTCTCTCTCTCTCTCTCTCAAAGGATACTTTTCTAATAAGCAGAAAAGATACAACAGACTGTGGTAAGAGTTGTAATGAAGAAACAGTAGAGCAACAACAGAAACCTGCAGCGGAGGTTCAGATCCAGTGGTCACAAAGACATCGAAGAGGGGGCATTTGAATTGATTCCCAAACAACCAGATCAAACCCAACGAGCAGACAGACGGACGTGATGTGATGATCTGGGACTTTAGAGCAGATGCCAAGGCCACACGGAGACACGTGTGAGCTGGACATGTTGATGGGCATGCTCTCTGGCTGGAGCACAGGGAGGAGCCGAAGAGCGGAAGGACATGAGGGGACGTGGGCCAGGTCTGAGCGACCCAGGCATGGTAGCCTGTGGCAGGAGACAGCAGTGGGAAGCCTCAGAGGGCGTGATTTAGTGAACGCCCATTCTCAATTATGTTTTAGAGAATTATTTGCCAAGAGGAGACTGGACTACAGAGTGGTGACGTGGGTGCCAAGAGATGGGATTTTGAATGTCTTGGCCACCAGTTAGTGGTGATGGTAACCTTTTTTGATATGATAGTCATAAGATATTGAAGAGTAGACACAGTCAGGAAATATTTTGAAAGTAACACTTATAAACTAGCTGCAGAACTGATTGAAGATAAAGGAATTGTGAGACTAAAGAGATTCCTAGGTTTGTTTGTATGTTTGTTTGTTTGTTTGGTTGGTTGGTTGGTTTTTATTTTTGCCTGAGCTGCTGGGTGAATGATGGTTCTATTTGCTTTAAGGAATATGTCTGTGGGAAAAGAAGGTTAGAGGAGGGGTGATGCTATAGTTTGGACCTCAAGTATCCCCCAAAGGCCCATGCATTAAAGGCTTTATCCCTAGCTTGGTACTAGTGAGAAGTGGTCCAATCTTTAAAAGGTAGGGTCTAAGCTAGGCATGGTGGTGTACACCTGTAATGCCAGTTCTTGGGAGGCTGAAACAGAAAAATCACAGGTTCCAGGCCAGCCTCAGTAATGTAAGGAGACCCTGTTTACACACACACACACACACACACACACACACACACACACACACACACACTAAATAAATAAATAAATAAATAAATAAATAAATAAAACTGAGCTGAGATATAGCTCAGAGGTAGAATGACCCTGGGTTCAACCATTAGTACAAATAAAAAGTGGGGCTAGAGAAATGTGTTTGGGTCATTGGGTCATGCCCCTGAAGGGGATAGTGGGACCCTTCCTCTTTCCTGTTCCTCTCTCTCTTTGGCATCCTGGCCATGAGGCAAGCACTTTACCTGGCCACGTGCTTCTGTTATGATGTGCTGCCACATATTCAAAGCAAAAGGGTCAGCAGGGACTAAAACCTCCAAAAAAGTGAACCCCAACCTTTTCCCAGATTATCTGTTAACAGTGGTGGGAAGCAGACTAACACAGGCTGGGATCGTCATTGAGTTGGGGGTGTTATACTTCTGGTAGAGATCTCAAGCAGGCAGTTGGACTTCCAGTCTAAATGTATGAAGTTAGGGTTAGATACATGAATATGGAAGGAAAAGTGCAATCAAATAAAACAATAATTCTAGGCTTCAGTTTTCAAAATGGCATTAAATATGATAACTTGCCTTTTTTTTTTCCTGTGTGAAATAAGTTGGAAAGAGATTTGAATCATATTATCCTGAAAGCAGAGATGTATGCAAAAAGCCATCTCTTTGAGGTAGTCCTTTTCCAAAAATGTCTTTTCTAAGGATAGGAAGTTAATCATGGTAAGTTCAATTCGATGTGCTTATATGATCAGAAGAAAAGGAACCTGCTGCTCATTCTTGGATCCTGACATATGAATCTCTGTAGGAAAAATTGTTCCTGCTTTAGCTGCAAATATTATCAACATCATAGTATGTCACTCAAGAACAAGGGTCACAAATTCCACAAACTTATTCTTTTGAAACTTTCTGGAAGATGTTATAGAAAAGTTCACTCAGAATTCCAACATGCACATAGATATTTGCATGTTTTTATAGAAAAATATACATTTTATATTGCTTCTTGGTTTATCACTAAGGGAGTGGTATCAGGGCCTAGCACTCAGTAGGTTTATGATGACATAAGAAATATACAGAAGTTCCCTCTCATTACTTAACACTTCTTAGTAGGTCTTAACGTACTGCTAAGATGCATAACTTGATAATCCCACAAAACCATGCTAAACACCTTTATTCCAAATTTTAACACTCCACAAGAACTTTTGGATACATTTTATCCAGTTTTTTAATGTTAATCAAGTAAATTTTGCCATATCACAAGTTTTTAGAACATGGAAATGAGGTTTCATCTTTCTGTGCACGATTGTTATATACTATTTGATCAGAATAACCTAAAAAAATCTCAGTGCCTTTTTCATCATGACTGCAGATAGAGTTGGACAAATAAATAAATATCCAATTCAATGAGTTTACTCAGTGGTGAGAATGTGTGTTGTTTTGCTGCTGTTCTTGTTTAAGGTTGTTATGCTTTGTTTTAAAGTGGTAGTGACTCTCTCCTCAGTGGGTCCACTTCAATCTCTGAGGAGCTAGTGAGCTACAAAATGTATAACTACTGCAACCAAAACAACTCTCCCCGTTCTCTCCCCCAGCCATATGCATTCTGATCACTTTTATAATTTCAAATAACAAGCTTTGAAATTATGGCATCTCTGTCAGTAGAACGACTTCCACCAATTCAGCGTTCTCTTTTTTTTTTGTTTTAATGCACAGGACTGATAATCTGCATCAGACTCTATGTTAGCCTAAAAAATTCTAATGCCATAACATTCTCACTCATCAATGTTTCAGATTCTAAGAAAAGCATTCTTGTTATTACTTGACATATGTGCAACATTTAATGTCTGTTATTTAACTGCTGTTTATTTGCTCTTTGCATTTCAAATGAATTGTGACATTTTCTTTTCCATTGTCTTATTAATAATGTTCCAATGCAGTATGGGAAAAAAATGTCATCTTTAACTACAAGACAACAGAAAATTTTCAATTTTTATTGCACAGATGGAAATTCAGAAGGAGATTAATAAATATATTTGGGTGAATAATTAAAATTCATTCATTCATTTAATGCATTTTAAATTTTATTGTGCGATTGATAGGAGATATAAAGATGAATATGGTTCAGTCCTTGATCCCAAAAGACTTAAGAGGCTGTAGAAAGACATGAACATATTAGAGAGTAAGCATGCCCAAGGGTCACTAATCTGTGATGAAAATAGATGCAGGGAGGAAGAAAAGCATTTTCAGTTCTGCCATAATAGAAAAGGTGTCTTTTTACAGTAAATCAAGCCACATTATCAGCATAGTCCTCCTTCCTTTTACAAAATAGTTTTATTTTTCAAAACGCTGTGTGTGTTGGGGGGGGTACTGGAGGTGGAACCCAGGGGCTTTTCTACCTCTGGGCTATATATACTCCCAGAACTATTTTATACTTTATTTGGAAACAGGCTCTCACTAATTTGCTGAGAGCCTCACTAAGTAGCTGAGGCTGGCTTCGAACCTATGTGATCCTCCTGTCTCAGCCTCCCAAGCACTGGGATTACATCAAAATGCTTTAACCAGTACCACCACCACAAAAAAAAAAAAAATGCTTTAACCAATATCTTTAATGATGTTTATGCTTTTGTAATGCCAAATTATCTTTTGAAACACAGAAAACTTGTTTTTTGGGTTTTTTTTTGTTTTTGTTTTTGTTTTGTTTTGTTTACCAGGAAGCTCTTCTCAAACTCTTTGGTTGATAATTACAATAAAAGGTGGGGTATGGTTTAGACATAGCTCAGGTTCCTGCCTAGAGGCCTCAAATTTTTGAAATTACATCTCACCACTGTCCACACAAAAGCCTCTCAATATAATTGAATTCAATTCAATTCCCATTTGAACATCAACCTGTAGCTATGAAAATATACATTTGTAAGTTTGTGTTTTGGGACTCAATGTAAATTCTACTGCTTTTGGTTTTTATGTAGGGCTAGCAATTTTCAGTGTAATTTTTTTTTCCCCTCTGACTGGCTAAGAAAGTAGATCACTAAATAATAAGGGAAATCAAGCAGTATTTCCCAGAAAAATCAAAGGAAAATGGGTACAAGGCAAGTTGAAAGCTGATTTATCAATTTTTTAAAAACACAATAAATCCTGGTTATTAACAGTGGAATTAAAGGACCTAATTGTGTGTTTTAAATTAAGTTTCAGGGTTCCTTCCCTTAGCTTTCATTTTACCCCCTCAACACAAAAATTAATGTTCCACTCTTGGTCCACTACATAATACATTACTTAGCATTTTTTCTAAATGGAAACTTGGGGTTTGTTTTAAATAAAACATCTTATTGACTCTTACACTAAGAGAGACAGCCACCAACCTGAACCATCTGGGACAGATGAGCAGTGGAGATACAGGAATTATTGTCAGATGAGTTGTACTGATAATAATTTTCTGAGATGGAACAATGGGAGATGTGAATTTTTCAGAATTACAAATTATAAACTCCAGCCAAATAGCTTTTCACCTGGTATATTCAGAGCTGAATCTCATAATGGTAATTCAACATGACTCTAAGACTCTTGTTGATCAAAGAATAACTTAATAGGAGCGAAATGTCTACTGACATTATAATGGCATTTAGTAGAAGGGTTAGAAATAAAATAAAAAGGTGTGTGAATTAGTCTTGAGCCAAAAAAAAACACCATGCAGGGATCCAGCTCACTCCAATGCCCACCTATTTGTCCCCTCTCGCCCTTACTTGTAATATATATATATGTATATATATCCACACATCATTAGCTCTGCAGTTCTTTATGTACCTGGACCACATTTCTGACACTTTTGCACAGCCTACCATTTGTTTTTGCATACTTATGATTATCTTCTCCACTATACTTTTTGTTCTTGGAGGCCAAAAGACCTTATTTATCTTTGTATTTTCTGTTTTTTTTTTTTTTAGAGATAACTTTATTTTTGTGGCACTGGGGATTAAAATCGGGAGAATTTTCAAGTCCTATTAAGCACACAGGAAGTGCTCAATAAATGCTGAATAATTAAATGAATGACATCAAGCCTACTTAAAACTGAGGTGCCTCCATAGATCACCACAACACTAAAATGGTAAGTTTCATGAATTGTTCAAATAACCTCAATATCAAAGGAATGCAAAAAAAGTCTTGGCTTCTTTTTCTTTTCTTTTCTTTCTTTCTTTTTTTTTTTTTTTTTTTTTGTAGTACTGGAGGTGGAAACCAGGGGCTTTCTACCTCTGGGCTGCATTCCCAGACCTATTTTCTATTTTATTTGGAAACAGGGTCTCACTAAGTTGCTGAAAGCCTAACTAAGTAGCTGAGGCTGGCTTCGAACCTGTGCGATCCTCCTGTCTCAGCCTCCCAAGTGCGGGGATTACAAGCGTGTGCCACCACGCCCGGCTCTTGGCTTCTTTTCTAAAAAGTGTGGTGTTAAATCGAATTATTACTAAATTATTATTGTTTTTTGTAGTACTGGGGATGGAACCCAGGGGCATTCTAGTTCCGAGCTACATCCCCAGCCCTATTTTTTATTTTGAAACAGGGTCTCGCATTAGCAATAATATCTATATCCTTGACATTAGCAATAATAACCATATTCTTGAAGCATTGTTAGCCCTTGACTCATGATCCTAGGTGTCCTTTCATCTAATTTGGTCCCTCCTTCAGAACATTCTTTCAGGATTCATTTTTTTTTTTTCCAGTTCTGGGGATGGAACTCAGGGGCATTCTACCTCCAAGCTACACCCACAGTCCAATTTTTTATTTTTTATTTTGAAACATAATCTTACTGAGTTGCAGAGGGCCTAAGTAGCTGAGGCTGGCCACAAACCGCGATCCTCCTGTCTCAGCCTCCCAGATGCTGGAATTACAAACATGCACCACCATGCCCAGCTAGGATTGTTTCTTAAACTTTACCTACTTTAATGTTTGGCCCCAGAACTTCTTGTCTTTTTACTTTACACCAGTAGACTAGTCTGTCTGTCTGTCTGTCTGTCTGTCTCTCTCTGATATATATATATATATATATATATATATATATATATATATATATATATATATCCCCATAACCAATGCTATTAAAACTCTCAAAAAATCTACATATCACTTCTAAAAGTTCACATGCATATATACAGTTTTTTGCATTATTTAAGTTGGTTCACAAGACAAGTATTGTTTTCTTACTATATACAACTTCACAATATAATCTTCTCTACCTACTAACAACATGCTAATTTGCAAATGTAAACTCCCAGCTAAGATCTATCCGACCCATATACCAGACTCGTATTCAACTGACTACTGGGTTTCTCTTATACAACCCTAATATATTCAAGATTTAACGTTTCCAAGTAACGCCTCCTTGTTTGTTGTCTCAGCACATGGCACCATCATCACCTAATTCAAGAGAGAAACATCTCCCCTTCATCGCCCTTACCCAATCTATCACGAGAATGGTGGAGTCTATCTTTAGGATGTCCTTTGTGCCTCTGTGTCTCTCAACCTACTTCAGCTACATACAAGCAACTGGTTCTCCTACCTCCAGCTTTTCCCTTGTACAATATAGTCTTTTTGTGCTAGCAAATAAAATTCAATCATTTGTTGAACGCATAAATTAAGTGATGATACAATTGCTTACATCCCTTATACGTATGTTGAATGATGAGTGAGGACTCACAGTCTGTTTGAATATGAAGTCTCATGGCTACACCTCGGCCTTAGGAAAATAATTCAAAATCACTGGCATTATCTACCAGAAACTAGGAAAGAACTTAAAACATAATAGGTGCTCTGGGGATTAGTTTCTGTTATAGTTTGAATGTACAATGTCCCCTGGGAGAGCTCATGTATTGGCAATGCAAAAATGTGAAATAATTAACCAGGCGTGGTGGTACATGTTTGTAATCCGAGTTCTTGGGAGGCCGAGACAGGAGGATCGCACAGGTTCGAAGCCAGCCTCAGCTACTCAGTGAGGCTCTCAACAACTTAGTGAGTCCCTGTTTCCAAATAAAATAGAAAGTAGGTCTGTAGCATGGAGGTAGAAAACCCCTGGGTTCCATCCCAGTACCACACACAAAAATAAAGTGAAATAATTGAATCAGGAGGGTTCTAATGTCATCAGTGGATACATCCATCGACGGATTAATTGGGTGCTAAGGATAATCCATTGATGTATTTACTGGGTGGTAAGGTAGGCAGGCAAACAGGCTGTGGCTACAGGAGATGTCTCACTGAGTTCATGACCTTGGGGATTATATATGTCCCTGGCCCTTTCCCTTCTCTGCTACCTGCTGCCATTATCTGAGCCTCATAGGATTGATCCAGCCCAACATGGACTGAAACTTCTGAAACCTTCTGAACTGTGAACAAACAAATCTTCCTTCCACTGAATTGTCATTGTCAAGTATTTTGTGTCACTGCAGTGGCATGCTGACTGAAACAGTTTCCTAGGGCCACTATATCAAAGGATAAACGCTCCTCTACTTATCATGGGGTTATTTTCCAACTCATTTTAAGTTGAAAATATCCCAGTTGGAAAATGCATTTAATCACCTAACCTATCAAGTGTCACGGCTTAGCCACACGGTACTCAGTAGTCTTGGTTGCTTCTTCTCGTGATCATGTAGCTGGCTGGCAGCTGCAGCTCTCCAGTGCTTCCCAACATGTGGGGAGGGCACGTACTTACACAACATTAGACTGGAAAAGATCCACATTCAAAGTTTGACGTACATCTTCCACTGAATGCACATCACTTTCACTTCATTGTAAAAGCTAACCCTTATAAACCAGGGAGGTCTGTACTTTGAACTGGGTGGCTTATAACAACAGGAATTTATTCTCTCCCAGCTCGGGAGGCTAGAGGGTCTAGACAGTGCCCCTCGAGTCTCAAGGCAGATCCTCTTTTGCCTCTTCTTCTTGCTGCCCAGTTGCTCTTCACCTGACAGGCTTCTTTCTCTTTTTCTGTCTCTGTGTTCAGTTTTTTCATCTTATAAAAGCACCAATCTTAGGAAACAGGAATCCACTCTCATTAAGTCATTTTTAATTTGTAAGAGTCATATTTGCAAATAACGTTCTGTTCAGAAGTATTGGTGTCAAGACTTCCTTTTGGGACACAATTTAACCCATACAATTTAGTAGAGAGGAATAAGAAATGTATTAATTTCTTTTTGCATGTTATAGTGTCTTAAGCACTTTATATGCATTAATGTTCACAATAAATCTGTGAGGTATGGCTTATTTCCATATAACTAGTGAGAAAACTGAGTAAGAGAGATTAAGTACATTTCTCAAAGTCACATCATTAAAAAGTGACATAATAGGGATTTCAGCCCAAGTAGTAAATATTTGTTTAATGCACAAATTGTACAACGATACAATTGCTTACATGGCCTTATAAGTGTATGTTGAATGATAAGTGAGAACTCTCAGTCTGTCTGGTTGAGAGTTTCTTGGCCAAAAGAAAGAGTGATTTCCTAGGCCTTTCAAAAGCTACCTCATATAACTCTAGGCCTTTGTTTTAATGACTCCATTCTCTTCAGGTCTTTATGAAATACTATACCCAGACTGTCTTTTTGTCTCCTTCTTATTCCCATTATTCTCCATCATTTCCCATCTTTTCCTATTTCTTCTGGTGCTTAATAAAATCTGTAGTCCTAATCTCCTGCATTCCTCTGGCCTTTTAAATCTGGGGTTTAGGTGGTGGATGGTCAAGATATTGGTGGCAGCGGTCGCACTGGCAACTGTGGCTGCCAAACAGGACATGCATTCCTCAGAGAAGCCCTGGACACCAGATTTTGGTTTAATATCTGATTGGGACAACTTAAGGAGACATTTCCAGCCATGACTTCCAATCTAGAATACAGGAGAGAGAGTGGATAATGCTGGAATTAGAAGCAAGATGACAAGGAGGCACCCACCACAAAAGAAAAGTGAGTTTTGAAGAACATTCCAGAAGGGATTAGAGAAAAGACCACTTCAGCCGCCCATGCTGGGGAAGTCTTAACAACATACCTTGTAAAAAAAAAAAAAAAATGATCCGGACGTGGTGGAGGAGCCCAGCAGTGCCAGGCAGGAAGCCCAGCCCCGTGTCCTGGGGAACTCAGCCGCCTGGCTGCCGCACTCCTCTATGCTGCACTGGGGTTCGTGTTGTGCTCAAAACAGCAGATCCTGCTCTACGTGGTGAGGCTGTGGCCTCCAGTCTTAGAGGGGAGATAAAATTCATTCCTGCTGAGTGCTCGATCCCACAACCTCTTCAAAACACACATACTCTCTTCTCTTATTAAAAAAATATATATTAGAGAGGGGTCAAGATGGCGGCGGCGGCAGCCACGATTCAGGAGATGCAGACAAATCCTATCCAATTCACTGGAACTTTGGGGGGGAGGAAATCCCCACGAAGGGGACTGTTCCTGCGCACATGCTTAAGAATTTTGGACATCATATCATGTAAGGAAGGAGCTCAGTGGAGAACCAGGAGGAAGGTGGTGGCGGTGGTGGTGGCGGTGGTGGCGGCGGTGGTGGTGGTGGTGGAGGCTGGTATTTAAGAGAGGCAGAGATCTGATCCAACCCACCCTGATCTTCTGAAGAAATTTCCCCAAAGGTAGAATGCTACTGCTGCACATGCTCAGGAATTCTGGACAACATGCAGTGTGGGAAATGTGTTTGGGAGAGAATTGAGATGGTGGAGGCAGCAGCAATGGCAGCAGCCAGTACTCAGGAGAGGCAGAGAGCTGACTCAATCCACCTTGATCTTTTGAAGAATTTGCCCCAAAGGTAGAATGCTACCACCGCACATACTCAGGAATTTGGGACAACATGCTTTGTGAATAAGGTGCTCGGAAGAGAACCAAGATGGCAGTGGTGGCAGCAGTAGTGGTGGTGACCAGAATTTGGAGGGGCAGACAGATCCAGCTCAGTCCACCTTGAACTTTTGAGGAAATCTCCCCAAAAGTAAACTGCTCCTGCCACACATGCTAGGGAATACCGGACAACATGCTAAGTGGTAAAAGGGTTTGGGGGGATTCAGAGAGAGCCCCGCATAGGTGGGATGGGCTGCCACACTGCGTGTTCTGGGAGTCATCAGCCCTCATGGCCACCACGCTCCTCTGTGCAGAGCGGGAGGCCAGGGTTCATGTGGAGCAGCAGAGCCTGCTCTCCGAAGTGAAGCTGTGGACCTCTGCCTTTAGAGGGAAGACAAAATCATTGCCACTAGGTATTTGGGGTCCTAGCTTTCACAAAAAGACATGTTCCACTCTCATATTACAAAAAAAAAAGTTGAAAAACACCAGGCATGGTGGCGCACAATTGTAATCCCCACACTTGGGAGGCAGAGACAAGAGGATCACACAGGTTCAAGGGTAGCGTCGCTGGCTTAAGAGACCCTGTTTCCAAATAAAAACATATTTAAAAAAAAATAGGTCTCTGGGAGTGCAGCCCAGAGGCAGAAGGGTTTCCAGGAACCCCAGTACCACAAAAAAAAAAAAAAAAGGAAAGAAAGAAAGAAAAAAGGGAACATCTGTAGACAATCTTCTTATAGTGACAGAGACCAGAACCTGGTACACAGCAATGCCGGTGCTGGGGCCTCTGAGGCCAGGATAGGAGCCTGCCAGGTGGCTAGACTGGTGCTGGGGCCAGGGAGGCCAGGATCAAAGCCTGCCATGAGGTAAGGCCAGTACTGGGGCCTCTGAGGCCGGGATCAGAGCCTGCCAAGGGGTGCGGCCGGTGTCGGGGCCAGCAAAGCCAGGATCGGAGCCTTCCATGAGGCAAGGCCAGTGCTGGGGCGTTGGAGGCCAGGATCGGAGCCTGCCAAGGGGTGAGGCCAGTGTTGGGACCAGTGAGGCCGGCATTGGAGCCTGCTGTGAGGCAAGGCTGGTGCTGGGGCATTGGAGGCCAGGATCGGAGCCTGCCAAGGGGTAAGGCCAGTTCCAGGGCCACCGAGGCTGAGATCAGAGTCTGCAGTGAGGCAAGGCTGGTGCTGGGGCCTCTGAGGCTGGAATTGGAGCCTGCTGAGGGGTGAGGCCAGGGCTGGGGCCAGAAAGGCCGGGATCAGAGCCTGCCATGAAGCAAGGCCAGTGCTGGGGCCTCCAAGGCTGGGATCGGAGCCTGCGTAGGGGTGAGGCTGGTGCCAGGGCCAGCAAGGCTGGGGTCAGAGCCTGCTGTGAGGCAAGGCCAGTGCTGGGGCATTGGAGGCCAAAAGTGGAGCCTGCTGAGGGATGAGGCCAGTGCCGGGGCAAGCAAGGCTGACATCAGAGCCTGCTGTGAGGCAAGGTCGGTGCTGGGGCATTGGAGGCCGGGATCAGAGCCTGCTGAGGTGTGAGGCCGGTGCCAGGGCCAGTGAGGCTGGGATCGGAGCCTGCTGTGAGGCAAGGCTGGTGCTGAGGCCTCTGAGGCCAGGATCTGAGCCTCCCAAGGGGTGAGGCTGGGGCTGGGGCCAGAAAGGCCGGGATCAGAGCCTGCCGTGAAGCAAGGCCAGAGCTGGGGCCTTGGATCCCAGGATGGGAGCCAGCTGAGGGGTGAGGCCAGTGCCGGGGCAAACGAGGCCAGGTTCAGATCCTGCCATGAGGCAAGGCCGGTGCTGGGGCCTCCAAGGCCAGGACCAGAGTTTGCCATGCGGCGAGGCCGGTGCTGGGGTCAGCAAGGCCGGGATCGGTTTCTGCCATGCAGTGAGAACATAGCTGGAGTTAGCGAGGCCGGAACAGGAGCTTGCCTTAAGGCAAGGCCAGTGCTGGGGCCTCCAAGGCCAGGATCGGAGCCTGCCATGAAGCAGGGCCGGTGCTGGAGCCAGTGAGGCCGTGATCAGAGTCTGCCGGGTGGCCAAGCCAGTGCTGGGGCCTTCAAGAGTGGGATCGGAACTTGCAATGCAGCATACACAGAGAAATATCACAGAAAATTAAAAATCAGATGCTTTTCCTAATATGCAAAAAATGGGAAGAAATGGGTAATAGGAGGAAATCTGATCGAAGAAGGTGCCCTATGGAGGAGCAATTAAGGTGACCAATCAGAGGGGATGGGATGGGGGAAGATGGGATCTCTTTAAAACATATGATGTACGTAAACAAATATATCAAAGTTAATCACTAAATCAAGCATAGGTTTGAGGAAGGGGGATGGAGTGGGATGGGGATTAGATAAAGGCTAATTGGATGATGTGTCCTTGGATATCCTCACAAGTCTTGTATTCCATTGTGATGTTTGACTACAATGCACCAATAAAAATACATTTAAAAAAATCTGAGGTTTGGCTGGGCGTGGTGGCACACACTTGTAATCCCCGCGCTTGGGAGGCAGAGACAGGAGGATCGCGCAGCTTCGAAGCCAGCCGCGCTGGCTTAGGAGACCCTGTTTCCAAAAATAAAATAGGTCTGGGAGTGTTGCCTGGAGATAGACGGGCTTCCAGGAACCCCAGTACCACTAAAAAAAAAAAAAAAAAAATCTGAGGTTTAGAATTGGTGTCCTTGGTATTTGATCTCAGCTCTCTAATGCACTTTGTTTTGGATTCCTGCTGATTCTGAGTATTCTTCCTCAACTCTAATCCAGTACCAGGAATGGAGCTCCAGCCTAGCTCTGCAGCTGGTGCCCAGCTTCTTCACTAGGTGTTGGTTGAACAGGGTAGGCAGATACTGAGCTAGATGATCAGGTGTCGGCTTTGGTCTGCGCTCTGGGGGAAGGCATCCAGAGCTCTACAGAGGCATGAACAGTAGTTAGGCTTCATAATGATGCTCCAAGAGGGCAAACAATTCCTTCATCCAATAAACACTTATCAATCAAAAGAGACTTATCAGTTCTCATGCTGGGAATGCAAGACACTGAAGAATGAGAAAAAAGTGAAATCCTGGACTATAAGACTAGTCAAGAGCAGATTACAGAAGAGGGGTTTGAATTAGAGTAACTTGGACATATTTCAAGCACTGTCTTTCTCCTCACTCAGATTTAATTGGGCCACCTTTATGTGCAGGAATTTCTTTCCTCTGAGTATTTTAAAGGTATAACTTGGTCTTGACATTTGTACAAGAAATAGAAAAAATTTTTCTTATGTTCTTCAGATACCAATAATACTAGTAAAATGTATTTTAAGAGAGTGTCTATCATATACATATTATTTGAACAGATATTTCAGGTGAAAAGCTTTGATGGTGAGAGAGAAGGATTTATGATTATGTATGTTTATGTACACAAATAATATTTTAAGGATAAAAACCAAGTTGAAGACAACTTGAAATGTTTCTAGTAAATCAACAGAGATATCAAAAATCCGAATTTTGAACTATCAGTAATTTTTATTCAAACAACTCTTTATTAGTTCTCATTGCTTAGCAATTTCACACTGTGCTAGCCATTTACAATAAAAGTTTTATACCCCTAAATAAAGTATTTTATTAATTAACATGTGCACATACTTAGAAAGTACCAAATATTATTGCAAGATTCATAATAAAATATAGTAGTTTTTTTCAATCATCTATTCCTCCCAGGCTTCTCAGAGAAGCAAACACTTTTAAATCTTTTAGCTATTGCATCCAACATTTGCATATCCACACATTTCCAAATAATATGTTAATACTGCTATCTCTGGATGCATCCTTTTTAGACATCTCTTTCTTCTTACAAGTGTAGATAATGCATTAGAACATACTTTGTTATACTTTCTCTTCTTATCCTCTGCTTCTTCTTTTCCTCTTTTCCTCCTTCTTCTCCTCCTTCTCCTTCTCCTTCTCCTTCTCCTTCTCCTTCTCCTTCTCCTTCTCCTTCTCCTTCTCCTTCTCCTTCTCCTTCTCCTTCTCCTTCTCCTTCTCCTTCTCCTTCTCCTCCTTCTCCTTCTCCTCCTCCTTCTTCTTCTTCTTCTCCTTCTCCTTCTTCTTCTTCTTCTTTGTGGTACTAAAGACTGAACCCACAATCCTATATACTCTCAGCCCATTTTTTAAAAGAAAAACCTGGTCTTGAAACAAGATCTTGCTATGTTGTTGAGAGTTTCATTACATTGCTGAAGCGGTCCTAAAATCCGCATTCCTCCTATTTCAACTCTCCAAGTACTGGGATTACAGGCTTGCTTGTTTTTTTCTTTATGCACCAAATAATATGTTTTGTACTTATAATGACCATTCAAATATTTTCCCAGTCAAATCATAGAGTATGGTTATTATTTTTTCATTATTTTTATGTTTTTCTAAAGTTATTAGCTGCCTTATCTTTTTATTTCTTTAGTTTTCTTTTCTTTCTTTTTTTGTGGTACTGGGGTTCCTGAAAACCCTTCTACCTACAGGCTACACTCCCAGACCTATTTTATACTTTTTATTTGGAAACAGGGTCTCTAAAGCCAGAGAGACTGTCTTCGAACCTGTGCGATCCTCCTGTCTCCGCCTCCCAAGCACGGGGATTACAAGCATGTGCCACCACACCCAGCGTTTAGTTTTCTTTTTTACATATAACTTTTTGGCATGATTTTCCACAAGTTCAATCATATTAAAACACTATCTAGGAGTTTATACAATTTCTTGGAAGTATCACTCATGGACCCAAACTTGTCCTTTCATCTGCATTGGTCACTCTTTGTTCCAATTTCTTAGCTGTCTTCCTGGCTATATCTGTGCTGTCATCTGTGGAATCGTTTTTGTCTTCTCCTCTATTGTTTTCCATTTCCTGGATCCAATATCTTTTCTTTCTGTATATACTCCTTTAGAAATATTCTTCAGAAATTTGTCAAGTTGAAAAAAAAAAGAGATTATGAGAATAAAGAGACTTCAGTGTACCAGTCTTTTGAGTCTCACTGGCTAATCTGGACCAGTTACCCTGTACACCTGGTACACAATTTTTATCTTGGTATCTTTAGAAAAATGAACATCATCTGTAAGATTTTCTTGTGTGTATATCCTGTTGTCTATCATATATATAGTTTATGTGTTTGTCATATACATATATATCACAGAAATATATATATGACACACATGTTATATATTTCTGTCATACATATAATATTCATGGAGGATTGAATCCATGATCTCCTTAGATCCCAAATTCCATTGATGCTCAGATCCTTTATATAAAATGATATATTTACACACCTATGCACATCCTTCCATATAATTTAAATTGTCTCTATTTTTTTAGAATACCAAATACAATGGAAATGCTATGTAAATAGTTGTTATACTGTATTGTTTAGGAAATAATGCCAAAGAAAGTCTTTACATGTCTAGTACAGATGAATTTAAAAATATCTTTGATCTGCTGTTGGTTGAATCTGTAGTGTGGAACCCATTCATATGGAGGGCCAACTATATATGTCTTTGTACATTTACAAAGAATGAGAGGGGAAGGAAGAGTGGGAAGGAGAAGGAAGAGAGACTGGAGGGGAAAGAGCCAAAGGACTGGTTAATTCCGTTGTAGGGCTGGCAAGTTGGAAATGTGGTCAAGTTCATGGTTCAGTTCAGTCTAAAGGCAATCTAGAGGCAGAATTACTTCCTCTTTTGGTGATCTTGGTATTTTCTCTCTTATTTATTTTTTAATTGACAACACTGTATAATTCATAGTATATAACAGGATATTTTGATAAATGTATACAGTATGAAATGATTAAACTGTTTCACATATACTTTTATGTTATGTATGCCTCACATACTTTTATGTTAAGTATGCCTCACATACTTTTTTGTGTGTGATAAGAACACTATAAATCTATTCTTAGCAATTTTCATATATACAGTGCCCTGTTATTAACTAGAGTTACCATGATATACACTCAATCTCTTGAAATTACTCTTCCCTTCTAAGTAAGTTAGAATTTTTTGACCAACATCTCTCCAGGCTCCTACATACCTTCGATTTTTGGTAATCTCCACTTTCATTTTGTTTCTGAGTTTGACTTTTTTTAGATTCCACATATAAATGAGATCAGGATCATGCAGTGTTTGTCGTTCTGGGCTTGGCTTCCTTCACTCAACACAATGTGGCTCATACTCATCCTCACGTCTTTCCTTTTCTTGGTTTGCTCCTTTTCTTTTTGGTGGAGCATTTTCCAGTAGCTTTCTGAATAAAGAAAGATGTATAAAAGGTAAAAAGCTTGAATATCTTTGCATATCTGAAACTATCTTTATACTACCTTCATCTTTGATTGAAGGTTGGGTTGAAAATAGAATTTTATATGATAAAGGTTAAAATTTCCTTTAGAATTTGGAAGACATTCTTATCATTTTCTTGCTCTGCCTGTTATTGTTGAGAATCCCAAAGCTATGCTTAATTCTCATCATTTGAGTGGTCTGGTTTCAGATTTGGTGTTGTTCTGTTATTATCCAAGCTGAGCATTGGAACTTTATGAATTTGAAAACTATGTCCTTAATTCTTGAAATTTTTCTTAAAGTAAATTTATTTTGACAATTCCTCCCATCCATTTTCTCTCTTCTCTCTTTGAGGTATCACTATGTTTTTAGAGTTTATGCCACCTATATCAGTATTCTAGTTTTTCTTCCTTTTTTATCATTTTCTATCTCTATTTAAATTTTTTTTTCTTGAGGATTTCTTGACCTTCAGTTTTTAGCAAACACATTAATGTGTTTCACATTGTGACCCCAAAATAGGATATTCTATGAAAAGAATTTTCAACATGAAAAAAAGTCAGGAGTATAACATCTGAAATATACAACTCAGTATAAGTGTTGGTTGAAAGTTAATTTTCCTTACTTCTCTGAGAATATTAGTGATTGTCTTTCTAAACATTTCTTCTTCCTATATTGCTGCTTCTCTGTCTTCTGTTAAGATATTCCCTTAACTGTTGGTGATGCTCAGTCCTGTGCTCATAATGAAGACCTGGACACTGAAAAATCACAGCAGACCCTGAGCATGCAGTAGGACAGCTTTACTTTGATTATCTCAAAGCATATCCTTCCAATATATTCCTGGAGGCTACATTTTTCGTACCCAGCTCTCAGGCAATATAGAGTGGTAGGAAAAAAATAGAGGTTTCCACATTTAGTATGCTGCTTATAGAAGCATACCAAATGCCCAGGCTTTTGATATGGCACCCAGGGCCCTAAATGTACCCGATAGCTTCCATTCAGAGACTCTCTGCTCCTCCTTATGTAGGGACACATTGATTAATTTTTGTTTTTGTTTTTGGTACTAAAAGTTGATCCCCAGGATATTTTACCTCTGAGCTCCACCCCCAGCCCTTTTACTTTTTATTTTGAAACAGGATCTCACTAAATTGCTGAGGGCCTCGTTTAGCTGCAGAGACTGGCCTCAAACCTGCAATCCTTCTTTCTAAGACTCCCACGTATTGGGATTTTACAAGTGTGCACCACCACACCTGGCTGGACTTAGTATTTCTCAAACAAATTTCTGCAGATCTCAAGACACGAAATTCCCAAGAGACTATTGTGTTAAAGTTATAAAATGCCATCAGTTGAAAGGTACTACTCATTTCAAAGATACTAAGTCTAGAAAAATATATACCCTAGTAATTCATACATACAGTAGTGTTGGCAACCTTCTCTCCTTCACACCCTACATGAGAGGTTCTTGGTACTGCTAATTCATCAGTCTTGGTTCTTAGATTTCCCACTGAGAGCTCAGGATGCAATTTTCTTTAATCTGCTTAAGCAAGTATGCTTATTATCTGCTTTCTAGCTTTCACATTTTTGTTTCTACAATCTCCTATATTTTCCCAACCGTACAATAACACACATAGTATATATATTAGTGCATTACTGGGGGTTGAACTCAGAAGAATGCTACCTCCAAGCTACACCCCAACCTCTATTTTACTTTTTTATTTTGAAGCAGAGTCTACTGAGTTTCTGAAGCCGGTTTCTAACCTGTGATCCTTCTGTTTCAGCTTCCCAAGTATTGGGATTACAGGCATGAGCCACCACACCTGGCCAACTAATTTATATTTTAAAATTATTTATAATAGTTAAGTAAGGTTATGAGAGAAGTGAAATTTGTGTCACAATAATAATGTAATGAGAGAACATATTTGTAAATCGATCTAGCATTCAACTGGCTGTATAGTTAGAAGAGAGTTTATACAAAGAGTTTATCTCTCTCTCCCTCTCTCTCTCTCTCTCTCTCTCTCTCTCTATATATATATATATATATATATATATATATATATATATTCTCCATATATATTTCTCTCAATCTAGTACTGGGAATTGAACTCATGTCCATTATATCTCTGAGTTATGCCCTCAGCTTTTTCATTTTTTTTAACTTTAAACAAAGTTTCACTAAGTTTCCAAGACTGGCCTTGAACCATTGATTCTTTTGTCTCAGCCTCCCAAGTACTGAGATTACAGGCATGTACCACCATGTCTGACTTTAGCTGGCTCTCTTGTCACCCCCAAATCAATCACTAAAACGACCTGGGCCTGAAGAGGTCTTGTCCTGACCGCTTCTTTATATAATTAGCCTCGTGTTAACACTTGTCTTTCCTGACATTTTATGGGGAAAAAAACCGGACAGTAACAATCCTAACTTCTACTTGCACAGTGCTTTCCAACTTATGAAATGCTTTCATAGATGTTTTCTTCTAATAAATATCAGGGTACTTTGAAGTTCCAAAACTATGTGATAAGTAGAGTACTCATTTTAATCTTAATGTTTTGATTTCCCATGTAATATTTTGTATCTGAACATCCCTGAGAATCAAGGTGATGGGACAGGAGAGATGACTCTTGTTTAACACTTGCTAAGCTCTTTCCAAATGTCCCCTGATCAACCTCTGTGTCGTTGTAGGTCCCCCAGAGAGCCATGGTTCCCTCCTATACACGGACAGACTAGGTAATTGTAAAATGTAGGCTGCCTACCCTGGCCCCTGAAAAGTCACTTTCGGTAAAATCTTTAAGAGGTATCTTCTTGTTCAGAAACTCTTCAATCTAGAATATGATCTCTTTGTGACTTTGCACTGCTTGTAGCATAGCAGTCATTTTATCTTTTAGTAGATAACTCTCAATAATATTATGTCCCTAGAGGAAAGTAGGGAGGGGACCAAAATTCCTTCCACATTGTGGCAAGCAGCTCAAAAAAATTAATATAACAAGACCTTTACAGAAGGCACAAGACTGCTCTTTTCTTCTTTTCAAGGGTTTTACTGGTCTTTTGTGGGAAATTTTGAAGAGACAGAGAAAAAAAAATTCTTTCTGCTCTGAAGCTACTTCAAGCTGGCTGTTTGGAGCATTCCACTCTGTAGTGGGGAAATATGGGCCTCGAATAGTTTAACCCTCCATTTTCTCCCAGGAGTCTGACCACAGCATCCTGCCGGACTGGAAAGCATCATTCCCAGAGGATGAAGCAACCGGCAGAAGCACGAAACTTTCCTTAACACTGTTTGTACCGACATCTAAGCAAAAAGAGACTGATGCCACTACCCAGAACCCACGGGGTCTTTTCACCAGAATCAGCAGTCACAGTTGGAATCACTGTGTGTCCTGATGCTGAAAGTGCAGGTCCACTGAAGGGCCACATAACCCTCCGCTGTCACACACAGGCAAGCTGCAGCAGCAGCCAGGAGGCTACCCAGCCAGCCCAGGAGCTCGGGGAGGAGTTAGCAGAGGGTCCTCTCGACACGGGACTAAGAGATCTCAAAAGCAGATTGGACATTATTTCCAAATGAGGTCACACACACAGCTGCAGAGACACACGGGCAGCACTGAAAGCGGTCCATTGTGTGGCTTTAAGCTCTTGCCTTATAAGTGACCCGTGGCTGCCGACGCCCAAGAGGAACCCCAGCACTTCCCACCTGAACTTCCTCAGAAGCCTCTCCAACCAACTCCTTGCTTCCACTTTTGCGCTCTACCACCAGCCTCCAAAAAGCAACTCAAGTGAAGTTTTTAAAAATGCAACTGCCAAAACCCTGATGAGGCCCTTCCAGTACATTCCAATCAAACCTAGAATAAATCCTAAATCCTTAGCACAGTCTAAGTAACCCTACATGGTCTGCATTTTAACCAGTCCTATTTTTCTCAATTTTCCTGCATTCCAAGCTGACTAAGAAATTTGCTATTTTTCTTGAAAATAGCAGGGATGTGCCCCTGTCGGGACCTCTGCGCTTGCTGTTCCCTTTGTTTGGAAAGCCCCCCCACCATATTTACATAACTGGTTTTCTCTTTTCATTTAGGTATTTCTTCAAAAGTGATTTCCTTAAATAGGCATCCTTTGAACAGTCTATTTAAATGAACACCTCTATAACTGTCCTTTCCAGATGCCTTAATTTTCTTTTTTGTTTTTTAACTATTTATTTATTTATTTATTTATTTATTTTGCAATGCTGGGGATAGAACCCAGGGGAATTCTACCTCCAAGCTACACCCCCAACCCTATTTTTTATTCTTTATTTTGAAATAGGGTCTCACTGAGCTGCAAAGGGCCTCACTAAGTAGCTGAGGCTGGCCGCAAAGCACGGTCCTCCTGTCTCAGCCTCCCGAATGCTGATTACAAGCGTGCACCATCATGCCCAGCTTGTTTCTTAACTTTTTAAAATACTTTTATTAGGGCCTTGCAATTATACATCATAGTGATACAAACACACATGCACCCAGCTCTGGGTGTATGCTCCCCCATCCCCTTTCCTTTCTCCCCATATATGTTAGTAAAATTGGTAATAACACCTTCATATGTTGCCATAGTATTACTTGAACTGTTTTCTTCCTTGATCCTGCTTTATATCCTCTCCACCCCCTTCTCCCAATTCCCTTCTACTATTCTCTCTCCACATTTTTTGAAAGTCTCTATTTTTTTTCTCTCTCTCTAGTTTCCACATATGAGAAACAAACTACAACCCTTGATTTTCCAAGACTCGCTGATCTCACTTAACATATCATTTTCTGGTTTCATCCATTTACTTGCAAATGACATAATTCATGGCGGAGTAGAATTTCATTGTATGTATAGGCCACATTTTCTTTATCCATTTTTCTGTTGACAGACACCTGAGTTGATTCCATAATTTAGTTATTGTGAATTGTGCTGCTATAAATAGGGGTATAACGAATTTTTTCTTTATGGTATACACATCCATACACATTTATTTGGCTTATCTCTTTTTTCCTTCCTTCCAAGAACACAGGTCCAATGTAGACAAAGGCTTCATTTTATTCACTCCTATATTTATTATGCCTAGAACAAAAGTACCTAGAATACAGTAGCTGCTGAAGAAATAATTGGTGAATAATAAATGGGTGGTCATTGGATCATTCTGCATATAGTATACTAAGTGTTAATTTACTTCTTGCTTATATTTTGCAATAAAATTGATCACCTGGAACATGGTAGCTTGCGGAGAGTTGCAGCCTTTCCTGTCCTATCCTCGGTCTCCTGTCTCACCCAATGGCATTTCACGGGACTTGGTGCACATTTATGGGACACTTAGAGGTACATCCTGGACCCCTGTCCACACTGCCTCCAAAGTCTTTCAAGGTCTTTCCGGGGAATAAGGCTGCATGGGTGGGCCTGGAAGTGAACACAGCCCAGGCAGGGGGTTCTGGGGTTCTAGGTGTCTGAATCATAATCTCTCATGGAAAATGTGGACTCTGTAGTAGACAGGTCCTCGGCACAGGGAGGTGTGGCCAAAGGGCCCCCTAAAGCTATCTACTCCTCTGTCACTTGTGGCTATTTGAATTAATAATGGTTTATTAAAATTCATCATTCAAGCCTCAGTTATACTCACTTCTTATGAAATGTTCAATAGCTATATGCAGTACTCCACAAGGCCTGTTCAATGTCTGGTTTATTTAGAAAATATCGAATGTGTACGTATTATGTTCCATGTGACACATGAGTTATGGGAAATCAGAATCAAAACGGGCAGTTTTAAAACCAAAGAGCCACCACCTTGAGAGAGGTCTGTGGACACACCATTAATGACGCACAGTGAACCACGGTGTGAAAAGATTACAGGCATGAAATCTGTGCAGGTAGTAACCTCCAGCAGAGCCTTAGGGCTCTCCTCTCAGGGACAGGTGATACAGGAACAATAGGGATAAAGAGGTACAACCCAGGCCAGCACTATGCCAGTCAAAGGAGCAGCCACCAGCTCCAGGAGCCAGCATCCCTATGTCACCGAAACTTCCACCTCTTGAAGGAGAGTCGATGTCTGACAAGGGTAGAAATGACAGGAAGTGGTTTATTGTGCTCCAGAAAGATTTTTGCTTGTTTTTTAGGAAGCTGAAAGAGAGAAAATGTAATGGGTTTTTTAGCCACATCTTAAAATTTTATCTCTGTGGTTTAATTTTTTATAGAAAAATGACTTGTTTGCAATTTAGAATTTGCCTAAGTATCTGTTTTTCAAGATTCCTCTCTTTAATTTTGTTATCTAATAAATGCACAGAAAATTAGAACTCAAACTGAAGAATATGCTTTGGGAAAAAAATTACCTTACAAACTTAGGCCTGGATTTATATTTTTCTGAATGGATCCATTTTATCCTTGCAATTTTGTTCCATTCTCACAAACGTATCAGACAGCGTTTGTGGATATCGTGTGAGAAAAAAGACAGAGTTTGAATCAAAGTGCTCATTGACTTCAGACATGTTTTCAAGTGTTACTTTTTGCTATTGTCTGACCAATTTTCTGACCAGGACTTGAGAAATCAGAACTAAGGAAAAGATAAACTTCTCAGCACCTCTAGGATTTGGGGATTTGGTTAAGTTTCCTTGCTCATTAGCTTCGTTTATACTCCTAATTAGTGTTAAATTGTTAACTTGATTCTTCATTTCATATGAACTTTTGGTAATTGGCAGCTGTCCATCAGGCAATTTTGAAACATGTTATTCTGAAAGTGTAAGGACACAAGGTCAAATCCGCATTCTCCCTTGGGACAAATGTCCAGGGCCAGAGAACACCAACCATGTCAACTGTTGCAAATCTCCCCTCATTACCATAAATGCAATATTTCACCCAAAGATTTTCTTTAATAAACTAAATTGCCATTTATAATCTATCATCAATTCCACATGTGTTTCCCAAGGTGAATTTTTGCCCTTGTCTGGTTTAGACCTTAGACTCTGGAGTGTCACTGTGTGTCATAGAGGTGCCTGCTGTATATTGCAGTACTATATCTGAACCACCTTTAAAACTTGTATTAAGTGCACGCTTGTAATCCCCGCGCTTGGGAGGCGGAGACAGGAGGATCACGCTGGTTCGAAGCCAGCCGCGCTGGCTTAAGAGACCCTGTTTCCAAAAAAATAAAAAAGTATAAAATAGGTCTGGGAGTGTAGCCCAGAGGTAGAAGGGCTTCCAGGAACCCCAGTACCACCAAATAAATAAATAAATAAATAAATAAATAAATAAATAATAAAACTTGTATTAAGTCCACATTCTCATTTCTATTATTGCAATATGTTGACTCAATTTCAAAATGTTTATTTTCATAAATTTTAAACATATTTAATATGCACAGACAATTAAATCCTTTAATATCATTTTCTAATGGGCTGAGTGTAATGAGTTTATTCTGTAGAAAAACAAATGGAAACATTATAAACCAGTTTAATTCTATTTATATGGCCTATAAGGAAGATTTATTTGAGGTGAAGAAAAATTGCCTTTGGAAAATTGGTGAATGTGTTCTATTTTTGTAATATTAACAGTTCCATGGTGAGGACTTTTTTGGGGAGATTCATAAACTTCTCCAGCTGGATTCCTCTTTCTTTAATAATGACATAGATGTATAGAATATCATTGTTACTGTCACGTTCTGTTGAGTACATATTTAAATTTCCTTTCAGCCTAGCGTCAGAGGTTGCACTGACAGCCAGACTGTCACTTATCCTGAGCAGCAATTCATGTGGTCCATGAGAAATAGTTATGCTCAAAGACAACATATTTCATTGTAACACTAGCTCAGAGTAAAAACAAAACTTCAAATTTTGAAATAAAAGATTGGTTATATCCTATTATCTTAGTCTGTATCTGGATGTTTTGGCTTAACCAGTTTTGCGATTTTCTTGATTGCCCAAACTTCAATTTCTAAAAATTTAACACCTTTCTTTATCTGTAAGAGGAGTTCAATACATTGTTAGAAGAAAGCCTTTACATCTTAGTAGAAAACATTACACTATTTTTTTCAGGAAATAAAAACTACCTTAATTTCTACCTGAATGAATCAGTGAATCAACTTATTTGTATTTAAAAATCAGTTTCGTGCCCATTACATTAGTTCTAAGTGTCTAGGCTTTTTTTATTTTTAATTAATTATCTATTTATTTTGTAGTACTGGGGTTCCTGGAAGCCCTTCTTCCGCGGGGCTATACTCCCGGACCTATTTTTATATTTTTGGAAACAGGGTCTCTTAAGCCAGCGCTGCTGGCTCCGAACCAGCGCGATCCTCCTGTCTCTGCTTCCCAAGCGCGGGGGTTACAAGCGTGCGCCAACACGCCCCGCGTGTCTAGGCTTTAAACCCGGTACATCCCAAACTTTGATTCTTAAGGAATTCATGTTCAAGAAGTAGAATGTGCATGCGTTCTCTGGTTTACAAATCTACTACTATTACCATCAGAATTGTATGCAATAAATAATCCTGACTGTCATTCTTTTCTCCGTATTACACCGGTAATTTGCTGAACTTCATCTTTCGATACTCTAGGATTTCAGATGTTCTTACTTCGTTTCATTTTGGAAACAGGACTTAGAGAAGAGAAAAAAAATAATATGTAAAATATGGATGGAATAAAGGATTTCTCAGATGTAATAATACAGAGGAATGAGTTTCATGTGTTAAATAGGGGGTGATTATTATAGTTCAAAAAAGGAAATATAATAACAGTATTTCCCAAACATATTTGACAACAGAACCCATGTTTTGAGGGGGTCCTATTAATATCTCCTAGAATCAGTGCTCAGCACACAGTGGATACTCAAGAAATGTTTAAGCAAATGAACAAACTGAGCTTGAAAAGTGCTAACAAGTATACTCTTCTATGAAATTTCCCTCAGTCCAGAAAGCATTTATAAGTTATGTTTTTTAGATCCCTGCAGCATCCAATGGTTTCATATAACCTATGAACACATAATAAATATTTACTTGTATTAATGTAAAAAGAAATTAAGAGATTGTCCTTTTTGTTTTTGTTGGCTTTGGTCCTGGGAACTGAACCTGGGGGCATTCTACCTCTGAGCTACACCCCAAACCTTTTATTTCTTATTTTGAAACAGGATCTCACTAAGTTACTGAGGGCTTCATTAAGTTTCTGAAGCTGGCCTCAAACATGCAATCCTTCAATCTTTTTAACTACATATATTTAATCATATATATATAACATTAAATTTATATACATTTAAACATGTATATATAGAGAATATATACACATATATTTACACACATGTAGTGTGTGTGTGTGTGTGTGTGTGTGTGTGTGTGTGTGGTATTGGGGATTGAACCCAGGGGCAATATACCCATGGGCTATATCCCCAGCCTTATTTTTTTTTTTTTTTTTTTTTTTTTTTTTTTTTTGCTTAGAAACAGGGTCTCACTAAGTTGCTGAGGGCCTCACTAAATTGTTGAAGCTGGCTTTAAACCTACAATCTCCCTATTTCAGTTTCCAAAGTACCAGGATTGTAGGTATGCACCACCACATCTATCTTAACAGTGTTTTTTAAATGACCTAAAAGGAGAGCCCCAGTTCCTGCCCTTTAGAGGCTGGCTTCCAAGGGAATATCTAGGTATCTTCATGGTTATCACAGTTGGAAGTAAGTTTGGTTAATGGCATCAAAATGAACATGGCAATATATCTAGATAGCATACTACCATGGTTAATATTTTGATTATCCAGAACACTACAGAAACATGTGATCACAAATGGGCTGCAAGAATGTAATACACTGACACATTCTGATGGAGACTCTCTTTGTTGGAAAATAGAAAGAAATCCGAGGGCCTTCACATTCACATTCTCTCTTCCAAGACAAACACGAAGACCGATGTCCACACCTCACACTACTGCTCGGAGAAGACCACAGAGTAGACCTAAGTGGGTGTTTCCTAGGCACCTCTGTCTTTCCAGGAAAATGCCCTGGAGGGCACAGGCTTCATTACAGCTTTGGCAAAACACCAGCCTGCACCAGCTGCATGTGGGATTGCTCAGCCCCTGCCCAGTGGAGAGGAATACAAGTCGTCAGTCTTCCTCTGCAGGTTTTCATTAACTCTCTTCTAATCTAGAGCATTCATTCCTAGACTTCTGGGAAAACAGAGTTGTCTAATCTGAAAATCTTAAAGGCAAACATCTTTCTTTTCAAATCTACTTCTGGAATTTGTGGGCTTTTGAAAGTTACATTCACAGCAGATTTGAAATATCCACTATTTGTACAGGACAAGTCAATGGTGTGAGCTCCATCTATTACCTGTTATCTGAATGCACCAAATTAGAAGGAAAACTAGGGGGGGGGGCTGGCATTGGGGGCAGGGTGGGAATCTGTGACTTCAGTTAGATTTACAGGGAGTCCTTGTAAACAGGGTGCTAAAAAGTGTGTTGGATTTTTTTTAACCTTTTGTGACACACAACAGAACTGTGAAATCAGTGAATTAAATAGTTCCAGTCCCCTGGGCGCACATGAGCAATAGCATAAAAATAGACAGCACCCATTATAACATTACTGTTATGGAGCAGATGGACAGCTTCGGTTTCAGCCTTTTGTCCTTACTTCAGAATGGGGCAGAACTGGGAAACGACTGTAAATTTTCTCAAAAGAGATGAATAGGAAAGCTGTTAACTTTTTTCTTATTAAAAAAAAAAAGAAACCTGGAAAAATTCCAAATTACACATTTTGCAGCTCTTTGACTGCAATTCTTTAGCTTTTGCTGCAAAACATCTGTAGGTGGTTAAGCATTTCCCACCCTCATTCCCAAAATGGAATATCTCATTCCTGGCAAGACATCCAATGCCTACAAAGACATATGTTTACCAAACCAGGGTACCGCCATATGTGTGACACAGTTTCTCCAGAGCGAGCTGCATGTGAGTTCATTGGCTTAGCTTAGGAGTCAGGAAACAGAGACAAACAAGAAACAGAGATCGAGAGAGAAGTATAAGATGGGAAGGTATCAAGAGAGCTAAAGCAGAAAGAAAAGGGAATTATTTTTTATTTTACTTCTTAAACTTAATCTCTGATTTCACAGTAAATACTGAAGAGAAATTTTCCATCGTTTTATAGTAGATTTTCCAAAACTAGATAATTCCCTGAAACATTGTCAAGAAAATGGGTACAAAATAGGTGAGCCATGAGACTCTGAGATATTTTCATAATCATTTCTAAGTTTATTGCCATGATGAATAACAGACTAATCTAATAAAATAAACATTAATGATAATTTTAATTTTAATTTTGGATTTAAAAAAACAGCATACTTTGAAAAATTTAAAAATAGAACCTCGAATGTAGTATAATTTTACTAGGTCAAATAAGTAATTTTACCTATCAAAGGATAAAAAAAAACACATGGTTATTTATACGACACTTAAATTCATCAAAATAATTACAAATTTTGAAATAATTTTGAAGAATAAGAAAAATGTATCAATGAATGAAGACAAAATAAAATTTTGTATATTATTTTACAAATGTTTGTTTCTGCACATTAACTAATATATTTTACTAAAACAAAATATCAATGAGAAAACTGTTGGTAATAAATATCTTCTAAATGTTAACAGACAAATATATTAATAGTTCCCTGGAGCATGTAACAGTTTTATTTAATACAACTTCACATAGGAAAAATAATGTGAAGCACTCAAAACAGACAAAAGTTTGATATAATTATCTGATATGAAACTGATATGGTTAATGATTCATTCTTTTTTAATAATCTTTTATTGGTACATTACAGCCTCATAGCTGAATCATATTATTTCTATTATGAAAAAAATCTTGAGAATTGGCAAAGTTTTATTTAATTTTTCTACCATTCAGAACTATTTATAGTCAACAGATAGATCTTCATAAAGCTTTGAAATAGCAGAAACGTATCACCACAAGCAACTCTCAAGTGTTCCCATAGTTTATGTTTTATCTTTAGAAAAGCTTCTGCTATTTAATAAGTTTCAGCTTCTTACTTTTAATCTCATATTGCAGTTGAAAAAGAAAAGCTCTATACTGCTCTGGAAAGTTGCAGTGTTGTCATGGATACACAAGGATGGAACATCACTTCAACCAGTAAGCAAACAGGATTCTCAAAGAGCACTTGGTAGGACATACTAACCTTGTAGTATTGTTGGCAGCAGAGGACTTTAAACAAGTGGTTAGTAGTTTTAAAATAACACATATAATTAGAAAAGAGATGAGTTAGACCATCAGGTATTTTTTATGTTTTCAACAATTTTGGAGGAATTTAAAATTGTGTAACTTCCTTTCTTTTCTACTTTAATATTTATATGACTTGTTATATTGTTAAGAGAAAATGGCATTATGATGATCAGTTCCTATTTTCTATGGCTATAGTAGTACTTTGTAAGTACCAATTATTTATAAAGAGAACAATGAGATGTTCTTTATATTATATGGGGGTCTTTCAGTAGGCATTTGGAAGATTGCATTTTACATCATAGCCTTTAATGGTATTTCAGATTTATGGTATATTTTTGCTTTGTTTTGTTTTATTTTTTGTTTATTTTTATTGCCTTCAAAGAAAATTCTGCTGCGCATTTCAGACTAAAAAAGTTATTATTTCATTACAATGAAAATAGGTTTGCTTGATTATAGCAAATCAGTGTCTTATGATGATGAAAAAATGGTGATTAAAACCTTTAAACTTGTATTTCAAAAGAGAGAAAAATACATGGATTATTCAGAATGGGCTATTAGTTCTGAGTAGTAATCTTAGCAGAAATAATAGTCTGCCCCCCCCAATTAATTTTACCAACTCATATGGTAGAGAAAATTCTGATAATGGAAATAACTTAAACTTTAAACATTTTTTAAATCAGGTACAGAGACTAATGTGTAATTAAGTCTATGTGCATAGTATGAAAAACATTCACAACATTCTTATTTGGAAAGTTTTTTTCCGTTTAGGCATAGAAAGTTCCCAATGCAAGAAAGATTGCATGTATTGATCTACACTGAGTTGATTTATTTGTTTGAATGAATGAATGTATCAGCAATTGGTAGAATTACAAAAACAGTTATCTAGTGAGTTTTATAAACAAAAAAATTGCATAAACCCAGACCTATTAGGGAAAAATATTTATAATTTTATAACAGCCAAGAGTGGAAATCAAAATATTAAAGTAGTATAAATGTTATGCAACTTCATAAATAATCTTACTCTGAATCTCTCAGCATAAAGGAATTAATCTGGAGAAATAAGGAAGAGGATGGTGTCCATACCCTGATGAAGCTCAAAACCTGTGTGAAATAGATATTCCAACTGAAAAGATTCTACAACCAATCTGGATCCACAAAGAAACTGCACAGCAAAACACAGACTTGTTTCAAGTCATTGCAAGTAGATTTTTCTAAATTTAATCTGTGAAGGCTGCTACACTGCAGGCCTACACAGGAGCCACTGCAGGTCCTTTTAGGGACTGTCTTATTTCCATCTTCCAGACACACATTTTCCACTTTCTCAACCCTTTTCCGAATTGTCAGTAAGCAGAGCTCTAAAATTCAAGTTCAGTGTGCAGAGAGTTAATTTAAATTTGATAACAAATGGCTCTGCTTTTGAAATGAATGTAGCCTGGCAACTTCAACTGGGAACCCTTCGGAGGGCCTCAATTATGTATGCAGCTTCTTTGAGAAATAGTTTCACACATCTGACCCAAAGACCACTATGTTGTTGCCATGAAATAAAACTGTACGTGGGCATTGTTTCATTTCTGCACCCTCTACACAGTGCCAGACCACGCTCCCTTCCCCCTCTCCAGCATGCATGTGTATACACACACACACACACACACACACACACACACACACACACACAGAGGCACTCTCACACTCAAACTCCTTTATTGTCATTCTGCTTCTATTTTTCTAGTAGAGTAAATATGTACATATATGAATACAATTATCATAGGCATAATGGCCTCTGATTACTTTTATTTGCTATAAAAGTATTCTGATTCTAACTGCCAAATTGTTCTGGTCAAAATCAAAACTGGGAAACTAGAAGATAAGTAAAGGGTTAAACCACCCACACCATTTCAATTTTTTTCAAAATGGCTGCTTTGTCTGTGTGCATACACCAATAGCAAATGTCCTTCTGTTATTGTACAGCCAATTTGATGTGTCAAGTATTCATATGCTAATAACGGTACAGTTTCTCACTTTTTCACAGATAAATGGTAAAGATTGTTACAGACAGTGAAACACAAGAATAAACAGCTTTTATTTCAGACGCGATAAATTACTTTCCATTCAAATAACATGTGACACAGCCTGCTGACCATTTTGTTTCTATTCACTGTTAGTTTGCCTTCTGGGTGTGTTTTTTTAGAATAGTTTGAAAATATTTAACAGATATGGACAGAGTTGTTACTAATGACTTGATTACATTAATTTGCTTTCTAGTCATTTCATCACTCAAAGTTCATTTTTATGCTCAGTTATTACAGTGGGAGAAAGTTTGATGGAAAATCTGACACTGTTTCCCTAACATGGTACAATCAAGTCTTTTTAAAGCTCAGTAATGACAGTATTTGAAGAATGGATATCTTCCTTTCCAGGTTAGCAGAAATGTCATTTAGTAAATAAAATCCCTTCCTAAGAATATCACCTAAAGAAAGACACTTGAATGAAATGTAAGCTCTTGTGTCAGAACAAAGTGGAATCACTTTGGTTTTTTAAAGATGTAAATATATCCTTTTTTAAAAGGGTGAGTTGGTTAAATATATATATGATTAAAACATACACATATTGTTGGGATGGATAAATTAATGCAAAGGCAAGGGCAGGGTAGGGATGGGGATGGGGATGGGGAGTGGAAGCAGAATAAAAGAAATAATTAACCAGTACTTAAGGAAATATTTTTAAAAGAACATGCCCGTGAATATGCTCGCATTGACTTCTTCAATGCACTCCTTAAATTTACTTAAATTCACTCTATTTTTGCCCTCATCTTTTGTCTGAGCTTTACATATAACCATTTTTTAATTTATATTTGATTCTCTGCAATTGTTACACATGCTGGGTTTAATTGTTTGTTTTGTGGGGAAAGCATACAAAATAAAAATAAGTAAATAAACATGAAGAAAAGTAGCTTTAGTCATTGCTGGGCTGGAAGAGTTTGCCTTTTTAAAGTGGGTCATACAAAAGTGTGTGAGGGAGGGTTCTAATTGTTCAGAATGAAGTACAAATACATACACAGATGCAGACAAAATCAAAATAGAGAATTTTTAGAGGCACTCCCTTAATCATGCGGAAGTCTGTCCATTTTGAGACATCAAGGATTCCAAAGGTAATTATGGCATCAGGTCAGTGAGGCTACACTCCCTAAGAGCGTAACCAGCATATTGTACATTTTTATATAATTCTAGTACAAACCTAGCGATTTAAAAGCAATCATATGATCTCAAGTCTTTTCTCTGAACTCCAAAATACCAGAAATGACTATTATATCATATCAATAACAAATAATGCGTGCAAGTGACCATTTTATACCAAATATAGACAATCCAGAGATTTTTCTAATATAAGGCTACATAAGTAAGCTATTAAAACTTGCTCCCCTCTAATGCCATTGTTAAACCTATAATTAATAAGATGAGCTTCAAATATCTATTTTCAAGCCTGCCTTTTATACATATGTTTTTTTTTTTTTTTGCTACAGGAAGAAGAGTTAATGGCAGATGAAATACTAATTTTTACTTTATGGGACACCCATCAAAAAGTGACTGTAAGCTAATTTATCAAAATTGAAGTAAAGTAGGACACCAGTAACTATTTCAAGAATTAATTTAAAATATGATATATGCCACACATGCTGCATTACTCAGACTGTGTTATTAATTTAAATGTTTCTTAACTAATTATAAAGACTAAATGGGGAACTTTACCCATTGTTTCTTTTATTCCCCTACCCAGTCTTTCTTTAGCTGGGTAAATACAATTAGGCCTCACTCCGAGCTCTGGATTCTTTGTTTAATTCTTGTCCTTATTGTAATTAGCACCTTGGGCACAAACCTGGGACTACACCTGGGGAATTTACTTTTCCTGCCTATTTTGGTATCATTTCTTTCACTTCACCCTCAAGCACCATTTTCAATTGCTTTGGGAACTGTCTTGAGCGTCGAGGTTTAGATCACTCACTCAGATTTTAAACAGTGGACACACAGGTATCCAGCAGACATTCACGACCTGCGCAGAAGGGGCCAGCTGCGTGTAATGTTTGATCTTCCTTACCACACTGGTGCCCCATGTGCTCCGGTAAAACTGAGCTGAGTTAAGGTAGTGGCGTTCCACTCTCACCCAAGACAGTTTAATTATAACTGAGGTTTCAATTAAGCATAAATAGAATGGAATGCCAAGATGCCGAGGGGCTGGAAGGGGCTAAAGGCAAAGCTCAGAAACAAAGACTTTTTTTTTTTCTGCCTCAAATGATACAGACTTTAGTGTATGCTACAACTCCTCTCCCACAATTTACTCTGATTGACTAATTTTGAAGTAAGAATTGTAGTTTTCCTTTTGAAGAACTATGAGAATGATGTGTTTTGAATTTTCAAGTTACTTATGCACAACTTTCCTGATTCATTTCTACCTTCTGCTAAAAGTTTTCAGCCTGTTATTTTAAAGAGGAAAACATTACCTAGAAAGGGCCCACGGAACATAACGGGAAGGCTAAGGGCAAGATGAAGTTACTGAACTTCTCAGGTCCAGCCATAAAATTCGGCTCAAGAGCTGAGGATGCACCCTGCCTCGAATCGCCTACGTCTGTCTGAGGCTTCCAACTGAATGAGAGGGTGACACATCTACTTCTTTTTCTAGTAATCTAATCAACCATGAGATATTTCATGATATTTTGGTATAAATGATACTTAAAAAATATTATCTGCACTCATGTGGCCCAAGAAATATATTGCTGCATATGTAGCACTGTTTAAAAGTATGCCATTATTACACACACACACACACACACACACACACACACACACACACACACATATTTAAAGCCAGATAAAATATTTATGTTGATTTTTGTCTTAGATCTTTATTTCCTCGTGTGTGTGTGTGTGTGTGTGTGTGTGTGTGTGTGTGTGTTGTTTAGGCTTGAACCTAGGGGCATTCTACCTCAGAGATACACCCCCACCCCTATTTAATTTTTTATTTGGAAACAGTGTCTTTTTAGGTTGCTAAGGGCCTCACCAAGTTACTGAGGCTGGCCTCTAACCTGAGATTCTCCTGTCTCAGTCTCCCAAGTACTTGGATTATAGGCATGTACCACCATGCCCAGCTAATATCTGCATATTTTACACAAGAAATTTACTTCATCTTTACCTAGAAACTCACTTCATTCTGAGCTTTTCCCATAGGCTATATATTACTAAATATTATATGAAATTGTGGATGTACAATTATAAATTACATATCAGATCATTGGACTGTAGTATGAATTTAAGTTCCTGAATATTAGAATAAGAAAACATTACCAGGAAGGCTGAATCTACAAATATTACATAAAACAAGTAATCAAGGCATTCTCTGAGTAAAGAAAGCACCAAACAGATACTCTTGGAATGCGCCTTGGCCCCAAGTTACCTAAAGAAGGGTCTTAATTATTCACTTTATTTTCAGAGTCCCAAACTGAATCACCATATCCAAATTGGGTCACCAATGAGCTGTGGGTGGTTAAACCTGGCAAATTTAACAAACAAACATATCACTCAGGCTTTCAGATCGGTAATTTTGTGATCCATCTGTGAAATAGCAAAATCTCTACTTCTCACAGGCACCAAAGCAAGAGACCAGGTTCCTAAGCACGAACTAGAGGGTGTGCGCCATATGTGAAAGCTCGTGGTTCGGGTGACTTGGGCCATAAAATGAAGTCATGCTTTTTCTTCTATTCAGAAGGGAAGCGATTCAGATGGGAAGCGATGAGCACCGTGAGCCAACACACAGAGCTACAAAGGCGAGCAGGACCAGTGAAAAGAAGGTGCGCAACTTCTCCGATTGCTCCCACGTTGATGAACCATCCTGGATAGCTCATTAGGGTACTAAGAATACAAAGCACCCTTTAAATAAAGCCTCCTTGTTCCAAGAGTGTATTCATCACCTCATGCCTATCCAGGACTGGAGGGCTTTCTCCTTCGAGTCTGAATGAAGCAACCTGGAGTCATTTGTACGGACCTGTTGCTAAACATATTTGTAACCTCAAAGACGTCTTCATTCACAGGAATAAGGACAACCTCAGAAGAAATGGATTTTCCCAAGGCTACCACTTCTATTTAGTGTGTTGGTACCTTTGTAACCTATTGGATGGAGGACACTGTGGGAATAGTCTAGAGAGACTGCCCCATTTACAAGGGGGAAAAAAGGAATCTAAAGGGATAGGAGCCTTGTGACAAAAAGAGAAAAGAATGAAAGTGACTTGTCTACGCCTAATGGAGCAGGCACCTAACTAAGCAGTAATTACAACTTTGCCCGCAGTTCTGGCAGAGGGGGAAGTCACCAGCTGGATCTTGGCGTGTGAAAGCAGAAGTTGCTCTCAAAAAGAGAAGCCCAGCACAGGAAGCTGAGCATTCACAAATACATCAGAGTGCAGCAGCACGGCCCCTTCGGGCAGATGAACTAGACTCATCTGTGTCTGGGCTGTGCTGCTTTTGACTTTTAAGTTTGATGTTAAAAAGCTATAGGATTAGTCTTACCTGCCAAAGAGAACAATGTGGTTAAAGTGACAGCAGCCAGCAAAGCTCTCCTGAATGAATGATACTGTGCTCAATTTACAATGACTTAAACTAATGAAAATTATTAGACATTCTGGGGGAGACATCCTGAAGAACTGCCCTGGAAAGTCACACACACTTCATGGTGTTGGCAAAGATGCCTGTGAAGGTTTTAAGTTGAACAGAAAGTAGAAGACTTATATCATTAGAGTAGTCTCATGTCGGTGAAATCTCAAGTGATAAGGCAAGGTACCTTAAGGATAGTCTCTTAGGAATTTAGCTGGAAACTGAGTTGAGCACCTGTTTTTTAGAAGGTCTGGCTGGCCTACTGTGAAGTGATACCGTGATTAATTCTTGTTTCTTTGTTGTGGAAGCCTTGCTAATACATAGTGAGCCAGAGATAACAGGGAGTGAGAATGCATTGTGAGACTATGAAGTGCAGAAAGACACTTTATAATTTGTTTTTGGATTGAAAACACCTTGCAAATATTTTTGTTAAAAGCAAGTTTTAGGTCACTATTGTGCAATCATGCTCATTTTCAGACGAGTTTCAAAGTATGTGCAAAGGGAGAAAGAGGATGCTCTGTCTACCAGGAAAAGATGCTGGAATTCCACCTTGTTAGGCTTCCTTCAGAAAGCTCTGGACTAGCTGATTTATAGTAACCAGCTTTACAGGCTGTTTACAAGTGAGTAGGTGCTTTACATTAGCAAATGGACAAACTATAGGGACATCTTTAGAACTATTCAAATGATGAGTTTTTTTTTTTTTTCAGTGCTGGGGATTGAACACAGGACCTAGCATGCATGCTAGGAAGGTGCTCCACCACTGGGCTGCGTCTCCAGCTCTGAGATACCTTTCTCAGTTTCAAGAGTCTGTACAAGAGGAGGCATGAGGAGTGCTAATGGAGATGCCATGGAAGCTGGACCTATGAATGGCTTGTGTAGTGCAGAAAGGAGAAGGAGCCCATGCTTTCCTCTGTCTCCCCTCACACAAACACACAACCCCAGGACCTTCATTTATGACTTTTAGACACAGTGAGAAATACATTGATTGATCAATTGATTGATTGATTAACATTGATACAGGTGATTGATTGATTGTACTGGAAATTGAACCCAGGGGTATTCTACTTCTAAGATACAGATTCAGTGCTACTGTATTTATTATTTTGAAACAAGGTCTCACTAAGTTGCTGAGGACCTCACTAAGTTGCTAGGACTGGTTTCAAACCTGTCATCCTCCCGTCTTAGCCTCTCAAGTACTGAGATTACAGTGGTGGCTCTACAATGACTTTTGCTGTGCCCACTTTGGGATGATTTTCTTAACCATAAAGTTTCAAAAACTGAATTGAAACCTACTGATTAGAAAAGCAGAATTGTCTTTGGAAGGCTAGAAGTAATATACTTTGGAAGTGACTTGTTATTAATAATACATTCAAATATAAGGTTCATTGTAACATGCAAGGTCTTCCAACTATGAGCTTTCCTGTGGGTATGTAATTTAGAGACAGCATTGTTAACAATGTTGACATTTAAGTGGTCATAGCTAAAGCTATGCACAGGACATTCCATTACAATAAATGTGAAATTTGACAACTTTTCTTAATGTTTAACTTAACAGGATCTAAGTGTGTTGATTGACAGTGCGAAGGCTAAAACATCCTTTCTAACTGGAAAGTTTACCTATTAATTTGAACCAAAAGGGCCTCTTAGCCTTCCACACAATAGGAATGGAAGATTTATGGTACAGTGAGTCCACGCCTGAGCGCTGAGTCTGAGACCTGAGCAAGCAGTACAAGCCCAGGTTTTCTCCTCACCACCAGCCACTCTCGAACCCTAGTTTGCTACAAGACTAACTGAACTGGATACCCCGCTAGAGTGACACAATTTTCCTATAACTGAGTTGGTCGTGTCAACTATAATGTCCCTTCCACTCTCCAACCTCCTCCCCCAGCAAACAGAAAAATTGAAATTTCTTTTTATTCCAGTTGGATCCGTTGGTACAATTAGTTTTGGAGTTTTGTTTGTTTGGGCTTTTGGTGGTACTGGGATTGAACCCACTGAGCTGTGCTCCCAGCCCTTTTCCCTCCTTTTCTACCCTCCCCTCTCCTCCACCCTCTTCTCCTCCCCTTCCTCCTCCTCCTCCTCCTTCTTCTTACTCCTCTTCACCTTCTCCCTCTCCTCCTCCTCCTTCTTCCTTCTTCCTTCTTTTTTTTCTTTCTTTCTCCTTCTTCTCCTCCTGCCCCTTCTTTCTCCTCCTCCTCCTCCTCCTCCTCCTCCTCCTCCTCCTCCTCTTCCTCCTCCTCCTTCTCCTCCTTCTTTTCCTACAGGGTCTTGCTAAATTACTGAGGCTGGCCTCAAACTTGCTATCTTCCCTCAGCTTACCAAGTACTTGGATTGCAGACATGTGCCACTGCTCCTGGCTCATAGTTAATTTTTATTTTTTCATAATAACTCATTTCACAACTGCTAACTATTACGGTCATTATACTCAGGCCTGGGCTCTTAGCAAGTCAAACCCAAATGTTTGATATTCTCCTAAATTGTTCAGTTTCTTTCCACTCCATTCAGCTCTGAAATCCATTGACAGGTTAATCTCCTAGAACTTCACTTTTAAATTGGCTACTCTTCTGCTAACAACACTTCATGTCTGCCCACTCTCTCCTCAGCCCAAGAAACAATGGTTTCCATGAACATGTTTCTTCTTATCACCCATGCCTGCTTATACCACGCCATGTCTATTTTTCTCTGAAAACCTGGCCATTCTCAGCTCTCCTTTCCATGGGCCACAGCTCTCTCCTTTCCCTCCTCTTGCCTTCAGATCTCACATGAGTACCAATCCCTTTCTCGACAGTTTTTTGTTTGTGTGTTTTTATTTTTATTTTTATTTTGGTGGTACTGGGGTTCCTGGAAACCCTTCTACCTTCAAGCTACACTCCCAGACCTATTTTTTATATTCTTATTTGGAAACAGGATCTCTTAAGCCAGTGAGGCTGGCTTCGAACCTGCACGATTCTCCTGTCTCCGCCTCCCAAGCGCGGGGATTACAAGCGTGCGCCACCACGCCCGGCTCTCAACAGTGTTTAGACTTTTGTTAGTGTATTGTAATTCTATAGCATAGTGAAGTTCAAGGTGATACAAGCCAGACAGGCTCACAGCACTGGGCGTATTTCCTCCTGCATTCCACTCCCCTTGCTTCTTCTCCCTCCTTGTACATTGGTACCAAGGAGAATTGGTAGTGAGTCCTTCGTATGTGGACATAACACTCTTATTATTATTTCCTCCCTTAGTCCTCCTTTCTCCCCGTCCCACTCCTCCCCGGTTCCCTTCCAGTCTTCTATTGGGCTTTCTCCTCATTTATCTAAAATTTCTTATGTTTTCTATGTTCTCTCTAGCTTCTACCTATGAGAGAAAACATAGGACCTTTTACTTTCCAAGACTGGCAGGTCTCTCTAAGCATACTATTCTTTATTAACAATAAAGCAAAATGCCTTCCGTCTTACTTCACACCTTGCAATTCAGAGATTACCTTGCAGAGAGCCTCATGCACAAGAATTAATCAATATTTCCAATCTGTTAACTTTAATTACAGGAAAACATTTTACACTATTATTTGAAAAGCTGTGAGTTTCTAAGAAGTAATGTAAAATGGAAATTTTCTAATCAATTCATATATTTAACATAGAGTAGAGCTTACTGATTAAAGGAAGCTTGTAAGGACTACTTTTAAAATTAAAGAAATTGTAATATTAATGCTCATTAGAAGATATGTTTGGTTTGCTAGAAATTTAAATATGCACAAATAAGTTTCTGAAAATATTATATCATGTATAATATTCAGCAACTTAACGATTTGATTAAGTTTGGAAGTTAAGCAGCCACTTTATAGTGTTTCTTTGTAGGATAAATATAAAAAATTACTGATCAGAAATAAACTTATGTGTTTAGAACTTTTAGTGATAACAAAATTAACATTTTTGTAATACCTAGCAGCTTTTTAAAAAACTACTTTCACATAGATTATCTAATTTGGCCTTCATAACAACATTTTAAGGTATGTAATAAATTCTCCCCTTAGATATGAAAAACTAAACTCAAAGAACCCTATGTATTTGTTAACTCATTTGATTCTCAATACCTAGGGTTGTTGTTCCCCTTTCTTATTATAGGAAGCCATGAGTTTGAAAAGCATGTCCATAATTACTAAATTGGCAAGCATCATCTATTAGGGGTTTATTTATTTCTACTGGGATTGAATCCAGTGGCATTCTATCTCTGAGCTACACACCCATTCCCTTTTGTGTGGGTGTGGGTGTGGGGATGGAACCCAGGGGTGTTCTACCTCCAAGCTACACCCCCAGCCCTATTTTTCATTCTTAATTTTGAAACAGGGTCTCACTGAGTTGCAGAGGGCCTCACTAAGTAGCTGAGGGTGTCTGTGAACCACGATCCTCTGGTCTCAGCCTCCGAATGCTAGGATTACAAGCGTCCGCCACCATGCCCGGCTTCCTTTTTATTTCTATTTTGAAATGGGGTCTTATTAAATTGCTGAGGCTAGACTCCAACCTACCATCCTCTTGTCTCCTAAGTACTGGCAATGTAGGCCAGATTAGGGATTTTTAAATCTCATTTGCCCAACTCCATAGTCTCTGAGCTTTCCATAGTTGTTTCAAAATATATCATGATATGGTACAAATAAGCTAGGTGCAGTGGCACGTGTCTGTGCTTCCAGGACTTAGAAGGCTGAAATAAGAGGATCATAGGTTCAAGGTCAGACTCAGAAACTTAGCAAGACACTCAGCAATTTTGTGAGACCCTATTTTAAGATAGATAGAAATAAAAAGAGGTTGGTGGTGTAGCTCAGAGGTAGAATAGCCCCAGATTCATTCCCCAGTATCAAAATATGAAAAGGGAAATTGAACAAATAGCATATACATGAGAATACAAGTATTTTTTAATTGAATATCTACATTATGTCAAGTTTTCTCAGTTATCTTAATGATAATACTTTAAAGTAGTTTTGTTTAGAATGAGACTCTTTAGTTACATTTAATGTGTGGCAGGCCTTGAATTAGCAGATGGGGATAAAAGTTTGAAATGCTTTGCAGGTGACAAAACAGAGGACAATTAAAAAATTGTTATTCCCTTTTTTTTTTTTTTTTTTTTTGCTGGTCTGGGGATGGAACCTGGGGGCATTTGACCTCCAAGCTACACCCCCTGCCCATTTTTTATTCTTTATTTTGAAACAGGGTCTCACTAAGTTGCAGAGGGCCTCACTAAGTAGCTGAGGCTGTCTGTGAACCGTGATCCTCCTGTCTCAGCCTCCCAAATGCTGGGATTACAAGCGTGTGCCACTACGCTCGGCTATTTTTTTTTTAATTCTTTATTTTGAAACAGGGCTCACTAAGTTGCAGAGGGCCTCACTAAGAAGCTGAGGCTGGTCATGAACCCAGATACTCCTGTTTCAGCCTCCCAAGTACTGGTATTACAAGCATGTGCCACCATGCCCAGCTTTAACCAAAGGTTTTTAATATTACTATGTTTGACATAAGAAGGACCATCCTTGGACATATATTTTATATGTAGAGTCTTTGAATTCAAACCACCTCATATATAGGGGAAAGCATTGTGGGTGTTTTGTTTGTTTGGATGGTTTTTATTTTTGTTTTCTTTGTTTTTGTACTAGGGATTAAATTCAGAGGTATTCTGCCACTGAGCTCACTAGGTTGATGATAGTCTCACTATTTGCTGAGGCTGTCCTCGCACCTGCCATCATCCTGTTTCAGCCCCCAACTACTGGGATTACAGTTGTATACCACCACACTTGGTTGAACATGATTTTTTTTTAGCTATATCCACTTTCTTGGCACACAGTTTACATATGAGACCAAGTTATGTTGGAGTTCCTCTATTTCCATTAAAATAGAAGTTATGGGGTAGCAATCTCAGTGACTAGATCACATTGCACACATAACTAGAAAACATGTGTGATATATGAAAAAAATACACTCATAAGAGGGAAATAATCTTGGATTATAATCCTGAGTCTATAAAAAAATTGTAGCATGAGCTTCAGCAAAAATACTCTTTGAACCTCAGTCTTCTTTTTTATAAGTTGGTGTTAACCTCTACTTACATGAAAATGTAGGTATCTGCCTTAAAAATAAAGCCTCATACTAAGAAACTCACCAGGCCTCTTAGAAAGAATGTCACATAACAATTCAGTGTATTCTAGTCTTTTAGACAAGTTAGATGCTGTGCTATCTAAAGAGGCAGAGAACAGACCAAGACTGGGAAAACTCTTTTCAGTCTTTTTACACTTCTCTTAATGACCAAGAAAAGGTTAGATTCTTTCTAGCTTTGCCCTGTGGTAAAATCAGGGAGCTATCTGATGTTTTTGGAAGCTTGGGAAAATGAAGTCCTTTGAAAAAGCTTCAAATAGTCTTATCAGTAATTTTACAACAATTAAAGTGAAGCAATGGAGCATTTTTTTAGTGTTTCAGTAGCCATAAAATCTTGGCCTGTAATAAACAAAAATCGATTTATTTCATTGATTAAGAAAATATAAAATCAAATTTGCTGTTTTATTTACATGGTACAGACCTCCCAATTTGATTACTTTTCTGCAGTGTACGTGCATTCATTTGTTCCCTCCTCATCGCCTGCTTTCCTTTGGCCAGCCTTCCCAAGGCAGCAGCAGCCCTGGTCCCCTGTGTTCTGCAGTCTTTATGGTTTCAGTGTATCCTGGACCAACTCACAACTGGCAGCATCTCTTCTGCTCAGGGCTTTCTTTGGCAAGAGAGGTCAATCCTGCCTACATATGCAACTGATTAGAAATGTTTAGAAACCAGTGGCCCTGTTGGAGTAGCCTTTGTTCATGACTGTGCAAACACCCCCCATCTCCCAGGCACGGGTTCATGAGCAGACCCAGAGTTCCCTAGTGTAATGAAGCCAAGTTTTCCATCCCCTTTATTGAATGCCTCCCAATCCCTGTCACACTTTCCCATTTCCTGAGGGAGTTTTCCAAAATTGCCTTCCAAATCTTGGTTTCAGGTTGTACATCTGGGGAAACCCAAACTCTACAGTATCAATTATGTAAGAGTGATGATTCTGGGCATGGTATGCACACCTGGAATTCCAGTACTTAGGAGACTGATATATAGAAGGGTCACCGGATCAAGAATAGTCTAAGCAACTTTGCAAAGTCTTCAGCAATTAGCGGGACCCTGTTTCCAAATAAAAAATTAAAAACAGGGCTAAGGGGGTTAGCTCAGATATAGAATGTCCCTGGGTTCAATTCCCAGAACCAAAAAAAAAAAAAAAAGGCCAAGTTCAATGATATATACCTGTAATCACAGTATTTGGGAGCCTGAAGCAGGACTGTAGGCTTGAGGTCAGCCTGCAGTAACTTAGTGAGATCTTTTTCAAAATAAAAATATATAATAGGGCTGAGAGTCTAGCTCAGAGTTAGAATGCTGTGGGTTCAAGCTCTAGTACTACACACACAAAAATGTCAATGATGGGTTATGTTGATTGATTTATACCCCACTACCTATCTCTAAAACATGTTGAAGTCCTAATTCCCAGTACCGTAGAATACAGAATGTGATATTATTTGATTAATAGAGTTTTTGCAGATGGAATTAGTTGGCATGGAGTCATTAGAGTGAGCAGTAATCCAATATAATGATGCTTTTACAAAAAGAAAGAAAAGAGACTTGGAGGGAGAGTCAGGAGATACCACCATCAGTCTCCACCTCACTCCTCATGACAGCAGACCTTCCTCCACTCCCATTTCCAAACACAAGCAGAGGAGGCATCTCCTCAGCAAAGGTGAGTTCTGATCATTTTTACACTAGGATCAATTACATAACTATCTCAGGGCTCTGCAAAGAGGTTGCCAGGAGCTTCTGGATCCATCTCCTTGCTATGATAGATGTCATAAACACTGCTGTCAAGCTTGTATTTCTTTTTCTTTTTTTTTTTTTTTTTTTTGCAGTATTGGGGATGGAACCCAGGGGCATTCTACCTCCGAGCTATACTCCCAGACCCATTTTATATTTTATTAGGAAACAGGGTCTCACTAAGTTGCTGAGAGCCTCACTAAGTAGCTGAGGCTGGCTTCGAACCTGCGCGATCCTCCTGTCTCAGCCTCCTTAGCATGGGGATTACAAGCGTGCGCCACCACACCCAGCTTATTCTTTATTTTGAAACAGGGTCTCACTGAGTTGCAAAGAACCTCACTAAGTAGCTGAGGCTGTCCGTGAACCACGATCCGACCATCTCAGACTCCCAAATGCTGGGATCACAAGCGTGTGCCACCGTACCCAGCAGGCTCATATTTCTAAAACACAAACACAATTGGGAAATTTCTTTGATTAATCTTTCTTTTATTTTCAATTTAAATTTAAACTCCTTAGCATCACATACAAGATTCATGCTAATCTCACACATGCCTAATCCTCTGTCTTTCTCCTCCATTTTATCTCTTGGTGGGAGCAAAGTAGACACAGGAAAACAATATTTATCAAATATTCACTCATTCAGTCATCACACAGATCTCTAAGGAAGAAATTATTGACTTCAATCCATTACCTTAATATTAAAAAGAAAATCGAGGCGTAATCATGTAGGTAACTGGCTGAACCCATCCAGCTACTCTATATCCAAGCCTGTATTCTAACCCAATTCGAAGTGATTCCAAAGCCTTTCCATCATGTGGCCTCTTAAGGTGGCCAAACACCCTGTCTGGTTCACCTGGGACAATTCCTGTTTATTTCTGTCATCACAGAGTAAGTATGAAAAGCACCCTACTTCACTTCTGAAAGCCTCATTCTGGTTTTGCTGCCGAATTGCACAGCCACTCTGCCTGCCCTCCAAATCCACTATGCTACCAGCTGTTTCTGGAATGACCCATACTTAGTCATCACTCCACTTCCTTCCCTGTACTTTTCCTTGAGCTTAGAATGTGCTTTTTTCTCCTCATCTTCTGGAACAGCAGCCCAGTTCTCAGACTCTGGGAAGCCCTCCCATTCCTTTTAACTTGAGCAGAGGCTAAACACACCCCTTTGGACTCTCCCCACCTCATGCTCACAGTTTTTCTTTTATAATTCTTTAAGCACTTGGCTGTGTTCTCTACTAGCCTATGAATTGGTAAAAGGTTTGGACCTTACCTTAATTATGTGTACATAGAGCTTACAATTTGTGTGGCCCTGAACAAATGTTTATTAAATATCTGTTGAATGGTCAGGTAAATGAAATAATAGCCTTTGAAAGCTCTAGCTATTTGTAGCAATTACCATAAAAAGTAGAAGCAGTTCTTTCTTTCAAGAGGAACAAATATCTACCAGCTACCTTGGACTTAGGTTCTAACACTTGTCCAGAGAACTTTTGACTTGGCCTCCGTAGCCACCACAGGCTACTTTAGGAGGTGGTCCTCTCTTATTTGTGATCTGAGACACTGTGCCAAATTCTCGGGACAGGACTTTGTTTTTCTCCTGTGCTTCGGGCTCTATTTAAATATTTTTTGACTGCTCTTGTTCCATGGTTCAGTCAAACTGCGTGGCTTTGGATCTTGTCCCCACCAATTCAACTATGTGAAAACCTTTCACGTGTTTCTTCATCTGAAAATTAGTAAATTAACAGGGCCTAGTTCAGGGGCTTGCTTATGCCAATTAAAAATGCTTTGTAATGTGCTTAACATGGCAGCTGGACAGAGTAAAGATCAGTAAATTGAGTTCTTGTTTTTATTAGTAGTATTATTGTTGCTTCTTTTTGCCTCTGCTTTCCTGTCAGACTATGAAAGTTGTTTGCAAATGTTGTTTTCTCCAATGAATATTTTTTTTTCATGTTTGTCCTCTGACACTCATTTCAATTCTAGATATCTCAATGTGTGTTGTGTTGCTTGGCTGGTCCCATAGACTGAAAATTATTCTAGACATCCCAGTACCCCTCTGGGCTCCCCGGCCCTCCTCACCTAGCACTCAATCTACTCCGCGGAAGCTCTTTAAATAAAACTCTGTCTGAAGCATCAGATTAACTGACTGTCTTTGTAGGCTTCCTCTAGAAGGCAGCGCCCGAGGCAGAGATTAAAGTGCTGACCCTGGGGACGTGTTAGCCCAAGGTAAAGAAGATGAGGAGAAAGCGAGAGAGGCCATAAAAGGCCTAGAGTAATGCAAGTCATGGTGGGGATGGCCACGTGAACATGGAGTTCAAGAGGGATGAGAACGACCCCCTGGCTGACATGTTTACTGGGCACAAAAGGCTTTCTCCTAAAAGGCCGAAAGAGACCACTTACCTTGTTGTCCATGGAGGGGAGAAAGGAGGAGAGATCCCTCTTGTCTCCCATTTCCTATGAGTCACGATTCACTTTCAGTGGCCTCTCGGGAGCCAGTCAGGAAGCCAGATCCCAGGTTGCCAACAGGCACTGCATTCACATCCAAAGTGGAAAAGTGACTTGGCATGAGTAGGTGCCGCTGGGAGAAAGAGGGGAAATGTCATCTGGGGAATCTGAGAGGACACACAGGATGTGTTTCCAAGAATCTGATTCTCTGGGGTCCTGCATTAAAGGTTCCAAATCCATGACCAACAGGCCATTCCCTAGAACTCCCTAATCTTCTGCTCTCACCTGAGGAATTATATGCTTGTCAAAATCAGTTAGATTTATTCCTAAATTGTTCCTGCCATTTGTACTCGTTATTGGAATTGTATGGCTTACTCAAATGCCACATAAGCTAATAAAATGTGAGAGTGAGAAGAATGAGATATTTGTATGAAAATGAAGAAGAGTATTTGGGAAGTAAATCTCTTGAGAAAGTGCTCTTGAAATCGGCTTGGCAGAAGAGACGAGGGGAAAATATTTTCAAGAGGGAACATTGAAGAAACTGAAATATCACACGCATTGGTTCACCCAGGCCTCTGCATTCTTGCTTCCTGGGAAAAATAACATATTAAAGTTCAATTTAAAATTTTAAAGTTTAGTTTAACCAGGCATGATGGAGCATACCTGTAATCTCAGTACTTGGGAGGCTGAGACAGAAGGATCATAGGTTTGAGGCCAATCTCTGCAACTTAGCAAGGCCCTCAGCAATTTAGTGAGATCCTGTTTCAAAATAAAAAGTAAAATAGGGTTGGGGTGTAGCTCGGAGGTAGAATGCCATTTGGTTCAATCCCAAGTATCAAAAATAAAAAATATAATAAAAGGTTCAATTTTAAAATGTTCTGGTTTTGCCAGACATGATGGCACATGCTTGCAATCCCAATACTTGGGAGGCTAAAGCAGGAGGATCACAGATTCACAGCTAGCCTCAGCTACTTGGTGAGGCCCTCTGCAACTTAGTGAGACCCTATTTCAAAAATATGGAATAAAAAATAAGGCTGAGCCTCAACTACTTAGTGAGGCCCTCTGCAACTTAGTGAGACCCTGTTTCAAAATAAAGAATAAAAAATAAGGCAGGGGGTGTAGCTCAGAGGTTGAATGCCCCGGGGTTCCATCCCCAGACCTGCAAGAAAAAAAAAAAAAAAAAAGGTTGAGTGTGTAGTTCAGAGGTAGAATGCTTCTGGGTTCAATTCATAGTGCTGCAAAAAATAAAATAAAATTCTTGTTTTGAGTAATTATTCAAAAGTCATCCAATAATAGTTCTTAATATTTGTCCTTATCTTTTCCTTTTTATCCTGCTGTACTCGGGATTGAACTCAGGATTTCACACACACTAGGCAAGAGCTCTACCACAGAGCTACACACTCGGTCCTTTTTATTTTTTATTTTGACTTAGAGTCTTACTAATTTGCTCAGTCTGGCCTTGACCCTGTAACTCTCCTTCTCAGCCACCTAAGTAGCTGGGATGACAGGCATGCACCACCATCCTTGGCTCCTAACTCTATTCTCTCCCCTTTCTTCTTCTCCATTGTCTTTTCCCTTTCTAGTGATGTCGTAGATTTTAATGTCCACTGTTAACTTAAACTTTTTAAACTTAAGTTTTAGGTGCAAAAAAGGTGTCTATTTAACCTATTTAATATACATTTTAAACTACATTACAACTTTTATGTTACTTTTTTCTAGATTGCTTTGGCTACAAGCTAGTTCTTTGGTTAATAAAATATTTACTGCATATAGGTTTCAAATCTCAGCATATGCCCAATTTTATTCACCTATCTGCTCCATAACCTCCATCCCAGATCAACATCACTGACTTGAAGCTACTTACAACATATAACAAGCGGCCCCAGTCCAACAACTGGATCACAGTAGGAGCCAGGGGGTGAGGGACCTTTGGTGTTCATTGTATTTACAGTATAATGCCTTGCTTAACTAACAGATGTCTTCTTTAATAGAAGCAAAAATACCTTTTATTTATTGTTTTGTCTTTATAAAGGATAATAAATTGGGTTTTTGTTTACCTTTTTGCTCATTAGTATGCTTTTCAATTTTTTTTATATGCTGGGAGTCATTAGTGAAAAGTTCTGTAAGCCAATGATTACAGTATAAAATGTCAAGTTGGGGAGGTGGAGAGATGAGGTCTAGAGTACTGAAGGTAGTTCTAACTGCTGTTGCCTTTTCCTTCAGTCTAATCAGTAACTGAGTCTGAGGGAGAGAGAACATGCAGTTGGAAAGAGCGCCCAGGTGTTCCTGACTGGGCCCTCCTCACTAAGGGCTGTAGGCAGAAGGAGAGTCACAGCACATGGGGAAAGCCTAGCTGAGCTACCTATTAACACTGTCATGACTTGAAGCCAATGGACTACCTCCCAGCTCAGTTTCTTCATCTGATAATGTTGACCTCCTAGTGTTACTTTAAAGGTTAAATAAGATGACAACCAGAGAAAGCTTAGTGCGGTGCTTACAAACGCATTAGAAATACCCAAAAGTCAACTGGCATCAAGGTCTTTATAAAAGAAATAGCAACTAAGTCTAATGCTTAAAATAACAAGAACAAAATGTCCATTGAGATATTAGAATTTGAGCTTGTGTCAGCTGCTTAATTTCCACTAAGCCTGAATTTATTTTATTCTTTGCACTTATCTTTCTCCAAATTCTAGAGTAGTAGTTTACAGACCATGTATCTCTACCTATTGGTGGATAATGAGGTATATGGACTTGCTTGTAACCAGCATTTTTAACTGAAACAAATAGACTGGAAACAAAAGAACTATTATATGTTTTCTTAGCAAGAATTGTATACACTATAATAAATGAGTCATAATGTAAAACATATTTCGTATTGTGCATTTTTTTAAAAAAATTTGTAAAACACTCCTTTAGGGAAAGCCCATATGAAATCTGGTAGATTTTTTATCAACTAAATCTGATTTTATCTCAGCACCTTTTCAATTAAGAATAATAAAAATATAAAATATTTTAGTCATCTATCCAGCCATGTTTTTCTTTAGTGCCCCTTATCTCATTACATGGCTTTTGGAATGATTCCTACTCAGCTAGTGTTTCAAGAAAGGTAACTGTACGTGATATTGGACAAGAGGCAATTCTGCAGCTCACCTCAGTCGCTGACACTTGGAGGAAGTCTAAGGACCTGCATAAGCAGACCTGGGGACCGAGGGCATGGAGGATCCGGGTAGATTTACACACCTCCCAAGAGGGACTTGTCCCACTGAGATGGCTTTAAAAGATATGTCCTATATAGGACAGAATATGGTCAGTGGAAAGAAAACGGCTTGTCACATAGATTAGAGGCACAGAGATGCTGTGAATGTCAAATTGAGTTCAGAGGCAGTAAAACCTCCCTGGTCATACCCGACCATCTGGGACCGGCCACTAACCCTGGGTTCCCAGACCCAGACAGCATGGAGACACTTCTCCCAGTGACAAGGAAACAGGGACAGATCACTTGACAATTAAATAAACTTTATGGATCATCATTTATTATTGTTCAATTACCTATAATTCTCATTCTAGCTTTTAGCCATTCTCACAAAATTAAAAAAATGAAATCAGAATATTATAGTAATACACACATAACCATGTTTCTGGCGGCCCAATACATAATAGCCAAATTATGGAACCAACTCAGGTGTCCATCAACAAAGAATGCCATTTTTTAGTGTTCTGAGTTAAAGAATGTCCTCACATGTGGGAAATGGGTCATCTATGCCAATGAAATCAGGATTTTTGATGGCCAGGGTGGCCTAAGCCAGATGCACAGCCTCCTCTTGAATCCTGCTCCAGTGAGCTTCTGTCTGCACAGCTGTGCTGCCCCCTGAATATGCATGTAAAGGGCCTACCAGACAAGCTTTCTGTTCCATCCAGCACCGCAGGATACATGTGCCTGTGAGAAACGCAATACCCCATCACTATGTCATCTGCATTAAGACTAAATTGGGTGACGTCACTGGATACAAAGTCAAAATCTGTGTGACATTTTTACAGGTGCATCGTTTAGGAATAGCACAGTGCCTTCAGTCTAGAACTAAACCTCAGGAAATCTAACGAGGTTGCAAAGAAAAGTGGAAGTTAATGGCCAGGGCTTTAACAAAGGCTCATCCTCCCTCAGGCTCTGAAGAGTCAGTAACTGAGTTCAGTAGCTGAAAATTAAATTAGGAGAAAATGCCACCTCTGCAGCCGTAGCCACCTTTAACATGAACAGTAATAGCAAGTGAGGAGGGGCGAGGGTTCTGCTCAACAGAGACAGCGAGAAACTTTCAGAGTCCCCAGAACTGTACAGAAATCTGCTCTCATGCCAGAGCATGAGCCTCCCTTCATTTTACATTTTGCCCTATTATTATTTATTATTATTATTATTATTATTATTATTATTAATTATTTCCTAGTACCTTGTTTTAATTTCCAGATGTATTTGCTTGACTCCTCCGGTTGTTTTCCTTTCCCTCTCACATTTACATATTTACAAGAATAATTTATCTGATGACAAGGTTTGTGTGGTTTGTCTTGTTCAGAGCCTGGAAGAAAACAACTGAGGATTCTCCAGGGCTGGGAAAGTATAGGCTTTTGACTTTATCTGGTCACATCAAATGAATAGGAGCTGCTTTGTCCTGATGGTCTTATCGCAGTAAGTGATAAGGACAAACAGGAAGAACCCATGAGCAGTGGCCCAATTTTTTTTAAAAAGACTGGGGAAAGGGCAACCAGAAAGGCCAGCAAATTAGCATGTGTCAGATTCCTCCCTGTTCTTCACATAAACCTCTCTTATATGACGATCGCGTAAGGTTGTCAGTTTGGCCCAAACTCAGCCATATTGTAGTACAGTAAGACAATACTGCCATCCCTTTACTTCTAAAGAAACTGCTGAAGGACTTAACTACTTTATATAGCTATACAAAATACAGGCTATTTTATCATAATTTGATTATGCTACAAAAGCACTATGCATAGCAATTGTGGATCTAATTGTAGTTGTAATCACTTGCTCCTTATGTCAAAGTAAAAAGACTTTCTCCAGGCTTCAGATTGAGATAAGCCAGAGATGGAAAGCATGCAAAAGCCGTGGTTCAGTTACTCTACGATGCTCTGCATCATATGCCAAGGAACATCTGTTCGTACAAAGCTGCTGTCTGCGGCAGATCAACCGTCCTTTTCTCAATGCTAAAGATGCCCTCTGAGAGCTTATGATTCCTGATTACGGTTGGAATCAAGTCCTGCACTACAGTTACATAACGGGGTTCATTCAAAAAATTCTCAAAATACTTTTTCCCTTTATAATTTTCTTCTGATTTTGGTCCTTCCTTTTCAAGAAAAGATGTGTACAATTTTACAAGTAAGCATCAGTTTTTCCTTCCAGCTGTTGTCGTCCACCTATTTTGTGTAAGGATAAAACACCTGCACGATCCCATTCCCTGTAAATCCTTGTAGGACAAGACGTAAAAACTCCAACCAAATTCTCCAGACAGTGGCCAGGCCCCTAAGCAGACACAGCATTGGCCCAACTTCACAGCTTGGCAGGCAAGAATCCAGAAACAGAGCACTTGCCCATCCCTATTCCTCAGAGCTCTTCAGCTGCTCTTAGAAATGCAATGCATAATTTAGCCAAAACTTAGGTAACTACAGGAGAGGCAGAGCATCGGGGACAGCTGGAGTCCCCCCACTTCCCAAGGAGGACTATCAGGTTTCTCTCTTAGGCTGTTTTCCCTGAAGCTCTCTAGAATTAAACTTTATTTGCTCTTCTGGAAAACATGGGTTTGGACCACTATCATTCCTCTGCCTCAGATGCATGTGTAAGATACAGGGCGAGGGAGGTGTATCTATAAGATATATGTAGAAAGACTTCTCCACTTACAACACGGCGAGAGAGCATTACAACCCAAGTCAGGTCTTTGTTGGCCCTACATAAGTCATGTTTCTTCCCTGTGGACCCAGGAACCACACCACCTACCACCGTGGCTTAAGGAAATTATTCTATAATTAGTGGTCCTAAGAGTGACTGGAATGGAATTGCAGTTCCCCAGCCAAAGAGGTGGGCCTTGTATCCAGAAAAAAAGAATGCTTACATGAATATATTTCTACTCTAACCTGGGCCGTGGCTTTCTTAGCTTGTGTGAAGGCTGAGAAGAACAACTGCGAGGAGCAGTTAGATGTTGCTACCTGATGCCAAGCACAGTGTTTCCAACCTTCTCCCCTTCATTTTAAAAATTACTGTGATTTCCTAAATCCCAGGATTCTCTACCTATTGCTGTTCACAAGGGAGAAAGTTAGATGTATAATTTTCATACAAAGGTGTATATATACATATAACCTTTCAAATGCTGACTTTCACTGATCAAGAGAGTATTTCTAGAGAGTGGCAAGGCCATGCCTACTATTGATTGATTTAAATTAGAACAAGTTCAAACTAAGCCACAGCTGAGTGAATATAGAATGCTGTTGCATATGTGTATTATTTTATTCTTTGTTCATTTCTGTTCCTTCTTTAAGATCTCTCTTCCCCCAGCCTGCCTTCCCTACTCTCTACTCACATTCCAGAAACTGCAAAAATATAAAATTGCAAACTCTCTAATAAATCAAATTTTTTATTTTTTAAAATATTGAATCTGGGCATAGTGGTTCAGGCTTGTAATCCCAGTACTTGGGAGGCTAAGACAGGAGAATCACAGGTTCATGGCCAGCCTCAGGTACTTGGTGAGGCTCTCCACAACTTGGTAAGACCTTGTTTTAAAATAAAGAATAAAAAAAATGGGGCTAAGGGTATAGCCAAGAGGTAGAATACCCCTGGATTCAATTTCCTGTACCACATTAATTATAAACCTTAATATTTCAGAAGTGAAATTCTACATAAATGTTAAAAATATTAAAAAATTTTACTATTTCAACACAACTTGCAGTATGTTTTCTTCCATTACTCCCTATAAAGTTTTTATTGTATTTTTGTAAACATTTTTTCTACACAGACTTACAAACACATTGCCATGACAATCAATGTTGTCTGGTAGAGGTGCATGAGGTTTTTGTTTTGTTTTGGTTTGGTTTCGTTTTGGTTTTGAAGTATTAGGGATTGAACCCAGGGACATTCTACCTCCAAGCTACATCCCAGCCCTATTTTTTTATACTTTATTTTGAAACAGGGTCTCACTAAGTTGTGGTGGGCATCACTTTAAGTAGCTGAAACTGGCTGCAAACCTGCGATCCTCCTGTCTCGGCTTCCCAAGTACTGGGACTACAAGCATGTGCCACCATGCCTGGCAATGCATGAGCTTTAATTCAAGACTTGATCAAGTCCAGTAGAGGCTGTGTGACATTGACTAGGTTATAGAATTTTTCTTGGCCACAGCTTTTTCATCTATGAGATAATAAAATATGCAAAGGTGATTAGCAAACTGTAAAGTAACATATATATATATATATATATATATATATAATTAAAATTAAGGTTTAACTAGATTTAAAATAACATTTGACCAGAGAAGCAAAAACAGTCTTTATATTTATATGTATTTTTATACATTTTAATAAATACTTATACATATGTATAAATATCAATAAATATACATATCATCTTGTTTATGCATACACACATATCTCTATGGGTAATGTGTGCACATGCACATGCGTACATTTATTGCAAGGGATCCCTGGCTGGGCAGTGGCAGTCTTTGCAAAGCTGTCTCCATCTCAAACACTGGCGCCCAAAGTACACAGGCTAACAGGAGCCCGACAAAGAAGGTCTAGAACCCCCCAAGGGTTGATCAAAACCTTTGCCTCTTCCCATTTCCTCTGACCTCGTTAACAAGGATATTTTGCTGAATCTGGAGCATCTTTGACATGAAGCTGAAGCGTCTGAGAAACTGATGGAAGAACAGGAAGAATAGAGAATAATTGTAGGCCCAGCTGCCATTCATTGCACTAAAGAGCTACTGTTCTTCCCCTGTGCTGCCTAAAGTCTCACCCTTTTCAGATTGGTTTAGCCCTTCTTTAAAAGGCTTTCCTCTCCCTGGGTAAGTTGGGACAATCCAGGTTATTCTCCCTTTTCGTTAACTCAAAATTGACTGGTTTGGGACTTTAATTACACCTGGAAAATCCATTGGGCCCAACACCTCCCCTGGAAGGTGTGTGCACACTACAAGGTGCAGCTGCGTCCCTCCTGCCCCCAACTCTTGGTTTCTCCTTTGGAGCCCACAATTGCCAGAAACACAATTCCAGAGAAAATAGCTCATCCCAGCCAAGATGACATGTCACAAATCTATCCCAGGTATCAAAGAAGAATTTTTATTCGAGACAACAAAATGAACAGCACACTCTCCAAATGCAAAGCTGAGCTGGAAAGTCACCCCAGTTCTTGTCCGGTGTACCCCCATGCACCTGTTCTACTTGACAGTCAGCACACTATCATGGTTAACTGTCCTAGATGGATGTGGTGCCCACCGAGGGGCACTTGCCTTCTTCTCCTGCTCCCAGTTCATCTTGAGATTTGTATCATTGGAAATGAGGCCATTTAGTTACAACCTGGTTATGAGTCTGGGATGATGTTATTCTTTCACTATATTTTTGCTTTTGTTTTGGACAGAAGATGCTTTTCTTTCTCCTTTAGAAATTATCCTGGGCCCTCTGGCTTGCTTGTAGAGTCTATCTCCTCAGGCTTTGGCTTTGAGGAACAGATTAAATGGGTGGTAGTTTTATTTTATATTTTATTTTATTTTTTTGGTACTGGGTATTGAATCCAGGGGCAGTCTACCTCTAAGCTACACCCTCAGCCCTATTTTTTTTTATTCTTTATTTTGAAACAGGGTCTCACTGAGTTGCAAAGGGCCTCATTAATTAGCCAAGGCTGTTCACAAATCACAGTCTTCCTGTGTCAGCCTCCCAGATGCTGGGATTACAAGTGTGTGCCACTATGCCCAGCTAGCCCAGCTCCTCTCAGATTTCTGCTACTTCCTTGCCACTCCCCTGTTTTGTCCACAGTGTTAGAGCCTCTGCCACACAGCACTGTTCTCATACCCTGGGTCTTCATGCTGCTCTGTCAATGTTCTGCTCAATTCTCTGCTTCAACCCTGACATCTACCAGGCTAGAACTTTGACTCCTTCTTAAACCAGGCTTCTCAATATTGTCAACAGCCTCTGTGAACCAGTTGTGCTTACTGATGAATCTCCTGGAGGAAGATTTCATTCCATTCCCTTAAGAGCTTACTCTTTGCCACCACCACCCCCCATACCCTATTCTGCCCACCTGCTGGGCCTTCTCTCCTGCTTGCCTGTCAGTCTCAAGGGACAGTCTCAATGCACTGGCTACCTTGGGAGCTCCGAAGAGTCTGCCTCAGTCCTCAGTTCTAGGCCTTCCCAGGATCAAATGGTTTTATTTAATAATCATGAACATGTAACTTTTCAAAAATATGCAAAAATCATGCACAGGCTAAAGTTCATTAATATTTCACAAAATCTTAATGTCTCTATGTTGAGAAAATAAGTTGATAATGGCTTATAGAGACCTTAGTGAAGAAATCATAGGTATTGACTAGAATACAGTTCATAGTTATAAAAGTATAGGTAAGTCTTTTCTTCCCACTTCCCACTCTTCTCACCTAACTTTGTTCGGCTTTCTCGCTCTGCACATCTTACATGAGGCGAAGGTTCGAAATTGTCAGTGTGACACCACCATTACGCAGAAGTCCTCAGTTCTCTGCAGGCCACAGGTGATTGCTCCGAAGACTCTCAGGCGTGAGCAACACCATGCTTAATCTATTTTCAAGAATTTTTGCATCAGCCGGGCATGGTGGCGCACGCTTGTAACCCCTGCGCTTGGGAGGCAGAGACAGGAGGATCACGAAAGTTCGAAGCCAGCCGCACACGCTGGCTTAGGAGACCCTGTTTCCAAATAAAAATGTAAAAATAGGTCTGGGAGTGTAGCCCGGAGGTAGAAGGGCCTCCAGGAAGCCCACTACCACCAAAAAAAAAAAAAAGAAGAAGAAGAATTTTTGCATCAAACGATCAGGTAGTGCCACCATTGTGTCGAATGTCTGCTTTTCATCCCACGGCCACCTTCATTTCATGCTGACACTATGGGAAGTCTACTTTTCCTTTTGGATGTGTCTTCCAGTTGAGAGTCATCAGCATACAGTAGTCCCAAGTGACTCTCTCAATGACTTTTAAGGATCCTCACAGCCAGAAGAACCTCTCAGAGGATCTGAAGCACAGTCTAATACCGGCTTACAGATTCCTTATTACATCCTTACGCATGAATAAAACAAGCTTGACCTATTACACAGCTATTTTTCTCTCCATTGGTAACTAAGAACTGATGTTTAAAAAAAAATTGAGCAAACCCAACATCCCAACTTATGTAAGATTCTCTCTGCAGTGGAATTAGTCAAGTCCTAGCAACTATGCAATGCTCTTGTCTAAAGCACCCCTTTGATCCCAGGACTACATGGTGGGCAGAATTAGAATGTAGTCAGTTCACAACACCCCTGACAAGTGGTGTGCCAGAGCAATTCAACGTCTAGACTAGTGGCTTCAGCCAGGAGATTAACTGGCTTATCTTAACCCCGAGGGCGACCTTTGGCTTGCATCCAGGAAGTCGGCAGTTTTCAGGTTACCCCTGACAGATCAAGCCATCAGCCTCAGGCCTAATTCCAGCATCATACACAGAATTACAGAACAGGACTTTTTTCCTCCACACAATTTAGGTATTAGCTGGTTATTTTTTAAGGTTTAAATATACCATCTTATAAAGGTTTTTTAACTAAATATTTGTTAAACTTTTTCAGGACAAATAGCATGCCCTTCAGTACCGTCACAACAATATTTTAATTGTAAAGAAAACTTTCATATATATAATATCTCCTGGCTACAACCTTAGAAAAAATGTTTTACCAAAATAATAATAATAATGATAATAACAATCATTCTAGAAAACCTCCTGTTCCTTCATTACTTACAACATTGTTCTACATGGCTATCTTCCTTTTTAAATGAGCTTCAGTGATTTCAATGCCCCCCACACACAAAATCCATACCTTTGAGGTGTGACCCCTGATATTTCTTTCTGCTCAGAAATTCTTCTTTAACCACTTTGAAGAGTTTTTGTGGAAGCAATAGAGTTTTCACTTTGTCACTGCCTGATGTATGGTTATATGTAAGACAACATTGATATATATTCTCAAAAAGAATTTAATTTGATTTTAATTTTCAAATTTAAAAAGTCATTAGTGTATCTGGAATAATAATAACTATTGTCATTGCCGTTATATTAGAGTTGCACTTTTTTTAAAGTTTCTGACAATATTTTCAAGAGCTAAAATAAAAATGGGTGCTGGTCTGAACATGATGCCATGAGAAGATGCTACCCAAACAATAAGTGATAGCATGCTAATGTAGAGTAGCATGTTTTCTGGAGGACAGATTGCACTCATTCAGTATAGCAGTAAATATCTCCTGAATGCCTGCATGGCAGGCAGTGTTCTAGGTTCTGGACGACATCAACATAGACATATGCAAGAATTCGCAAACAAAATAATAAGTGCATTATGACTTTTGACTGTGTTATAATGCTACATGTACACAGAAAAAGTTTTATGTGGCATTTGAGAAAAGATGTTCAATGAAAACTTAACTAAGATTATATTTACCAGTGACTTAGCTGAACATTATTTTTCAAGTCCATTTTCCTTTGCATAAATGGTCTGTAATTGCAGTCTGTCTCTTTAAATTCTATAAAGCATATATAACCTATTTGAAAATTTTATGAAACTGATATTTTTATAGTAGCCAAATCTTGTACTGGAACTTTAAGAATCATCTAGAAAATAATTGTTCATCAGGCCCCAAATATGTAGCAGACAGAAATGCTGAGTCCTTGCAGTTCTGAGGACCTATATCATACAAAGAAATGGACATGAGTACCAGAATTTAAATTCTAACTCTGTCAGACTTGTGCAAACCATTAACCCTGGCCCCGTTTCCCAGACTCCAGTTTCCTTCTTATAAAAGGTGGTGGAGTTGGTACCAATGTTCCAGAGAGGAACATTGCCCTCCAGTTGTAAGCATTCTAACACCTTAGGGGAGTGGGGAAGAACCCAGCCAGGGCAGAGTTAGCTAAAATAGATGTCAAATATGCATAAAGACTAGGATGGAAATGCTTTGTTGAGTGCTTGAAATAATAAAACTTTCCAATAAAAAGGAAAAGTTATCTTTATATTTTAATTGTCAATTGTCGCCGGGCATGGTGGCGCACGCTTGTAATCCCGGCGCTTGGGAGGCAGAGACAGGAGGATCGCGCAGGTTCGAAGCCAGCCGCGCGCGCTGGCTTAGGAGACCCTGTTTCCAAATAAAAATGTAAAAATAGGTCTGGGAGTGTAGCCCGGGGGTAGAAGGGCTTCCAGGAACAACAGTACCACCAAATAAATAAATAAATAAATAAATAAATAAATAAATAAATAAATAAATATAATTGTCAATTGTCTGCCTGTTTGAAAACATCAAGAGATATTTTCTAAGTAGGCATTTAACCTAAATATGTTCTATAAACCTAGCTATCAAAATATTCAGTGCTGAATAAAGCTGATACTATGATGATGATTAATTATAGTTAATATGCCTTGACCCCTCATTCTTTGTGAGATATTATGCTAAGAGCTTACTTAAATTATTTTGTTTAATACTCCCAACAAACATTAAATCATTAAGTCTATATATGTGATAGGTATTGTGTGTGTGTGCGTGTGCGTGCACACGTGTGTGTGTGTGTGTGTGTGTGTGTGTGTGTGTGTGTGTGTGTGTGTGTTGTACTGGAAATTTAACCCAGGAGCATTTTATCTCTGAGCTACACCTCCAGCACTATTTTGTTTTTTTATTTTGAAACAGGGTCTCACTAAATTGCCATAGGCTTACTTCGAATTGGCCATCTTTCTGTTTCAGCCTCCCAAGTATTGGGATTACACACCTGAGCCGCCACATCTGGTTTGCATCCCCATTTTATAGGAAAAAGACATGATCTGAGACTTAAGCCAAATAACTTGCCCAAAATCATCAACAACAGACCTGAAATTCTATCCCAAGTCTGTCCAGCTTCAAAAGACAGGCTCTTAACCATGCTACTCAATATTACTGATATGCAATATTACTAAATTAAAAAATTAAATTATATACAATGGTTCTTTTTAAAAACAGAATGTAATACAATCATCAAATTGTAATGCTATTTTATGGGACTTTTATTGGGGCTAGCTAAGGGGCTTTATGGACTCAAAAATTGGAAACTGACTACTGCAATTAGTTGTTCAGAATAAAAGCCAGGCTTGAAAGTCCTTCTTTGCATTGAATTTCAAATGTTCCACTTTGAATGAAACAGATGTTGAACTTTAGATTAGTTCAATCTGCATTAGATTTATCCTGTGCACACAGTAAGATAGCACTAACATGGGCACTTACGCTACTTTCTCTTTAGGGACACCTTTCCCCAGACCAGCTTCATCTGCAATTTAAAAGAGATCTTTTCAAAGAAATAGAGGATTTTAGTTAAAGGCACAAGAATTAGTTCAGTGGGTCTGAGCAATGGTCCATCCAATATTCTGTCTATTCTAGGGGCATGTCATGTGAAACTCAAAGATTAAGGATCTACTCGGAAACTTCTTGATATTTTCCTGTCATCTGTGAATTTAGATTAACCTTTCTTAACGTCTATTTTTTAGGTTTTCCTGATACAAATTTCCACTTACCTACTGCCCTTTGAGTAGACTAACACAGGAAACAATGTGTATTTGTGAATTCCAGGTCTGCTGTTGCAAATATCTCTGGTGTCCTATGATACAGGTTCAACTGTCTCCTTTTCTCCTACTGAGCCTTGTCAAACTCTGAGCCTTGTCAAAGCTCAATATAGGTTCAGTCATTTACTGAGTTATCTTCTGTTAAAAGAGATATTAGCAAGTGTTAGATATTAATAAAATAGATCAAAATGAGACTTTCTCCTGACATATCCAGGATTGAATAATAACTACAAAAAATTAGCATTGAAAGTCAGCAACTATTGGAAACATTTTATTGAGGATGTAATGCCCCTTTGAATATTTACCTGCAGTATAGAGGAGAGCAGCAATTGGGATTTGTATTTCCCCCGAAAGTAAAAAAAAAAAAAAATCATTCTAATTGTCCAAGTACATGGACATCATCAAGGCTCATTGGAAAATTCAAATCATAACTTTGAGTTGGACATGGTAGTGCAGAACTATATTCCCGGTACTTTAAAGATAGGAGGATCGAAGGTTTGCAGCCAGCCTCAGCAACTTTGGAACTTAGCAAGACACAGGTTTATTTTTTATGTTTCTACATAAAAAATAAAACAGTTCTGGGGGTATAGGTCAGAAGTAGAATGTCCCTGGATTCAGTTTCCAGCCCTGAATCAAAAAAGAAATCATAATTTTGTTTGTTCTGTGAGTAAAATACAGAGACATTTGTATCAAAATGTAAAATGAAATATCACCACGCCAAACACTCAGACATCTCTTCAAAATATATTAGTCGAACTACAACCAGGAAAGGAAGCGTACAGATTTCGTTTTTACTAGTACCGGGTTCAAGCTCTAAGGTTCCACCTGCTGCTCACACGTTTGAATTGAGCGCACAATCCATGCCCATCTGTCTGTGTCTTTTTTGATTCCAGGAACTTCTGCCTTCAGCTCTCAGCTTTCACCTAAGATGTGAGCTATTTTAGTCCCTTTCATTTCTTTGTTCTCATTACAATAAATAACCTGAATTGAAAACTCGGTAATTTTTAGGTTTTTATATTGAATACAGTTCCTTAGTAGATCCTATCTAGTGTTGGGATACTAGGAAGTCTAAAGTGACCTGAGTTTATTCCCTCAGTCAGATCGAGGAAAGCTGTTGTAGTGTTGTTTCAAAAAGAACCTAACTCTCAGTTGGTTCTTTAATAACCCTCTAGAACCTTCTTTTTCAAGACCATCTCACTCCCGTGACTACCTTATCACACAAATATCAAGTACAAATTTGCGGCACTAACTTTTCCAGCACTGCTTGGTGGTACTGAAGTGCAGGCTGCGGATTTTCTTTCACAGGGTACACAACTTCAAAAGGCTGTGTTTGGATCGATGTCATAACAATCCGGAGCCTCCGGTCCTCCCAGGAACTGGAAGTAGGGACTTAATCAGGAAGCTAGATACAGTGCAAAGACCATTCATTGCCTTTGGAGTTCATCCTGCTTCTCCCACCAGCCATTCTGGGAAACTCAAAATTAAGGATTGATTTCTTCTAATGACAAGCAGAGAACTGGAAACTGGTTTCAAATCCTTATGGAGACCAGTTTTCTTTTATTGAGGGGGGTGGAAAAGTACTGGGGTTGGAACCCAGGAGTGTACACTCCCAACCATATTTTATTTTTATTTTGAAACAGGTTCTCACTAAGTTGCCAAAGGCCTCGCCAAGTTGCTGAGGGTGGCCTTGAACCTGTGATCCTCCCATCCCAGCCTCCACAGTACTGGGATTACAGATGTATGCCATCACACTCACCTCCAATTGGATTTCTTTAGTGCCTTTTCCCAGGCTATTAGTGATGGAGAAGGAGGAAAGGGAGATGGAGTGGATAGAAATCTAGGAGACCCACCAACCAGAGCACCTCTGCTCTCACCTGTTTTATATGCTTCTTTTCCTATCAACTATCTAAAAAAAGAGTGCTACCGTGTTTTTTTTTCATTACTATAACCAAAATATGTTATAAGCACAACTTAGTGCAATAAGGGTTTATTTGGTCCACAGTTTCAGAAGTTTTCAGGTTTCAATTCATGGTCAACTGACTTGGGGCAGGAAGGGTGACAGGTTCATGGCCATCCTCAGCAAGTTGTGAGGCACCTCACAAGTTAGTGAGTTACTGAGACCCTGTTTCAAAATAAAGAATAAAATATGGCTAAGAGGTATAGCTTAGAGGTGGAATGCTCCTGGGTCCCCCCCCCCTCTTTCTCTCTCTCTCTCCAGAAATCATTCACATAGGCAAATAAATCTAGGTCAAATAAAACACAAATGTTCATATTAGAAAAACATAAAAATTTTTAGAATAATTTTAAAATAAAATAAACAAGAATCCAAGCATGGTGGTGCTGCCTGTAATCCTAGTACTTGGGAGGCTGAGACAGGAGGATCGCATGTTCAAGGACAGCCTCATCAAGTAGTGAGACTTTCATCAACCTAGCAAGACCCTATTTCAAGATAAAAATAACAATAAAAATAAAATAGGACTGGGGGTGGGGAGATGTAGCTCGAAGGTAGAATGTCCCTGGGTTTAATCCCTAGTACCACAGAAAGAGAAGGAAAAAAGGATGGATGGATGGATGGATGGATGGATGGATGGATGGATGGATGGGTGGATGGAAGGGAGGGAGAGAAAAGAAGCTAAAACCCCAAGCCAGGTCTGTGATGAAAATTTTACTCAGCTTAACCTAACAAATCAGTGCATATGCATTGTGTCCTGGCCTTATCAAACGCTATAACAAAATGCCATGAAATAGAAACCTATTTCATGCCATTCCAGAGATGGAAGGGAGTCCAAGGTGAAGGTACTGGTGAGTTGGGGATCTGGTGAGTGCCCCCGTCACTGCCTTCTCACTGTGCCCTCACAGGGTGGAATGAGCAAGGATGCCTCTCCCCTTGGGGTGTCTTTCATAAGAGGAATAATCCCACTAGTGAGGGGTCTGCTCTTATGACTAATCACCTCCCAAAGCCTCCTCTCACCTCCTAAAACTATCATCTTGGATATTAGGACTTCAACATATGAATCTGGGGGAGACAAACGCTTAGTTAATTGCAACTGATAGACACAGATTACCTTGAAGATAAATATATTGAGTGGTCTACCATGTGTGGGTGAAATTGCAATGGCTCCCCCACCCCCGCCTTTTATGTCAATGTTTTAGGACACATAGGAAAGTGACAGAGCAGATGACCACAGTTCTATAAATGCCTTATACACATTGTCGGGAGAGCCATAACGACATAAAAGATAAAGGCTGACGCTGCAGAGTAAAACCCACTGGTATCCCTTCTAGCAGGAATATATATGTGTGTATAGATAGATAGATAGATAGATAGATAGATAGATAGATAGATAGATAGATATAGATATATATATAGAGAGAGAGATAGATTGAATGTGCAATTACTCATGAAAATACAGTAAACACTTGTAATTTCACCAACAACTGAGCATCTGCAGGTCAATCCCAAGCTCTTCAAAATGATTACTCTGATTTCAAGTGACCAATTGGAATAAAAGCTAATTACTGCTTATTTAATCTTCTTCTTTGTATCTCCCTAATTCTTAACCCTTTCATTCGCTTGCTATCAGCCCTTGTCAATTTCAAAGAGATTCCCAGATTGCAGTGTGGTTTTCCCATCTAGATTCACCTTTCCTATGCTCCACATCTCACAGACTCTCTCAACACACCTATTTCCATAGACGTAGTTATTTTAAAAGTGCATTGTTTTCCTCTGCCAACCCAATTGAACAACATAATCCACCACGAAATTAGAAATATAGCTTCTAAATGAATTTGTCTGCTTATAGTATAATGTTTATATTTTTATGTTAACCTTTTATATTGTTAACTTTTTGATATGGCAGAAACTTCAAACACATCTCCTCTCCTTTTTTGGCACACAGCTGGATCTCGCTGCTTTTAGATACTGTCATCTGATGAATGTCTAACCAGTGGAATGTGACTGGAAGTGATGTGCCCTTCCAGATATGGCCCAGAGAAATCTTTCGATTGCCATTTTCTATGACTTCCTGGGAAGCTGAGCTTTGAAGATGGTGTAGCCCACAAGAGAAAAGAGCCCAGTCTCCTGGGTCACTTAGTCTATCAATAGGAAAACCTATTTTGAACATGCATGAGTGAGAAATAAATGTCTAGTATATAAGCCACTGTATACAAAATGAGGAAAACAAATGTAATCCATAAAATATCTTAAATGTGTTTTTACATTCATGCTTGATTTTCTACTGGGCAGTGTTTTCGTCAGTTTTTGGGTGCTGTGATAACTTGCCATAGACAGAGTGGCATAAATAATAAACACCTATTTCTCACATTTCTACAGACTGGAAGTTCAAGATCAAGGCACTAGCAGATGTGGCCAAATCCCACTTAGGTGTGCAGACAGCCACCTTCTCATTGTATCCTCAGATGGCAAGAGAAAGAAAGCCAGCTTTCAGGTCTCTTGTTAAAAGGGCACTACTTCCAATCATAAGGGCCCCTTCCTCCTCCATGCCCTAAAGACCTCCCAAGGGTCCTGCTTCCTAATTTCACTAATAGCATCGCACTCTGGCTTAGGCTTTCACATATGAATTTTGGTGGGACACAGATATTCAGTTAATAACACTCCCCCCCTCCAGGATCTCCAAAATTCATGTCCATCTTATGTGCAAAAATATATTTGTTTTATCCTAAGAAGCCCCCAAATCTTAACTCATTCCAGTAGCCCCTCTAAATACTAACCCCAGCATCTCATTTAAATAGAATTGAAATCAGATGTGGCTGACACTCAAGGTAAGATATATCCTGAGGCAAAATTTTCTTCCAGCTGTGAAGTTGTGAAACCAAACAAGTGCTTCCAAAAATGCAACTGTGTGACAGATATAAGATAGATAAATAGCATAATAACTAAAGTCACAATAACAAATTCCATGTTGGAATCTTCAGACTTAGTAATTCATTAATGTGAGTTCATTATAAAAATAATCAACAATTGAAAATATATATAACACACTATCCCAGAAGAGTTAAAAAATGGATTAGAGCATTGACTGCTCAATATATTTACCATGGTTTTGTTTTTAAAAATAAGTAATAAATAACTGCTAAGCTACATTTATATTTTTTTACTTATTGATACATAAAAAACCTATTCTGTCCTCCACAAAGAATCAATCAGTTTCCCTTGAAAGGGTATAATACTTTTTCTGCTGGGTAGAAAAAAAAAATCTGTTTGAAGTGTGATTTTAAATTTTGTTATAGCTTTGGCACGATGAGTAGTCAAAACAATCATTTTTAATTATCTAGAATAATCATTTTATAATCAGATACTAATGTAGGAGGAATCTAAGTGTTTTCATTTGTGTCTTTCCATTTTCCTTTCTCTATTATAAACTTATCCACCAGGAACGCATAAATACCTGCTTCACCCCCAAGAGCTTATTGTGGCTCACAGGAAAAAAAAAAATGCTAAAATTGCAACTTCTTTTTCAAAGCATTCATTTTCAAAGAGGAATTCTCTTTTAACTATTTGTTCTCTTTTCTCCCATTTCTCACTAACAGTAGAAATAATCATAGAAAAATTTCCCCTAATTTTATACTGGGCTACTCTATGTTAGATTGACTTCTTTTGCTCGTGGAATACATTCTTTATATTGTACAATTAAAACCTTGAGGCTCTTATCCTGAAAATTACATAAAACTGAAAAATCTTAACTGGCAATAATAAGTAGAAGTTTACTGAAATGTTTGGTCATTCTAGACCACCTTGTACAAAACATCTATAGCTCAATATTTCTAAACCAAAGGTCCCCTATTTTTTTTTTAGGATGTCATCCAGTTTTTTGTTTGTTTTGTTTTGCAGGTCTGGTGATGGAACCCAGGGGTGTTCGACCTCTGAGCTACACCCCCTGCCCTATTTTTTATTCTTTATTTAGAAACAGGGTCTAAGTTGTAGAGGGCCTCACTAAGTAGTAGCTGAGGCTGTCCGTGAACCGCGATCCTCCGGTGTCAGCCTCCCGAATGCTGGGATTACAAGCGTGCGCCACCACACCCAGCTAGAATGTCATCCAGTTTTTTAAGAAACATTTAACTCTTGAGGACTTCCTACCAATGTTTTAAAGAAGACATAGTGGGTTTTGTTTTTGTTTTCATGTGTAACTTGTATAATGGTCTCAAAAGTAATCTTATTACTACAGTTGAGAAATATCAGGTAATAAAATAATCCTCATTTAAAAATTACATACTTGACTATATGCGCAACAACAACAAAACATGTACAACATTTCTAGGCTAGCTAATCGACTGAAGGCAGTGCCACAAAAATAATAACATCTGTGTCAAATCGGGGTAGCTTTAGTACTCTTTCAAAAGAGTAAAATGTTTTGCTAGTGTTACTGTATATGAACATTTTTATAAAAAGGTTGATGGATATTAAGGTGACCCAGACAATATCACCACCATATATGATATTCTATCTAGATGTACATGTCTTAGGCTCATCTGCTTCTTAGTGTTGCCACTGTATCTCTCACGTCTTAGTTTGTGACAACAAATGCTCTCCATATTTATTCTTATGACTATGTTGGTTTGAGAAGCACCCAAAGTAGAAAAAGAAAGAAATTTGGCACTCCCAGGAGTAGTAGAATTTCATGTTTTGCTTCTACAGTATTGATTTCCCTTTCTTCTTGTATTCACTTACTGGGAAATCTTCCCCTCCCCACTCGACTTCCATGTGGCCTGCAAGGGAGCCCCCCCCCCTTATGCTGTGACTGAGGCCTTGGCATTTCTCTGACCACAATGTTGATATGAAAATGGGTGTCTGAATGCTGCCAAGCCTATCAGAGCAAAGTTTTGAAAGAAATGGGATAGAGGCAGACATAGTAGCACATGCCTGTAATCCCAGTACTGGAGAGGCTGAGAAAGGAGGATCACAGAGGTGAAGACAGCCTCAGCAAGTAGTGAGACTCTCATTAACCTAGCGAAACTCTGTTTCAAAAATAAAATAAAATAGGCTGGGAGTACAGCTTGGAGGCAGAATGCCCCTGAGTTCAGTTTCCAGTGCTATATGGAAAGATTAAGAGAAGGAAGGCAGGCAGAGCCAGGCAAGAAGGAAGAAGATGAAGAGGATCGAGGCTGCGGTTCAGTCAGCATTTTCATTGCTGTGACCCAAAACACCTGATGACCTTAACTTAGAGGAAAAAGAGTATTATTTACTCACGGTTCTGGAGATTTTCAATCCCTGTTAGACTGGCTTCAAAGCAGGAGCCAGGGTGCAAGTTCTTAGGGACTAATCCCGGGAAGCATAGAGGAGACAGAGAGAGCTTATTATCAGCTCAAGGTAGCAGGGGAGAAAGAACAGGCTTCAATGGCCAGCCTGGAAAAACACTGTCCCCAGCCATACCCAAAGGGACCCCCTCCCCAGCAACCAAGTCCTGCCTCCAGTATTCTAAATCAAAACTATACCAGGCTATCTGTGAAGAGAGCTAAAAGAATGTAGAGAAACCCTGGAAAGGGAAATGGGACCTTTCTGGAATCATTTTGATCCCTATATCCTAACGGTAACCAGAGTACCTTTGAATCATATGATTCAAGCTTATATATCATTTCTTGCCCATCAAAGCTTCATCAAGGAGGCTGGCTCCCTACTATAGGCTTGCTTTATTTTCTTAATTTTTAAAATCACAGGAAATTTTAATACTACCTCTTCCTATCCAATGAAAATGCTCAGAAAAACAACACTAAACCTAATGAGTTTTGTAGGATGGCTACAGTGACTTCTGCCATTCTTGCCTGTTGTCAGTTTTGTGGTTGGTGGTTCTCCACAGGGTAAGGGCCCCTTTGCCAGAGCATCTGGGCAAGGGACAGGCAGCATGTTTCCAATACCTTCGTCATTCAAGTTGGTAATTCATATGATTGAAATGTGATGTTGCTGACTTCACATGCTGGAAAAATAAGAATGATTATGATTATTTTATCTTCAAACCATGCTTCTTCTTCTTCTTCTTCTTCTTCTTCTTCTTCTTCTTCTTCTTCTTCTCTCCTCCTCCTCCTCCTCCTCCTCCTCCTCCTCCTCCTCCTCCTCCTCCTCCTCCTCTTCTTCTTCTTCTTCTTCTTCTTCTTCTTCTTCTTCTTCTTCTTCTCTCTCTCTCTCTCTCTCTCTCTCTCTCTCTCTCTCTCTCTCTCTCTCTCTCATTGGCGATATCACCCAGGGGCCTTGTGCATGCTAGGCAAGCACTCTACCATTGAGCTACAACAGTCCCAAACCAGTGTTTCTGTCTTGAATATTAAGTATTAAAACAAAAAAGTAGCACAAGAGTTATTATTCAGCTTATTTCTAAAACTGTTGTCATTAAAGAAGATCAGTGTATTATATTACTCAGAAAAAAGTTATTTTTTCAAATATTTGGATAAAATTATTTTCCTCTTTGAAAATGAAAATTGATTTTATGCCCCCCTACTTATCAAAGTCACTTTGTAGATCAGGTTAAAGTCCTAATTACTGGTTGTTGAGAGACTGTGTTTACACTGACACACAGTCTAACAGGTATACTGTTCATTTGTTTTAATTTAAAGATAATTTACTGCCCATAAAAGGTAGGAGATTAATGGTCCTAGAAATTGAAATCAGTTCCCTATTCACCAACTGGAGAGAGAGTCTAATCTAGGAAGCTCTATGTTTCCATACCAATTTATCTCATAAGTAAGGATGTATTTTATACTCCACAATAATTGAATGCTTGGCTTTTCCCTTAAGACTGTCCACATGGGTGTTCATTACATCGGTGGTATTTTTGGCTTTTGTTTGTGTCTTTGTTGGTTTGTTTTGCAGTGCTAGGGGTCAAACCCAGAGGCTCATGCATGCTAGACAAAGCCACCCTGCGACATCCCTAGCCCAGCTTTAGAGACTTTGTTACACTCATATTAAGAATTCTGAATTCTGGGGACATGTGTAACAAGGCAAGACAGAGTCCCTGCCGGTCCTGCAGTGTGGACTACAGCAGGTCAGCAGCCGCTATGGCCTCAGGCTATCCACAAGTTCTCTTCAGGGCAAATGATGTAAGAGTTGGTACATCCATGGAGGAAGACAAATCTGGAAACAAATAACTATGAAGACAACAAGCTGTGTTTTAGCCATCACCGATGGGTCACCTCTACAACTGAAATGAATGGCAAAAACACGTTCTGAGATGTGGACAGAGCATGGTGCCTCCCGAATGCCATCGCTGGCTTCACTGCATGACCCATGACCCACATCGTGACAAAACTGCCTATTGCCAAAACTTCATTTGAACAACCCATAAAGTCAGTGTGAGACACTGTGTACCTTATTCCACCACCAGAAAGAAGATTCAGGAATGGGTCCCACCTCCAACACTTCACAAGTAAAGACAACGAAAACCAGTTTCAACCTGTGAAATATGGAGCTTTGATGCCATTGGGCTTTTTGCCTCTCACCATTACCTTGATTAAAATTGTTTGATCAAGCAAATAAAGGATTATTCTGAGTTCTCCACACCATTATGCCTAATCTAACAACCAGTAGGCACTGACTTCTTGGCACTACCAATACTACCACTTTTGAACCATTAGTAATCCTACAACCACTGAAGGCTCTTTTCTTCTTTCAGCACAGAAATACAATTGTTATATGTTTACTTCTAAAGAAACACATGATTTATTCATAAATTGTTGCTTTATTTTTTTTTAATTTTTGGTGCATTATAGTCATACATCTTAATGGGATACAAGATAGTAAAGATTACGTGCACATATCACTCATTTAGCCCTTCTCCAGTTCCCACCCTATTCCCTCCCTCTCCCTCCTTATGTTTGGCTTAGTGATTATCTTTAATATATTTATGAATATATGTCCTGTACATTATGGAATTTCCCTTTAAATTGAGTCTTCCAGTATAAAGATATTTACATATAGTGTTGGGCAATTTAGAATAATGTCCAAATTGGCTCAGTACTATTATTGTAAGTGGACTTCAAATGTAAGGGTTTGCAATAATTTTATCTAGCCAAAATATTTTATCAGTTTTACACATATGCCCTTTCCATATAACCACTAGTGCAATGCATTGTGTTAAATTTGTAATCCGAGTACTTGGGAGGCTGAGACAGGACAATCGTGCAGGTTCAAAGCCAGCCTCAGCTACTTGGTGAGGCTCTCAGCAACTTAGTGAGACTTGTTTTCAAATAAAATATACAATAAGATTGGGAGTGTGGCCTGGAGATAGACAGCCTCTGGGTTCCATCCTAGTACCCCAAAAAATAAAAAATAAAAACAGAATTATAAATGAAAAGAAGCAGACTGAATGAGGGGAAAAAATGTGCAAAAATCACGAGCAGGCAGTTTACAAAAGAAGTAATACAAAGTTCTGCTAAGACATGAACCAGTAGTTAACGTCACTAGTAATAAATGCAATGCTAAATGGAACAACAGTGACAAGCCATTTTTCACCTCTCACATTACAAAAGATTGACAAGAGCAATGACACCGATTAGTACTAACATTAATATAGTGCATTTAGACATGTAAAATGTCACAATAATTCTTTAAGAATATTTGACAGTATTTATAAAAGTTATTCTTTCAAAAGTTTTCACTTTTCAGAATTTATTCATAGGAAACAATTGGAAGTGGTGTAAAAACATTTGAACAAAAATGTTCATAACTAAAATAAGCTATAGCAGAAAGCTACATTACTCTTGTTTTCTTCCGTTTCTTAGCGTTTCATTAGTGCGTTGCCATCGTGGGCCATTGTGGAGTTCAAAGATACAAACACGGGAACACAGAGCACCGCTTCCCTTCCCACTCCACCCTGCTCCCCACTCCCCTACATGGTGGTTCAGTGGTAGCAATACCTGCACTTACTGCATCAGCAGTATTTGTTCTGTTCCTTCTATGATCCTCTTGTTTTCTTTACTTTTGCATCTTCAGTGTCATCAAATAGGGTATCAGATATTATATTCAATATACATTTAATTAATTATTTACATGGTCAAAGATTGCTCTTCATCTAAATAGCTCTTCATCTAAACACCTTGAGCAAAATAAATCATGGTATAGGTTTATGACAGAATGTTACGCACTTTAGGAAATAATAATGCCAGTCGATACTGATACGGAAAGATGTTCACAGTAAGTATGAAGTTAAAAGGTCTTATTTTTCGAAATGTAAACTGTAAGCCAGGCACTGTGGCACACCTTTGTAATCCCAGCAACTAGAGAGGCTGAGGCAGGAGGAGCACAGATTTGAGGATATCCTTGTCAATTTAGCCAGACCCTGCCACAAAATGAAAAATAAAATGGACCGAAGGGTATAGCTCAGTAGTGGAGCATGCCTGGGTTCAGTCCCCAGTAAAGAGAGAGAATATAAATTGTGCATATTTTCTAGAATATAGCCTGTATTCCCTGTAGTATTGAATGTGATATATACGAATTGTGTGAGCCTCAACTTTTCATTCACTATATTTTCAAAACTTTCTGTAAGTGCTATATATATTAATGGCATAGTTACAATGAAACATATGAATTTTCATAAAGTCTTAAAAGTAAGGAAAGTTTTCCTTAGAATAACAACAAAAGCAGAAACCACAAAAGAAAATATTTTAAAAGTTAATTTTCCCTTTTGTGCCATTATCTATAATTTTAGTTTTGAGGCTATACTAAAAAAGAAGTCTTTGTCATTTAGAGATGTGTATTCAGATATTTACAGATATGGTGCTACGGTGTATGGATTTTCTTCAAAATAATCAGGAGTTGAGAAGACAAAATAGAATTGAGTATATAACAAAATTAGACCTGAGTTGATAATAATTAAAGCTGGGTGAAAATTGAGTTTATAGAAGTGATTTCTACTTTGTGTATGTTTTAAAGTGTATGTAATATAAAATTTTAATAGCATACACAAAAATAATAGAGAAAGCATGATGAGGGGCAAATATCTGTAAGATGAATAATAAAAATTTAAATAGACTTGTGGTATATTGTATATATATTTATATATATATATTTTTTGGTGTTACTGGAGATGGAACCCAGGAACCTTCTACCTCCAGGCTACATTCCCAGGCCTATTTTTAAAATATTTTTATTTGGAAACAGGGTCTCTTAAACCAGCGCGGCTGGCTTTGAACCTGCGCAATCCTCCTGTCTCCGCCTCCCAAATGCGGGGATTACAAGCATGCGCCACCACGCCAGGCCGACTTGTAGTATATTTTAAAAATAAAATTAGCAAAATACATGAGTGGGCAGTTCATGAAAGGAGAGAAAGCAATGACAATGACAATAAACATGTGACAATAACTGTACGCATGCTTAGCTATATATGTGTATATACATATATATCACATAAATTTTATTTAAAACGGAATAAAATTTCTCAACTACCAATATTGTTTTGAAATGATAAAAATCTATTACTGGCTTGAGCAAAGTAAGGGTCTGAAATACCTTTAGTGAGAGTGTAAATTGCCAGACTCTCTGATAACACATTTAAACATTTTTAAGGTTTACTTATCCTTAGACCAAGCAGTTTTACTTCTAAAAATTTAAACTAAGGGAATAATTATAAATGTGCACAAAAATTTATCCAGAGAAATATATCAAAGTAATGTTTATAATAAGAAGAAATGTAAATAATCTAAATACAAGGACATTAAGTCACTATGGTGGCTTTATTCATGGAATTTTCTTCATCATTTTTTTATTTATTTCTTGTTGATTTTTTCAAAAATATTTACTGAGTTTCTACCGAGTGTCAGAAATTAATTTTCATGGGTAATTAAAAGTTTGTTGTTTAGGAAGTAAAATAGAAAAATAAGAACAGGGTCACGGGTCACGTGACGGGGAGAAGCCAGGCCTGGGGAGAGGCAGCTACCAAGGGCGGTGAGGTAGGAATGCTTGACCGAGTTGCTTACAAGCTTAAGACCAGGACAATAAGAAGAGACCATCAATGATGTGAAGACCTGGAGAAAGACAATTCCAGATCGTTAAAAATAAGTCCATGAAGAACATTGAGAAGACAGGAAAAGGTGCACAGTCAACTAAATGGGCAATAAGCAAGTTTCAAAATTGTATGTAATGCTGTAATAATATCTACAAATAGGAATTTCACACATATACTTAGACACACATCAGAATTTTATTAGTGCCTATCCTGAATGCTTGAAAATAGGAGTGATTTTCCTTTTCTTTTTGTTTGTCACAATTGTTTGCTACAATTAATATTTATAAGAAGAAAACATAACTTAAAAAGATTAAAAATCTTAGCTGGACGTGGTGGGGCACTCTTGTAATTCCAGCATTTGGGAGGCTGAGAGAGGAGAATCGCAGTTCGAGTGAGGCCCTCTGCAACTCAGATCCTGTTTCAAAATAAAGAATAAAAAATAGGACTGGGGTTGCAGCTCAGTGGTAGAATGCTCCTGGGTTCCATCCCTAGTACTGCAAAAAAAAAAAAAAAAAAAAAGATTAAAAGTCTTGTCTTTATGAAGTGATGGCTTTCAAACTTTGGTACTTTGGAGTTGACAGTATGCTGGGTTTTGAATACATAAGACATGTTGCCCATCTTTCCATTATCTTGAGAACATTAAATTTTGAGATTGGAGCTGGGCGTGGTGGCACATGCTTATAATCCCAGCATTCGGGAGGCTGAGACTAGAGGATCACGCGAGGTTTGAGGACAGCCTCAGCTATTTAGGGAGGCCCTTCACAACTCGGTGAGACTCTGTTTCAAAAACAAACAAACAAAAAAAGATTTAAAAATAAGGCTGGGGGTGTATTTCGGAGGTATAATGCCCCTGGGTTCCATCCGGTATTGCAAAAAAAAAAAAAAATTGAAATTGGAAGAAATGATTGAAAAAATATCAAGTAGTAATTAAAATATTAATTTTATGTAAGGAAATAGAAAATATGCAAACATGTTCCAAAATGTAAAGTATAAATTTAAATGAATTTAAATGCCTAAGGGGGGAAAAGGCTTTTTAAAAAATTATGTTTCATAGAATTACTTTGGGCTAGATTTCTAGAAACTCAGACTATTTCTTCACAATAATCTACAGAAGAGAATTCCTTGAGAAAAATTGATAGATATCCAAATAACTGCTCATTTAATTGCTAGGAGGAAATCACACCAATATTGGTAGACATGCTATATATACATTATTTTTACAGAAATGTTAAATAGGACTCTTGTTTATTAAATATCTGCTATACTCTCAAGACACTTTGTTAAGTAGTGGACATCACTAGACATTAAAGACAGGGTTTCTATATCACAAAATGTGTTTAAATTTTTATCATCAGAGAAAGATAAATTTAGTAAGTTTGTTAGTAATTTTATTAATATTCATTCAACACATACTTATGGAGTGCCTACCATATTAGGCAATATTCTAAGTAGTGGGGGTATTATAGCAGTAAGCCAATACTCCCACATTTATCAAAATTTAAACAAATTTCAAATAAGGAAAACACTAAAGGAAAACGAATGGAGCTGTTATTTGCCTGAATTTTGAGGTTTCAACTGTTCATAAAGGTGCAGAATGTAAAAAAAATTATTTCCATGGCTTTATATTCAGTCATGTTCTGCATACACATTTCAGTCAAGGAATAAATATGACAACGATCCCATAAGATTATAAGGGAAGCTGAAAGTTCCTTATTGCCTAGTGATGCCGTAACTATCCTAATGTCATAGCACAGTGCATTACTCACATGTTTGTGGTTGTGCTGGTATAAACAAACCCACTGCGCTGCCAGTCATATAAAAGCATATCCCATATGATTATGTACAGTACAATACCTGATAATGACAGTCAATGATTATGTTGCCGATTTACCTATTTTCTATACTATACTTTTCATTGTTATTTTAGACCGTACTCCTACTTATAAAAAAAAAAAACATTTATTGTAAAACAGTTTGGCATATCATGCCGGTAGCAGCCTCATGCGTCCTGTGTTTACTGTGTCTCTTGATTGCATCCGGTCTGGTGATTGACCTACAGCATCCAGGCTCGTGCACGTATGCTGTGATGTTTGCACAGTGGGGAAATCGCCTAACGACGCATTTCTCCGAAAGTGTTCCTGCTGTTAAACGACACATGACTTGCTTATTAAAACTTCGCCGAATTATTAGAAATATTTTCCATCTTACTGATTTCAAAATTTTATTGCTGACCAGTCATATAGGATCTAAGAGGATAATGATATTATTTTTCCACAAAAGAAACACTAGGAGGACCTTCAAGTTGAAGTGTTAAAAGGCTATAAAAATGAACTTGTGCAGGCTTTTCTCTTCGCAGTCCCCTGGGAAAGCCTGCTCCTCCGGAGGGCTGCCAGAGAGGACAACTACTAAGGCTAAGCAACTTGTAGAATGTAGCGAGTGCTAGGTAGGGACTGACTGGAGAAGCCGTGATGTATAATTTATCCAAGTGGCAAGCAGCTCGAGCAGCCTCTAATGTAATTTTGGGCTTAATTATTTGGAAAAAAAGGTAAATGACACATGAATGAAATCCATAAGTGATACAAACGTGAGGGTTGTAAATGCCAGTGAGAAGAGGAAATAGCACGGAGGTGTAAGTAAGTAGCATGTATCAGGTGGTAAAAGGCCAGAGAAGTTCTGCTGGAAAAATATGCCACTGATAAAAAGGATAAATGTTGTCTTCTGGGTTCATCAACCGGAAAACTGTATCTAAAGACCTGCCAATTGCACACTTACTTTCATCCACTTATTTTGGCTTCTGTATATTCTTCCATGGTCAAGATTTGTGATCTTCTGATATGTCTAAAGTCGAATGGATTTTATTAGTGCAGCAGACGCATTTATTCAAGTAGAACCCTGGTGTCAATATAAGAGTGAGCGGGAGATCAATTAAAATGGAGTTAGAGAACAATACAGTGGTTATAATTGGGTTTTACATTTAAAAAATCTATACATGCAGGTTATTGAGAAGTACTTATCTTTGGTTCTAAAATCTAGGGTCCCCATCACACACCCAGGGATAGCCTCACAGAGCTGCGACTCTAAGAAATCTTTCATTTACTTTCAGCCTCATTGTCCCACAAACTAGTCTTTCTGCAAATAGTGACATCGGACTTTATAAGCAAGTCAGCTCAATCAACTCTTTCTCTTCATCGTGTGTCACTCTGGGAATCTGACTTCACTGTGGAGACCACTGATTTTCTCAGGCCATAAGAGAATGAATGGGAAGCTCAGGATACTGCTTCACCTTCACCACTCTTGGCCACCGTAAGAGTGATTTGCAAGTTCAGAGTAGCAGTCACTTTCCACAATTCGTTTTCCCCCATTAAAACAAAAACAGGTGTTTTTTTTTAAGCTGAGAGTATTGATATGCACCTTGTTATCCCAGTACTTGGGATGCTGAGAAAGGAGGATTGAATGTTTGAGGCCAGCCTCAGCAATTTGACAAGATCATGTTTCAAAAATAAAAATGGCTGGGGGTAGAGTGCAGAGGTAGAATGCCCCTGAGTTCAATCCTCAGTAACCCCCCATAGCCTTTTATCTAAAATAGTGATACACAAACATATCACTTTAATGTTCATTAATATGTTCATTATAGTTTAAAGGAATATTACATTTAAAAACTACAAAAATGCATTAGCACCTAGTAACATTTTGAATTCTTCAACACTTCTTATCTTGTTTAGACCTACTGATTTATTTATTTATTTATTTATTCAAATAAATGTACCTCTGAGGTACATCCCAGTCTTATTTTTTACCTTGAAACAGGGTCTCATTAAGTTGCTGAAGCTGGCAGAAAACCTGTGATCCTCCTATCTCAGCCTCTCAAGTACTGGGATTACGCGCATGCACCACCGCACCTGGCTCCTGATTTTACCTTTACACCAAACCACATGATCCTGGTGTTACATTTCCCCTAAACAGGCCTTGTCCTTACTCTTGGATCTTGGGAGTTAAGCCTGTCATCTGCTGGCACCTTGCCTTGCCTCGGTGGTCCTGAATTCTCACCACCTAATTCAACACAGTTTCCCTCTTTCCTTTCTTGGAGAGGACAAGGAGCTACATTTCTAATAGCAGTTCAAAAAGATGGGAAAGGAGCCAGGCATGGCGGCTCACACTTGTAATCCCTGCGCTTGGGAGGCGGAGACAGGAGGATGGTGCAGGTTCGAAGCCAGCCAAGCTGGCTTAAGAGACCCTGTTTCCAAATTAAAAAAATAAAATAAGTAGGTCTGGGAGTGTAGCCCAGAGGTAGAAGGGTTTCCAGGAACCCCAATACCACCAAAAAAAGAAAAAAAGATGGGAAAGAAAAAAGATTATACACATATACACACACACTTTGTATATGTTATTGGAAATTAGTTACTTGAATTTTTTTCTTACCAACACACACACTTTGTATATATTCTTGGAAATTAGTTACTTGAATATTTTTCTTACCAACAATTCACTCCTTCCCTACGCATTTGGCACTAGCCTCACCTACAAATATGGTTCATCATCTTTCCAACAAGTTCCAATTCAAAGAAACTGACTGAGATTGATGCTTAGCAGGTGAGTTGGAGGTAGAACTAGGGCTCTGCTGGTAAACGCTTAATGATCTGTTCTGGTATGGAGGAGCTGGGAGAGGAGGGAGACTTGACTTGCAGCCCTTGAATCTCTGTGGTATAAAAACTTCCATTGTGGCTGGTTTTAATCTTCCAATGTGATGTCCCTGAATGCAGAATCAGAGAGGGGTAGTAACACGTGGCCCATGCCACCCAGGACATGCCAACTGAACACTCAGCTTACTAGACACAGACTTTAAGCTGGGCGTGGTGGCGCACGCTTGTAATCTTAGCATTCGGGAGGCTGAGACAGGAAGATCGCGGTTTTCAGAGAGCCTCAGCCCTTAGTGAGGCCCTTTGCAACTCAGTGAGATTCTGTTTCAAAATAAGGAATAAAAAATAGACTGGGGGCTAGGTGTGGTGGCGCACGCTTGTAATCCCCGTGCTTGGGAGTCGGAGACAGGAGGATCATGCAGGTTTGAAGCCAGGCACGCTGGCTTAAGAGACCCTGTTTCCAAATAAAAATATAAAATAGGACCAGGGATGTAGCTCAGAGTTAGAATGCCCCTACGTTTCATCCCCAGTACCAAAAAAAAAAAAAAAAAATAGACACAGACATTAAAAATAACATGAAACAGTACATAACAGGTTTCAGAACAGAGAAATCACTTCACGTGGTCACCCATGACTTCTGAGATCCCCCACTTCAGGTCTTTGCTTCTTGAGATGGCACTTGATCATCTTAGTACAGGTCAAGGTCAGGGATGTCGTCTCATATAAACTTCAGATGGAAAACATTGGAACTCATTTCCAAGACCCAACACAGGTTAATGCTAGTAGCCACTTTTTATATCAAATCTGTCTCATTCAGAACCAACCTTGCTCATCCTCCTACTAGCTGGATGACAATGTTCTCATTGCTAAGATTGTTTCAAATTAAAAGTGACAAGGCATTTGAAAAATATACACTCATGAATAATCCAAAATTGAAAGAAGAGGATAAACTACGGGAGGGAAATTGCTGGATTAGCAAACGAGAGTTGTATTTTCTGAGCTTCAATGTTAATAGGATAATTATGCATCAAAAATAAAAAAAAAAAACTTCCTTGGACACAAAATGAAGAAAGTAATTAAACATCATTTAAATAGCTGATTTGCATAATTTATCACTATTAGCCTAAATTCTTCCTTTTTCAAGAAGACATTTCACAACATTCTGCCCCAAGAATGGTTTGTTTCACCACCCCAGGGATAAACTCTTGTAGGTCATGATGGCAGGCCAGATGTCTTCAGAAGTCTCCAAAACGTTCAACATTCAATAGTTTGTTGATTAATTGATTGCTTAACTAAAATCTATGGAGTTGCTTTATTTTTCTAAACTTAAACTTGGAACATAAACAATGGAGATGTTTTCTGATTTGAAGAAATACTTATACAAAAACCTGCAACAATGTATAAAACAAATCACATTTAGTCATTTGTTAACCTATCTTGTCTGAAAAGAACAAGAAACAATACTACTTACATGGAAAATACAGATATATGATATTCTAGTCACAATTTGCTATATAACAAATCACACCCAAAATTAATGGTATAAAACAGCGAGACTGCTGGGCGTGGTGGTGCACGCTTGTAATCCCCGCGCTTGGGAGGCGGAGACAGGAGGATCACGCAGGTTCGAAGCCAGCCGTGCTGGCTTAAGAGACCCTGTTTCCAAATAAAAAAGTATAAAAATAGGTCTGGGAGTATAACCCGGAAGTAGAGGGTTTCCAAGAACTCCAGTACCACCAAAAAAAAAAAACAAACAAAAACAGCGATACTCTTATTACCCCTCAGGATTCAGCTGATGGTACTGATGTCAGAGCTCCCATGAAGTTGCAATCAGATGATGGCCTGACCATCCGTGAGGGTGATCTGGGCATCTCCTTATCCTCACATAGTTTCAGTACTTCTTCTTAGGTTTTTTTTTTTTTTGATGTATTGTAATTTTACATCATCCTAGGGTACAGAATGTCAGAAAAATACATGCACACAGCTCTTAGTGCCCTCCACACCAAGTCCACTCTCCTCACCTTCCCTGCACATGACTTTGAGACTGGAATTGGTAGCTTTCTATACCTTCATAGTATTATTTCAACCAATACATTCATTATGTATGACTTCACCCTCCTCCTCCCTTCCCTCCTCCCCCTCAGTCACTCCTCTGGAGTGACTCATCTCTCTGATGTTTTCCTTATTTCCAAACATCTCTCTAGCTTCCACATATAAGAGAAAACATACATCAACGCATTTTTTTGAGGCTGGCTAAGGAATTGTATACTAAGTGACTACAGCCAGTTTCATGTGGTTTGGCCACTGATTTCTCCAGCAGGGTGAACTCAGGGTAGCCACCCTTCTTAGATGGTTGCTAAAGAATAATCTTAAATTGAAAGAGATGGATAAACTATAGGCGGGAAATTGCTTGATTAGCAAATAAGAGCTCTTAGGTTGTCGGTGACCATGCTAAAGTAAACTGGGAGAAGCTGAGCTGGCCTTTCCTTACTCATCTCACAGATCATGAAAATGCAAGTCGGCCGTATTCTCTCCACAAGCAATTCCAACGGGGAAGAAAATGAACTCCGCCTCTATTTTTTACTTTGTTTTTAATTTAAAAAATAACTAGCAGATAGAAAGCAAGTGATCTAGTTGATTGTTCGGACAAATCTATAAATCTCTGAAACTTACAACCAAAATAATTAATAATTGATCACTCCAAAAAATTTCTCATATTCCCTTGCACCTCTCCTTCTTGTCTTTCTCCCCAGTTCTAGACAATTACTGATCTGTTTTCAGTCACTATTGATTGCTTCGCATTTTCTAGATTTTCTATAAATTGAATCCAACAAGATGTATTGTTTGTCTGGCTTTCTTTTTCAGCAATTGTTTTGAAATTCGTTCATACTGTGTGTATCAATAGTTATTTCTTTCATTTTGGGCTGTTCTGGAGTAGGATCTCTTTGTATAGACATTTCACAATTTGTTTATCCACTGAGATGTTATGAATATTTGGATTGTTTCTATAAACATTCATGGAAGAAATTTGAATGTCTGCATGTCCTATTTCTCCTGAATTTCATTTTACCTTTGAATGAACTGGTTGCATCATACGGTTAAGTGCATATTTAAGTGTTTAAGAAACAGCCAAATTGCTTTCCAAAATAGCCACACATATTTTATGTTACCACCAATATATTATACTTTCAATATCATCATATCCTCGCCAACACTTGTTATAGTCAAAATTTTTTTAATTTTTGGACGGGAATTGAACCCAGGGGTATTTTACCTCTGAGCTACAACCCAAGCCCTACTTTATTGTATATTTTGAAACAGGGTGTCTTTAAGTTGCTGAGGGCCTTGCTGCTTCTCGGGCTGGCCTAGAACCTGCGATCCTCCCATCTCAGTCTCCCAAGTACTAGAATTACAGGCATATGCTGCCACACCCAGCTCAGACTTTAATAATAGGTGAATAGTGGGATTTCACTGTAGTTCTAATTTGCCTTTTTCTCATTACTACTAATATTGAGCACCTTTTCATGTGCTTTTATGCCATCATTCTATCTTCTTTGATGAAATGTTAACTATTTTTTAAACTAGGTTCTTTTGCCCTTATTGAGTTTTGAGAAATATTTACACATTTTGTACATAAGTCCTTTATCAAAAAAAATATATTTTGGAGCCGGGCATGGTGGCGCACGCTTGTAATCCCAGCCATTCGGGAGGCTGAGACCAGAGGATTGTGGTTCGCAGACAGCCTCAGCTACTTAGTGAGGCCTTCCTCAACTTAGTGAGACCCTGTTTCAAAATAAAAAATAAAAAATAGGGCAAGGGGTGTAGCTTTAAGGTCAAATGACCTTGGGTTCCATCCCCAGACCCGCAAAAAAAAAAAAAAAAAAAAAAAACCAACTTTGGAGCCAGATGTGTTGGCCCACGCTTGTAAACCCAGTAGTTGGAAGGCTAAGACAGGAGAATCATAGGATCAACACAACCTCAGCTATTTAGTGAGGCCCTCTGCAACTAAATGAGAACCTGTTTCAAAATAAAGAATAAAAAATAGGGCTGGAAGTATATCTCAGAGGTAGAATGCCTCTGGTTCCACACAACACACACACACACACACACACACACACGTGCGCACAATCACACCACACCACATCACACCACACCAGAACGATTTTTAGTCCATGGCTTCTGTTCTCATTTAATAGTTTTTTAACTTTTTTTTTTTTTTTTCTGATGGTACTGGGGTTCTTGGAAGTCCTTCTACCTCCGGGCTCCACTCCCAGACCCTTTTTTAAAAAAAATACATTTTATTTGGAAACAGGGTCTCTTAAGCCAGCAAGGCTGGCTTCAAACCTGTGCGATCCTTCCGTCTCCGCCTCCCAAGCACGGGGATTACAAGCGTGTGCCACCATGCCTAGCAGTTTTTTTTTTTTAACTTTTAATTTTGAAATAATTGTAGATTCAAAGGAGATTGTAAAAGTAGCACAAACAGTTCTTATCCATCCTTTTTTTTTCTTTCTTTTTTTTTTTTTTTTTTTGTTTTTACAGGTCTGGGGATAGAACCCAGGGGTATTCAATCTCCAAGCTACACCTCCTGCCCTATTTTTAATTTTTTATTTTGAAACAGGGTCTCACTTAGTTACGGAGAGCCTCACTAAGTAGCTGAGGCTGTCCGTGAACTGAGATCCTATGGTCTCAGCCTCCCAATTGCTGGGGTTACAAGCGTGCGCCACCACGCCCGGCTTATCCATCCTTCTTGACATTGGCACACAGATCAATGCCACATTATGGTGTGTGTGTGTGTGCGCGTGTGTGTGTGTGTGTGTGCGTGTGTGTGTGTTGCTGATGTTGCTGGAGAATGAACCACCCTAGAGCATTCTACCTTTGAGCTATACCTCCAGCCCTATTTTTTAATTTGCTGTTAGCCTTGCTAAGTTGCTGCTCCTCCTCTTCAAACCTGGGATCCTTCTGTCTCAGCCTCCCAAACACTGGAATTATAGGCATGCACCACCACACCCGGCAATATTATCAAATATGCATTCATGGAATCACCAGCACAGTCAAGATACAGAACTATTTCCTCATCCCAAATGTATTTTTGTTGTGCTACTCCCTTTTAGTCACATCTATCACCAATCTCCTTTTCCTTACCATCTCTAACCTCTGGAAACCATGTATTCTCCTTTTTTTTTTGGTTACTGTGAGAATTTTACATAGATGGAATCATGTAGCATGTGCCATTTTGAGACTGGCTTTTTTTCATTTAACATGATTCCATTAAGCCACTTAAATTGCTATGTGTATCAGTAGTACTTTCTTTTTAATTGCTGATTAGTATTCCATGGTAAAGATATACCAAGTTTCTCTAACTACTAATCTATTGACGAATATTTTTTGTTATTTTAATTCTGGGGCTATTATAAATACCAGTGTTCCTCAAACTGTTCCATAAAAATAAAAAGGAAAAGAATACTCTCAAATTTGCTTTGCATACCCATTGTTAGTCTACTACCAAAACCAAATAAGGACACACACACACAGACACACAACTATAGACCAATATCTTTGATAAACACAGATGCAAAACTCCTCAGTAAGATACTTGCAAACTGAACTCAGCAACACATGTGGAAGAACATATACCATGATCAAGTTGGCTTCATTCCAGCATATGTAAATCAATAAACATAATACAGCACGTAAAAAGAATTAAGGATAAAATCACATGATCACCTCAACAGATGCAGTAAAAGGTTTTTTGCCACTAGAATGCTGTTTTTGTCACTCTGAATTTATAGTATATTTTGAAATCAGAATTGTGATGACTACAGAATTATTCTTTTTACTCAGGATTGCAAAAGTGCTAAAAGTTTGAAAAAAAATCAACATTCTCTCAGAATAAAAACCCAGAAGTAACTAAGGGTATGAGAAACTTACCTTAACATATTAAGGCTATTTTTTAACAAACTCATAGCCAACATCATACTGAATGGGGTAAATCTGAAGGCATTTCCTAAGAGCAGAAATGAGATAAGAGTGTCTACTTTTACCACTCTTACACAACATAGTACTTGAAATTTTAGCCGATGAGAGAAAGAAGTAAGAGAGATAAAAATAGGAAAGGAGGAAGTCAAAGAAAGTATCCATTTTTACAGGTATAATCCTATACTTAGACAATACTAAATACTCCACAAAAATAATCCTAGAACAAATAAACAAATTTAGCAAAGTAGCAGGATACAAAAACAACATCTAAAAATCTGTAGCTTTTCTATACACCAATAATGAATTCATTGAGAAACTAAGAAAACAAGAACCCCATTTACAACAGCTTCAAAAAAAAGTAGAATACCTAGGGAGGGAAACAAAGAGGTGAAAGAACTCGACCGTAATAATTTTAAAATGCTGAAACCTTGAAGAAGACAATAGGCGATGGAAAGGCCTCCTATGTTCATCAATCAGGAGAAATAACATTGTTAAAATGGCCATAATACCAAAAGCAATCTACAGGCTCAATTCAATCCCAAGCAAAATACAATGACTTTCTTCACAAAACTAAAAAGAAACAACCCTAATATTTACCTGGAAAGAAAAACAGATTATGAATAACCAAAGCAATCCTGAGTGAAAAGGATAATGCTGGAGACATCGAAATTCCTGGTTTCAAAATATACTACAAGCTTGGCATGGTGGCACATACTTGTAATCCCAGTAGTTGGAAGACTGAGACAGGAGGACTGCGCAGGTTCTAAGGCAGCCTCAACTACTTGGTGAGGCTCTCAGCAACTTAATGAGACCCTGTTTCCAAATAAAATATAAACTAGGTCTGGGAGTATAGCCCAGAGGTAGAAGACCCCTGGGTTCCATCCCCAGTACCACAAACACACACACACACACACACACACACACACACACACACACACACACACACTCTTCAGATCCAGAGTTATAAAAACAGCTTAAATATGGCATACAGACATATAGACCAGTGGAACTGAACAGAACACCCTAAGTTAACCCATGACTCTTCATTCATCCAATCTTCCACAAAAATGCCAAAAACATATGTTGAAAACAAGAAAGCCTCTTGAACAAACGCTTCTGGGAAACTGGATAACTCCATGTAGACTATTAAAACTAAATCACTATTTCCTATCCTGTAGAAAAACCTACTCAAAATGGATCAGAGACCTTAATAACTGAAACTTTGAAACTACTAGAATAAAATATGTGAGAGATATTTCTCATATCTTCTGCTATGTGTGTAAACTAAAACATATAAATTACAAATAAATATGATGACTTGAAAATAGAAGATGGACTGTTAGAGATGAAGGAGACCATGGAAAGTAGAAGAAAGTGGAGGGCAGAAGGGGCATTAAGAAGAATAGAGTGCTCATTTGGCAGCACATGTACTAAACTGGAGCAATTTCAATTGAGAAGAAAAGATTAGAATGGCCCATGCACAGAGATGGATGACATCCAAATTCATGAAGCCTTCCATATTTTTTCTCAGAAAACTGGGAATGGATCCACCATATGATCCAGCTATACTCCTCATGGGTATCTTTCCAAAGGGACTGAAACCAGAATAATATATTAATAAATGCACAACTATGTTTATAGCAGCACAATTCACAATAGTCAAATTATGAAACCAGCCTAGGTATTCCTCAACAGATGAATGAATCACAAAATTATGGAATATACACAGAATGGAATTCTACCCCTTAAGAACAAAATGATGTCTCTTGCAGGAAAATAGATGGACCTGGAGAACATGATGTTAAGTGACATTAGTCAGTCACAGAAAGTGAAGGGTCATGTGATTTCTCTTATAGGCAGAAGCTACAGGGAACGTAGGATACCAGAGGGACTCCAGAAAATGGAGGAGAAACTCCAGGTGAGTGAGGTGGTCTAGGAAAAGAGAGTGGAAAAGAGAAGATCAAAGAAGAAAACACGTCCACTGACATTAAATGTATATGTGACAATACCCATGCCAATCTCAACACTGTAGGGAGCCGGGCGTGGTGTCGCACACTTGTAATCCCAGCATTCCGGAGGCTGAGACCTGGAGGATCGTGGTTCGTGGACAGCCTCAGCTACTTAGTGAGGCCCTCTGCAACTCAGTGAGACCCGGTTTCAAAATAAAGAATAAAAAGTAGGGCAGGGGGTGTAGCTCGAAGGTCAAATGCCCCTGGGTTCCATCCCCAAACCCGCAAAAACAAACAAACAAACAAAAACACTGTAGGGGGAAGGGGAGGGAGTGGAGGGAGGCCCACCAGTGCTGTGTCCATCTATGTCACTATCACTGTGAACTACATTACGATGTGAGACTGCAATGCACCAATAAAAGTACTTAAAAATAAAAAATTAATTAGTTAATTAAAAAGAAAGAGGTTATAGAACCAGAAAAAAATAAAAGTATATTTAAAAAGAAGTGCAGATATGGTCAAAGCCTGATATATGCATATACAGAAATGTCACAATGAACCCCTTTACTTTGTATCATTAATATGACCAAATAATTATAATGAGGAACCAGGCTTGGTAGTACACGCTTGTAATCCCAGTACTTGGGAGGCTGAGACAGGAGGATCACAGGTTCAAAGTCAGCCTTAGCAGCTTAGTGAGGCTCTCTGAAACTTAGTGAGAACTTGTTTCAAAATAAAGAATAAAAATAGGGCAGGGGGTATGGCTTGGAGGTCAAATGCCCCTGGGTTCCATCCCCAGAAGCTCTCAGGTTCACAGTCAGCTTCAGCAATTCAGTGAGGGCCTCTGCAGCTCAGTGAAAACCTGTTTCAAAGCAAAACTCAAAATAAAATAAAATAAAGCTGGGCTGTAGCTCAGAGGTAGAATTCCCTGAGTTCAATCCTTAGTACCAATCCTTAGTACCACAAAATCATCATCATCATAAAAGTGATAAGCTCTATATTTTTTAAAATATTCTTTTAAAAATTAACTCTTGTTTTCTGAGGCATCTTCACACTAATCTCCATAGCAGCTGAACTAAAAAAAGAGAGAAGGAAAGATAAAGAAAGAAGAAAGAAAGAATGAATGAAAGAAAGAAAGAGAGAAAAAGAAAGAAAGAAAGGACTCCTGTGCAGTTTAAACCATGTCCAAATCAATTAAACAATCCAGCTCACTTTATGTTTGATTATACTGGCCTCTGAAAGACTTACTCTAAAAGGTGTCAAGAGATATCACTGCCCAATATACCTCACATTAAAAAAAAATGGTGTAGCCGGGTGTGCTGGCACACACCCATAATCATAATACTTGTGAGGTTGAGACAGGAGGAGCCAGGTTTGAGGCAAGTTAGTAACCTCAGCAACTTAGTGAGCTTTCCAGCAACTTAATGAGACCCTGTTTGAAAACAAAAAATGGGCTGGTGGTATAGCTCAGAGGTAGAATGCCTCTGAGCTTAATCCCTACTACAGCAAAGGAAAAAAAAATAGTGTTATTCTAGGACTAGGAGCAAAGCACAATGAGAAATGATGCAAAGCCTGTCTGAGGTCAAAGAGCAAGGACCAAGAGCCTCCCATCCCTCGCTCTCTGGCCTGTCACATCTTCCTCATTGCTCACTCCACAGTGAAAGCACACAGAGCCTGTGATTACCTAAACTGATCTAGAACTCTGTAAGTGATGTAAACAGATTTGAATGATTCATATCATGTGCATGTTTCCTGTATATTAAGTTTGAATATAATCTTAATGCATTGTGTTTTTTTATATATATATGAAATTAGCTCCTCACAAACTCAGTATGCAAGTGCACAAACCAGTGTGGAGATTGCGTACAATACTTAAAGAAATCTTAGTTCTGGAGAAACTACAGCATTGTGAACTTCCTAGGGGTTCACGAAAATATCCTGTGATAGCTAATTTTCTTGACAGACTAGATATGCATTCGCTTTTATTCTCTCTCTCTATCTCTATCTCTATCTCTATCTCATCTATCTTTTTTTTTTTTTTTGGTGGTACTGGGGTTCCTGGAAGCCCTTCTACCTCCGGGCTACACTCCCAGACCTATTTTTACATTTTTATTTGGAAACAGGGTCTCCTAAACCAGCGCGCACGGCTGGCTTCGAACCTGCGTGATCCTCCTGTCTCTGCCTCCCAAGTGCGGGGATTACAAGCGTGCGCCACCACGCCCGGCTCTATCTATCTATCTCTCTATCTATCTATCTATCTATCTATCTATCTATCTATCTATTTATCTATCATCTATCTTTCTTTCTTTTGGGTGTATGGTGCTAGGGACTGAACCAAAGGTATTATAGCTCTGAGCAATACTCCTGCTCTATTTTATTTTTTATTTTGAAGCAATCTTACTAAGTTACTGCACACCCTGGGGTTCAACCTGCCTCAGGTTCTCAAGTACTAAGTTACAAGTGTGCACTACTGCACTGGCTTTCTTCTTCCATATAGGTAAGATTTATTTTATGTACTGCATACATAACACATGTAGCATGGTAATTTTTAATGAACTACTGTTGGGGCCATAAGGGAAGTTGGACGAAATTGTACAGAGATTTAACTGGAACTCACAGACTAGAATTCTAGTCTAGTTCTGTTTAAACTATCTGTGTAATTTCAGGTCAATATTGCCTTTTGGGTCCTAGTTTCCTCTACAATTAATTTGAGAGATCATAAAGTAATATCTATTGTGCTTCTAGATACAATAGTCTAAGTTCTGTTACCATTGATTTGACTAAGAGAAACTAGAAAGATATATGTAACAAGAAAGGAAAAAGGTAAGAATTCATTTAATGTACTTTGGGCTAGAAATAACAGAATTCCCAGGTACAATACAAGTAGCTTGAATATTTAGATTGTGTGTGTGTGTGTGTGTGTGTGTGTGTGTGTGTGTGTGTGTGTGTGTGTTACTGGAGACTGAACCCAAAGGCATTCTGCCACTGAGCTACACCCCAGCCCTTTTTTATTATTTATTTTGAAAGAGGGTCTTGTTAAGTTGCTAAGGCTGGCCTCAAATTTGCAATCCTCCTGTCTCAGTTTCCCAAGTACTGGGATTATAGTCCTGAACCACCATGCCTGACTTGAGGACTTATTACTTTATCCAACAAGAAATATGGATGTAGCACTTTCCAAGCTTGCTTCTTTCTTTCTTTCTTTCTTTCTTTCTTTCTTTCTTTCTTTCTTTCTCTCTCTCTCTCTCTCTCTCTCTCTCTCTTTCTTTCTTTCTTGGTACATCGTAGTCATACATCTTAACGGGGTACAAGATGATAGCGCATACATGTACAAATCACTCATTTAGCCCCTTCCCAACCCCCACCCTATTCTCTCTCCCCTCTCTCCTTCTCATGTTAGGCTTACTGACAGATTTTGATATGTTTGTGAATGTCCACCATGTACATTAGGAAATTCCCCCCCTCCTCTCATCCCCCTCAGGTCACTTTATTTGCTCATCCATGGTTTCTCCTTCTTTGTCTAGAGTTCCTTCTATACCCCTTTTTATCCCTAGCTTCCTCATATTAGGGAGAGCATCTGAATTTTACTTTTTGTGGCTGATTAATCTCACTTATCATAATGTTCTCCAGTTCTATCTATGTTCCAGCAAATGACATAATTTTGTTCTTCTTTATGACCGAGTAAAATTCTATTTTGTGTACATATCCCATAGTTTTGTAATCCAATCGACTGTTGATGGACATCTTGGCTGGTACATTGTTGGTGGGATTACAAATTAGTGCAACCAATTTGGAAAACAGTATGAAGGATCCTCAGGAGAATGGAAATGAGCCAGGTGTGGTGGCACATGCTTGTAATCCCAGCATTTGGGAGGCTAAGACAGGAGAATTCCGGTTCAAAGACAGCCTCAGCTACTACTTAGTGAGGCCCTTTGCAACTCAGTGAGACCCTATTTCAAAATAAAAAATAAAAAATAGGGCTTGAGGTGTAGCTTAGAGGTAGAATGCCCCTAGGTTCCATCCCCAGTACTGAAAAAAAAAAAAAAAGAAGAATGGAAATGAATTTACCACATGATTCAGCAGTACCATTTCTGGGTATCTACCTGAAAGAATGGAAACCAAACCACCAAACTAATGCATGCATATCCATGTTTATAGCTGCATAATTCACAATGGCCAAACTATGAATCCATGCTGCTTAATTAACATCTCACCAAAGTCATCTTTGTTAGGATCCTTTTGGTTTTTCTGTCATTGTCGCTCCAACTACAAGCCCCGTGTTCATAAATAACACCTAAAATCAGAGAGAAGCGTGGGTGTCTCCATGCAAGTCTCTCTTTGTTAAAGGAGGAGATTCTTTCCCAACAGATTCCTCCTTACGATTCACTGACTGATGAGTCACAAGCTCCTCCCTCAACTAACCGCAGGCACAGGAGAATGGAACGCTGGTGAAAGAATTAGACTTACTATAACTCACCTCATGTGGGTATGCTTACCTTTCCTGAGACTATTTTTACATGATACATGGAAAAGAAATCAGAGTTTTTGTTTTGTTTTGGTTTGGTGGTACTGGGGTTCCTGGAAACCCTTCTACCTCTGGGCTATACTTCCAGACCCATTTTTTTTTAATATTTTTTATTTGGAAACAGGGCCTCTTAAGCCAGCAAGGCTGGCTTCGAACCTGTGTGATCCTCCTGTCTCCACCTCTCAAGCGCAGGGATTACAAGTGTGCGCCACCATGCCTGGCCGAAATCAGAGATTTTTTAGCAAGTAAAAAGAGAAAAGAAAAACATGGAAAAGCAGAGGAAAGACCAAAAACAAAATGAAAACACCAAAAAAAATGAGATAGGAACAAATTAGCTTTTTTCAAACTTTATTCTATTTTTTCAATATATTTTATTGTTATTTGATTAGTAGTAGTTCTATTGATGGGGTACAGCATGACATTTTAATACATGCACACAACATGTAATTATCAAAGTAGTTGGCATATCTATCATCTCAGATTCACATCATTTCTTGAATTTTGGGGACACTGAAAATTTTCTCTAGCTATTCTGAAATATTCAGTTAATTGTTGTTAACCACTGTTACCCTGTTATACTACACAATATTAGAAGGTATTCCTCCTATTCAACCTGCATGACAATAATTAAAATATCTTATACTACTAAATACAGGTACCATCTAATAAAAAATAATCACAGTAGGTATGACAAACTTGCTTAAGTGGTTTGGAATTAGATTCAAAGCAGTATATATACATAAAGCAAATGTCTTGGGCATCCAGGCAGAATCAGACCTGAGTAGGAAAGGAATTGACTCTGTCTTTGTAAGAACAGTAGGCTTCATTTTATTTAGTTGGTATAAGGAGGTTTTCTACAGTGAGGAAAAGCAGTATAAATGTTTCATGGCATTCAAAATATAATAGAGCTAGATGGAGCAGATGACGGGGAATACGCTAGAGGGAAGTAGGAGATAACATTGGAATCTCCATAGAAATCTAAACAGGCACGCTAACTTCCTTCAGCTTCTCAAGTGGTGCCAATTGATGAGATGAACACAGTACCCCTGAGTTCTTCCTCTGTGTGTCCACAGCAACTGGTCAAAGCACCTTAGCCTTTAAGAGGCAACTTATCTGAGAGTTCCAAGAGTCACTGCATTAAAAAAAAAAAAAGTCCTTGATCAGAAAAAGCAGAGTTTTTCATTGATTGTAGAATTTTCCCAGCCATACCCATCACAACAAACTAACAAAACTATTGACACCAAAGATCTCTTTAGACTGTTGGATCATCACACAATCACAATTCTGCTTCGCATGGGAGTAACATCACGTGAACACAAGGGCATAAGAATACATCAGAAAAAGTTGTAGTTAGTATGTTCAAATCAAATTAAACAGGACTTAAATTTGTTTTAGCACATCAGGCACAAAGAGTCTCTTTGATTTTTTGTTTTAAGAAATACTTACCTCCCTATAAAAGACCTAGCACTATGAGCCAAAAGTTTTGGGAACCGATATAGTTACATCCACAGTAGTATAAAGAGGATTTCTGGGAAACAACTCCTTGCTGCAGACATGGAGATTATACACATGGTGATTTTTTTTTTTTTTTTTTTTTTTTTTTTTTTTGGTAGTACTGGGGATGGAACCCAGGGGACTTCTACCTCCGGGCTACATTTCCAGACCTATTTTTTATATTTTATTTGGAAACAGGGTCTCTTAAGCCAGCTGAGGCTGGCTTCAAACCGATGCAATCCTCCTGTCTCAGCCTCCCAAGCGCAGGGGTTACAAGCGTGCGCCACCATGCCCGGCCACATGGTGATTTTCAAAGGTTGGACCCATTCAGTTATTATGGAAGAAGACAGGTTGCCATCAGCTTCAAAGGACAACAGAATGGAAGAATAGGTTTTAAGGTTATCCAAACATTCCCTTCACAAATAAACACACAACAATAATTTAAAAAAATAAGAATATATCCAAAACCTCTTTCCTGTACTCTCTTATTTTGAAAGAATTAGCCATAATGAAAATGTGTGCTATTGTTTGATGGAAAACAAGATGCTTTAGGTTTTCCTATAGCCCTGCTAAAGCTAGCATATCAAGAATGCAGTTATTCCACATACTTTCAGGATTAAATAACATTTACAAACCTCCTCAGTGATCTTCATCAGTAAAAGTTCTCTGACCACAGATATTTGACATCTCTCAGTTAATTCTTTAACCCATAGCCAAAATTTAACCCTTGGGGGCATTGCCTTATGAATTTAGAATACTCTCTGAGAGACTTTTGAGTGTAACCCAAAGAAGGGATTACATTCACCTGTATGAGATTTTGAATGGAAAAAGAAACAATAAAGATACAATATATGATGCCACTTTCACATTGCTTTTTATGAAGAGAGATAAAATATGAACGTGTGAACAAAATTCTTCCCATCATTTGGATATGTTCTTCAGTTAACTGTTTGGAGACATCGACAGAGGCACCAAGTTCACTATTCTAAAATATGGAAGAGTACCTTTATCTGTTTAATAAACTGTGCTGCTCCGGGTAACAGTAAGAACTGTGACCCAGACAAAAGAGCAAGCCACACTTAAAATCTGGTTCAAGCTGGGCGTGGCGGCACACGCTTGTAATCCCCGCGCTTGGGAGGCTGAGACAGGAGGGTCGCACAGGTTCGAAGCCAGCCACAGCTACTTAGTGAGGCTCTCAGCAACTTAGTGAGACCCTGTTCCAAATAAAATATTAAAAAATAGGTCTGGGAGCATAGCCCAGAGGTAGAAAGCCTCTGGGTTCCACCTGCAGTACCACAAAAAAAAAAAAAAAAAAAAAAAAAAAATCTGGTTCATAATGTGTCTTTTATTTCAGCAAGTGACCTCCTTCCAGCCACATATTAAAGAAGCTGCATAGAGTCCTCTGGACTCTTGAAGGTGGGCAAGGCAAACGTTGATGCTGCCACACTGGTAGCGGGGTTCCTACGTTTGGCTCTTTCCTATCCATAAGCCAAGTTTGGTGGCATGTGCTTGTAATTCCAGTATTTGGGAGGCTGAGACAGGATAGCAGATTAGAGGCCCTTCTCAGTGACTTAGTGAGGTCCTTAGTGAGAAAGAAGATGTTTTATAACAAAAAGTAAAAAAAAGGTCTGAGGTCATACCTTGGAGGTAGAATGTCCCTGAGTTCAATTCCCAGCCCCCACCCTCTGCAAAAAAAAAAAAAAAAAAAAAAAAAAAAAAAAAAAAGCCATCACCACCAGGGTAAAAGGCAGCTCATCCTTTGGGTTTGCATAAGTCATTTTGAGGGTGTTTTAATAGGAAAAAAAGGCATGAATTTTTGAAATTGCTCAAATCAGGACACTTCAGAGTGAAAGAGATCACTTTCAATAATTCCGTAAGGGCAAACAGATAGGAATGTGATTTGTCCAGAGCAAATCCAAGGGCATATGGTCACCCTGCACTTATAGAAAAATGACAGTAAGGTTGTACGAAATGTAAGCAAATATGCAAAGAATATCTGCTAAAACTGCACTTTATGGCCATTATATTGTCATAGAAACACAAATGAGTTTGCTGTGGAAATCGGCTTCCAAGACAGCCCTGGTTGATGTCATGTGTGTCGTTATCACAGGAGGTGGAAACTGTAGATGGGAGAGCGCTTCTACAAAGAGCACAGGAGCTTCTGCTGATAATTACCATGTAAGATTACTATGGGGCGAAATAATACTTAAGAAGGCTAGAAGGGGTTGTTGGGAGGTTTCAATTTGCTGCCTTCCATTTTGGTCACTTGCTCCTTTTTTTTGATGGCTACCAGCACAGAAGAGAAAAGGGAATTTGTTTGGAGCCAGAGACCCCGTCCTGGCTCCAGCTGGGAGTCTCCCAAGGGAATGAGCGCTACTAAGACTCCCCCGTGGAATAGGGAGTCGGTGCAAGGGGCTCCCACCAAACCCACTTGAGTAAGTTCCTACTTTTTATAACTAAAGCCATCTCCAGCGCTAGAGAAACCCAGAAGTTCTTTTTTGTTTTAAATCCTTTACGTGTAGGGTACAAACTAACACTCAGTGAGAAAGCTATTTAGCAAATATTTGGGGAAGGAAAAGACACAGGGATTTTTATGGTTCTTGTTGTTGTTGCTGCTGGAATGTTTCCCACCCTTCACCCCTTAAAAAAAAAGAGAGGTGCGGGTGTGGGGAAGAAACAGGGAAAAAGAGAAAAGTGGCTACAGCTCAGTGGAACACTAAAAATTGCACATGAATCAATTATGAAAAAGAGAAGGTCCCTTTGAATGAGGAAAAGCTGATTGGAATTAAGATAGGCTTTGTTCCTATCTGCAAGGTACAAGGAGGGGACTTTTCAGCGGAACAGAAAAGGGGGATTTGGGAGTGTTTGGCTGCTTAATGCCATAGTGCTTCAGAGCCCATGTGAAAATTTGCTGCTGGCTATTAATCATCATTGTGCCCCTGCAAAGAAGCTGTTACAATGATGACTATATGTCATTATATTCCCACTGTAAGTAACGAATCAGAGAGCTGGGAAAGTTGGGTAAGAGCGGCTGGCAAACTTTTAAGCGGTCGAATCTATTTAAATAAATTTACATCACATTTGCTACTTTCTCTGGTATGGGAATCATACTTTAAAATGAAACAATATGCTGTGTTCATGGGGCCTGGTCTTTTATTCCCCTGTCTCTGAGCCTAAGTTCCAGGTCAGCCTTTGCCAGCGCTGACAGCGCGCTTTTCTCATAGCCTCTCCTTCTCATAGCCTTTGGTTGCTTTCAAGTTCAATTTAGCACAATAAAGTTGTTATGCATGACAGTTTGGAGAGCAGAATAGGTGGTGTCTGAGCCCACTGTGTCGCTACAAAGTGGGCCCATTCTCTGTGGGCCAGCTCAGTTACTGGAGCCTTACTGGTGGGATACAGCCATGGACTTCCAGACGTTCCCATCCTGACGAAAACAATTAGCTTCAAACTGCACGAAGCCTCGGGGTCAGCCTCCCTTTGACTGAGACTTCGCCATTTAATATGCTGCAGTGGATTTCAAATTTATGTTGATTTATCCTGTTGTGTTCCTCTTTTTATGTGCTTTATTTACAGATGTGTAAAGAACAGGGAAAGTTGGAGTCCCCCATGCTTCAAGAGTTTTATTAGAAATCTAAACCATTGTTTTATGTTTATTTTATAAAGAAATAGAGTTGAAACATGTCAGGCTTAATTCCATTAGGCTGAACTGCCCAGAACAGAGCCCTGGGGTTTAGAAGACAGACTCTGAAAGGAAGTGTCTCCTTGGCTAAGCGTCATCAACAAGCAAAACAACAAACAACCCTCCCACAGCCCCGTTGTCAAGATAGCTTTCCACTGGGAGAGGCCACCCTCCAACACCCTGCTCTGACCTAAAAGTGACAGATCTTCTAATAGAACCAAAATGTAATTTTTCAGCCATCTCAGGCCACCATGTGCATTTGCGTGTGTGCATATGGATATATCACACCAATTAGTGTTTAGTGCTCATTGATGTCCACCCAAGTGCTTCCTGTCCTTAGAAATAAATAGGATGTAAAATTCTGCTGCCATCAGACAAATATTCCGTTTTGACACTGCGGAACTGACCTCTCTCTCGCAGAGAATATAGTGTCTTCTCAGAGAATTATGTAACAAAGCAAATTTGGTGTACTTTGAATTTCACCATCACGGTCGTCTGGGCCAGATGTCTCTCTCCAATCTCTAAGCTCTTCTAGGAAAATAAATCACACTTATCTTGATTACTAATCTCACTAATTATAGGATACAACCATCAAATAAGACTCCTTCTAGATTAGAAATTAACTGAAAGCATATCTTAAAAGCATATTTCACTTTCCTCAAAGAGTTTATTTTTCTGTAGATTATTTTTAACAATATTTTTGCCAAAAAGGGTGAAATGCTAACAGTAACCATGCCATGTATTTTCTTTACCCAGTAATGAACCACAAGAATTATACCATAGAGAGAATTTTCCAAAAAAATTTTTATTTTTTAATGTCAAATTTATTATAAATCCAAATCTTTTGACCAATAATGGAAATCCCTATCTAGTTTCAGGGGGAAAAAGTCAATTGTTTGCCCTGGTCATCTCTCTCCTTCTGCTAGTATTTGAATATTATTTGGTGTCATTTTTAGTAAGGCATTTTTTAAGTCCCCATTTTGAATAGTTTTAGGAAATACAGCTGGACAAAGAAAAATTGCATTATGAGAGACAGTAAATGTGTCTGTGATAAAAGCACTATACCCTTTCTAATTTTCAAATGAGATAATTTCTTTGCCATTCAAATGAGTGAATACTCCAAAAATTGACCAAGCGATTTAACTGATAATACGCACTTCAATGGTCTTTTATTTTTTCCTGAAGAAATATGTCAAAAAGCATATAAAAATTCTTCTATACAACAGCGGTGTGAACAGAGAATGATTAGATGGTAGACAGGAAGGGTGCATAAGGGAGTTCACCAACACAGCCACACTCATTGCACATGTGCAGAAGGCCACCATGGCCCGGGATGCAAAACATAACTCATGACTTCTGCCCTGGAATATCCAGTTGAAATAAAGGCAACTTAGCACAGAAATGTGTTTCCTCAATGCAAAAGAAATTTCCTAGAAAGAAAATGCTAAGTTAGTAAAAACATATGAAAGAAAATTTGAAAGGAAGCTTTTAAGGATTATAATATAGTAAAATGATTTTACATGATATTAACAGAGACCCTAAATCTGGGGCTGGCAGATTTATATTCATACACTTTCCTTGAGAACAAAAGTCCAGCAGAAACAACTATGAGCAGGTGGATCATCTGCAGTTATTATGAAGCTCCTCCTATTAAGCTGTTTAAGGAAGATGTGGAAGAGGATTGAGCCTGAGTGTTCTCCAGGAGCAAAAAAAAAAAAAAAAAAAAGGAAGAGAAAGAAAGCCAAATGAAAACCCATTATAGGGAGTTAATTTGAAGAGAATTGAGGTAATATAAAAAAAGAGAGAGAAGGAAGGAAATATTTGCCATAAATGGCATCAGCAACATTAGCCAAATTTAACCAAGGTCTTTAAGTCCTTTGGCTGACACAGGTGTTCAAGATAGCATAAGCTTCAGGTGAATCTGGTCTTTGATTAAAATTGAGGCTTTGCAAGAAGATGGAAAGTCCTGGAGAGCATTATGTTAAGTGACACCAGCCAAGCACAGAAGGAGAAGGTACATATGTTTCCTCTAATATGCCCAAACTAGGGAACCTAGAGGATACCAGTGGTACCCTAGATAATGGAGGGGAAATACCAGCAAAGCTAGAATGGAAAGATAGAGGAGGAGGAAGGCTGAACTTGATTAACGAGGGTCCACATCTGAATATGTGTAAAATTATGAATATGGCATAGTTACCCGGGACAATCATTGTTGGGAGGGGGGAAGGGAAAAAGGGGAGTGGGAGAGGGCATCAAGTATAGTGTAAATGTATACCATTTATGTTCAATAAAAATTTTTTTAAAAAATTGAGGCTTTCCCACTTTCTCACTTTGTAGCCTCAGGTAAGTTTTTAAAGATCCTAGATCTTCTGTTTCCTCATCCATGAAAATCAGTAATAATAATATTTCCAAGATATACAGGATTGTTTTGGAGAATAAACATAGGTAAGGTGTCCAATACAACATCTCAAATGTAGTAGATGTTTCATAAATATAATTTCTTTTTCCTCCTCAATCTTTTTATACATGTCTTGCAGTTTTCATCTTAAAATTTCTCAGTAAGTCAAATTGCCTGATCTAAAAGTTTGTATAAAAAAAGATTATTGGTAACAAAGCTTGACATAATGGATTTCGGATGGTATGAACCTGAGAAAAACTAGAAACAGGTAGCAAGATTTTATTTGGTCATGTTTAACCTTTGCTCATGCCAATATTATCACTGAAGCAAATTAATGAAGACCTAAAGAAAGGTTGTTCATATTTCCTGTAGCATGGTTATCTTCTCTTATGTGGGCACGGATTTAAGAGACAATTTCATGGTAACCACAAGATAATCTCCACAGAATATTCTGTGAGGTCCCTAGCTAGAAATCTGAGATGTCAAAGAGACCCTTGGCATGGTAAGAAAGAATTGTGCTTAGCAGTTGTTCCTGTATTGCAGTCTTCTAAGAAATAATTATGTGCTCATGAAAACAATGAGCAAATTCTTTGACATAACAACTCATTTACTTATAAAACAAGTTTACTTATAAAACAAGTTGTTTACTTATAAAACAAGTAGAGAATTATACTTCCCAAGTAACAAACTTCATTCTTGTGAAAAAGCCATAGAACCATGCGTATGTTTTATGGGGAGGGCTGGTGTTATGAGGATCTCTTCTCAGTTAGCGTTTGAACTCTGCTTCATCATTACAACAGTTAAGAGTATTTGGGAAAATTTGGCATAGGACAATGATTTCAAAAAAAACATTCTACTGCTATTTATTACATATATTTTCCAACTACTAGCAAAGATTTTGACCAAATGATTGGCTGAAATTATTTTTCCAGCATAACTGAATTATTTTTATGCTAATGACACCCCTATTTTAGACAATGCAATGTACTCTGTAGAGTCAAATAGGCTTATGTAATTAAATATTATATCAAATGGCAATTTAATTCTAGGTTAGAAATGCCATATATGGTGAAAAAAGTGGCAAACATTTTTTGACTATGCACAGTACATGGGCATATTGGTCCTTTTTTCCAAAGTCTCTTACTTTTAATGGCAGTTGATTACATTTCTTAATGAAGTGTTTTTTGCATCATTAAGATATGCAGAGCATGAAACAGCCTTCTGACTTTTAAATCCATCTTTCTTTACAAATATTGGTAGAAAACCAAGAAGACCTTAGCTACATTGTATTTCTGCCTACTTCCTACCTTTTAACTACTAAATAGAACATCTTTCCCCACATCTCCTCATCATCTAGTTGATTTTTTTCTCCAACTTGTGCATATTGAATCAAACATATGCATGTTAAATAGGTCATTTGTACAACATACAATCTTTAAACATTTTTTTTGTTTTTATGAGCAAGCTGTTAATAAAGAGACATATGTGCTGTTTTATAGATCCACATGCTTTACTACCATCTTTTAGATAAGCACCATAACTTAAGTTGTCTTCCACACAAAGTTCTGGCAAGCTTCAATAGATTCATTAGTGGGTTTTTCTTTACAACCAACGAAGCTCAAAGAGCTCCTAACAATGGGGCTAATCACTGCCTCTTCCCTGACCCAAGCTTAGGTTTTCCCTCCTTTCACTCCAGACTCTTATTTCATTTCTGAGCAATTGGATTTCCGTGGCACTCCCAGAACAAATAAATATCTCCCTTTTCCCCCTGCTTACATCTTTTGTGTATGTTTTTTCTATACAACTGCCCGTATTTAAACTAGTGTGGTAATGGCAGGGTTCTTCAGGTAATCTTTCATTGGACATAAATGGTGTAGCATTAAAATGCAGATAATGTTACCTCAATTAGAGAATGCTGTGCAAAACTTGAAAAAGACGTAGCTAAATGTTTGGACTAAACAAGTAAGTCTATGTTGTGAAGAGTGGGGCTGGGCAAGTTGCATTTTCAATAGATCCCTTAATGAATAAATGTTAGACTGTATCAACAGTCTTGAACAGGCTTGTGGTTTGTGTGTGCATGAAGTGTAATGGTATCAATTGACTGGCTCTTTGTGGTTGCTATAAAGTACTCTTGAATGTGTCAATGGAGAGAAGGCCTGCAGACAATGAAGCCATGACAGCTGAATGTCAGCAGCGACCTTGAACCTAAACTGGTTTCACCATTCCAGTGACTCCAGCTACAGTGAAGACATGCACTGGAGCCGGACCTTCGGCATTGCCTGTCATTTTCTGTGTTCGGATTCCAAACACTTAAGTGACAATTTCACCACATTGCTAGACCCTGCTAATATGCATCAGTGAATGTTCACTTATTAGTGATGGGGCTAACGATATGTTCAGCATTTTAATCAGACTGGCACTGGCATTTAAAAATACAAAACACAAAGCCAAACAAAGCATCACTCTAGACTAAAATGTCTCATCCAGGCAAATTCATCCAGAGAAGCTACCCAAAACATGTCTTTTCTACAGCAGTGGATTCTTTGATATCGATCTTGCATTACATAGCATTGCTGCACATACATTGCTACCCTCTTTATTTCTGCAAATAGCACATGATTAGTTAATTAAAATACGGCATCAAGGAATAATTAATATTTGTAATGCAGTGTTTCTTTAATGAAAAACAAGAGAATTCTTCTAAAGGTCACATTTACAGATTAAATGTGTCTTTAACATAAATGGAATGTTATTAAGCTAGGCTCAATATTCAGGAGAGAACTACAAAGCCTTTTGTGGCAAAACACTATTAATGAATTCAAGAAACTGAATCCCTTTGCTAATGCTGGAGTTGAGCAAGGTTAGAAACCCAACCACAACTGAATGCTCTTAATGCGTTCACTGTACTCTGCAGTGAAGAACTGAGGGCAGGGGGAGACAGGGACTGAGTGGAGGGAAGGAAAGAGCACAGCAAAGAGAGCAAGACTAGGAGGACAGGGAAGGGCACAGGGAGAGAAAGAGAAAGAAATTTGATTGGTGAGAAATATATCACCATGTGTGTGCAGCAGCAAAGAGCAGAAATACTATAAACTGGTATGCATGTGTTGTAGGAGAGAGGGTTAATATATTTTTGGTGTTAAATGTTTCATTAATATGATATCACTATAAACTTATTATAACTCATTCTAAGGAAAATGTAGCATTTCCTAAAAATGAACAAAATAAAGAAAAATACGCTTCACAATTATCAAGATTTATAAATGCAAATTTGTTGCTAGAATGTCACTGTGGGCTGATGTGAAGTATGCTAGAGGCACTTCATTTAAGAAGCACATCTCCTGTGTCCTAATCATCAGTAGAAACTATTTGTGATATGTTATTTCTCAAAATAAGTAAAAGTTGGGCACCACTATCCTCTTGTTTTCTATGATTATCTCAAGTTATATGACAGTGAATTGCCAGGTTAAGTTTGTCTTCATTTGCTTTTTAAAAAAAAACACAGAGAAGAAGTACTGCTTAAAAGAGATATCTGTGTCTTTTTCTTGAAAAAGCCGAATATTGGCAAAGATTTTTCTGTAAGTTTCTAAAAGATAAGGTCGCATGTGTTTTTAAAATATAATAAGAAAATTACTTAAAAATAAACATTCTATTCTGACAAATATTTATTATCCAAAAATTATTGAATATAAAATTTACTATTTGCTTATTTACATAGTATCAGAATTACTACAAGCACAGTTTATCAGATCACATAGCACTGCAAAAAAAGGTAAACACACATCTTGATTTTATATTTCAGTTAAAATATTCATTATGGGGAAACCATTTTAAGTAATTATTAAGCTACCAAAAATAACCAACTGAGCCCTAAGACAGGCATTCAAATAATGGACTAAAATCTTGATCAACTTCTATAAAGTAAAAAAAAATGGACACAATTAAATTTCTTATACTGTACAGAGAGGCTCCTTGGGGGTTTTAAATCAATGCACAATGCAAAACAGAGTAAAACTATAATATTTTCTTGCATTAGCTTACTTATGTACATTTTAGGATCATTGATCCAAAGATAATTTTCTTTCTAATCTTTATAAATACATTTGCAAAGTTGAACACATATGTACTTTTTTACATTATCTTTACCACTTCTAAGTGAACAGATATGGTGGCCATTAAAATTATCTGCTTCATATATTTATTTTTAGTTTAAAGGGATTCTATATTTTTACTATACACAAATTTTGCTCCAGGAAAAAGAAATATTAGAATTACCAGTTTTACTTTGAGGCACTGATGTTTATGTGGATTGCATTCACATAATTAGATTAGAAATTATAAGTATAAATATATTATAAATTCTACTAGGAAGTTATTCTATCTACTTTGACACTTAAAGTGTATATAGATGCCTACAGTTTCTCTGAATGCCATTGAATAAAGCAAATCCACAGATGCTGCCCTCCATTCTGTAGCAGAATCTACACCCTTCTCCTCTTGATGTCACTCTCAAGTTTCCTACTCACTCCACTGCATGGAAGAGCTTTCAAGGAGGCAAGCTCCCAATCGTAAAAAAGCTGATGGTTGGAATTAACACCTTCTTTTTCTTTTCTTTTCTTTCTTTTTTTTTTTTTTTTTGCTGTTACAGTTATTTTAAAGTAGGATGGTAATTCTCTGATGAGAATTAATCCCCCATGTATATATAGGTTATGGAATTTAAGTTTAAATACGAAAGTAGTCAGAAATGAAATTTGGGTTAACAGGTCAACACAACGCCTACAGCTGAGCCACTCATTTTTGTTGGCCTACATACGTCAGCAATCTTGATTAAACCAAATTTAGACGGTGATATCTGAAAAGATATCCTTCTTCATGAAAGAATCAAACAGTGAGTTTAGTAAACACCTGGCTATGTTATGTAAAAAAAACATTCAGAATAACTAACTGCTTGCGCTTTGAAGAAATGATAGAATTTGTGATTTAAAAAGAGTTGTGTAAGAAACATCTATTGATACCATTTTGATTCTTACACGTTAAGGTTCATGCCATAAAGATGAAATCTAGGTATATATTCTTCTTCAACACATATGAACACGAAATGTATTCTTTGCACCCTTAAAGTTCCTGAACATTTTATTTTTCAACAAAAGGGGGAGGGGACTGGGGGCATATTCAGAATTACTTTTTCCAATTTCAGTGGCTTAGTTAAAACTCAGCCTTAATTATTTAAACATGACTACTTAGCCTGGCATGGTGGCGCACACTTGTAATCCCTGTACTTGGGAGGCGGAGACAGGAGGATCGCGCAGGTTTGAAGCCAGCCTCACTGGTTTAAGAGACCCTGTTTCCAAATAAAAATATAAAATAGGTCTGGGAGTGTAGCCCGGATATAGAAGGGCTCCATCCCCAGTACCACCAAAAAAATTAAAAAATTAAAAATAAATAAAAAATCAAAAATAAATAAAAATGACTACTTAGTTTATTATGTGTAAGTTTCCATGTCAGAAAAATTAAAAAAAAAAAACACTGAATTTCTGTGTCAACTTTTTTCTTTTGTGCTACCAGGGATTGAACCTAGAGGCATGCTATTTTTGAGCTATGCTTCTGGCCAATTTTATGTTTTATTTTGAAAAAGGGTCTTACTAAGTTGCTACGGCTGACCTCAAGCTTATGATCCTCCATTCTCAGCCTTGTAAGTACTAGAATTACAGGTATACATGACCATGCCTGGCTTCTTTCTGTTCGTTTATAAGTGCCCTGTTTTAAAAGTCTTTCCTGCATTTTAGCAAATTTCTGTGTGGTTTGATATAATGTGAAAGCTTGATCTGAGAATCAACAGTAGCACCCCACACAGAGCTCTGCCACTTTTCACAGATGGTGAGAGGCTTTGTGAAGCCCCTTGAATTTCTCAGGGTAACATAACTGTGGGGTGGAAGTACTGGGAATAGAACCCAGGGGGCACTTTACCACTGAACTACATGCCCAGCTCTTTTTAATTTTTATTTTGAGACAGGGTCTTACTATGTTGCCCAGGCTATCTTGGAATTTATGATCCTCTAGTCTCAGCCTCCAAAGTACTGGTATTACAGACATGCACCGCCATCCCCTGTTTAAAACCACTCAGCTCTGAATTTGCCCTGAACTCTGTCTGCACATTCGAATGTAGATTTGGTTGCTAAGATAGGCATCTTTTATGTTCCAGACCCAATACTAGTCATTTTGTCATATCTTACATAATCATAGGATGATTATATAAGAAAGATATTCCTGAGGCCCTATAAGACGATGCAGTTGGCTTCAGGTGAAGAGAAGCTACAATCTTAAGCCATATATCCGCATTCCAAAATCAGTCCTTTTAGGGATCTCATGTGCCCGAATAACCAACCTGACTCACAAAAGCCTAACAGCTTCCATATTGAGTGAAAACATATATTACTCAAACTAGAATTTAGCTAAATATCTTTTTTAAGCCTCTAGATAAAGAAGCATGTGGCAAAGAGAGTGAACAAAGATAAGCCTAGCCGGTGCAAGTAAGTCTGAGCTCAGGTTAAAAAAGTTCTGCCATCCACCCACCCCACCTCCAGGCAGTTCTCCCTCAAGGAAAACCATGCTTTTCATTGCTGCTGCAGAGGAGATCCCTGAGTGGGACTGTGCCTCTAAGTTTAGAAAAGATGAGGTGGGTTTGCTCTAGGCCCCGCCATGATTCTCTGCCTCAGAAGTGCCTTTCCCCCTCGAAATGCAATTCCAATACTGCAGGAAGATAAGGGGTGGCCGGAGAGATGCCGCACACTCCTTTTCCCTTACAGCTCTAGCAAGGACAACATCTCTCAAGGGAAAGAAAATTTTAAAAAGAAGGGCTAGGAATGTAGTTTCATGGTAAAGCACTTGCTTAACTTCAAAGAGCCCTGGGTTCCATCTCCAGCACTGATGCTAGGAGGAGAAAGAGAAAGAAGGAGGAGGAGGACGAGGAGGACGACGAGGATGGGGACGAGGAGAGGACAAGGAGAAGGACGAGGAGTATGACGAGGAAGATGAGGAGGAGGGCAGGCATGGTGGCACATGCTGTAATTCCACTACTTAGGAGGCTGAGACAGGAGGATCACAGGTTCAAGGCCAACCTCAGCAACTTAATAAGCCCTTCCACTATTTAGTGAGACCCTGTTTCAAAACAAGAAATAAAACAGGGCTGGGGGTATAGGTTAAAGGTAGAATGCCCGTAGGTGCAAGCCCCAGTGCCAATAAATAAATAAATAAATAAATAAATAAATAAATAAATAAATATCAGGTTGTAGTTCAGAGGTAAAATGCCCCTAGGTTAAATACCCAATTCCACCACATAAAGAAAGACAGGCAGAAAGAAGGAAGGAAGAGTGAAAATGAATAAGAACAAATCAAAGGAAGTTTATACAATGCCCAAATATGGAATATTTAGCTCCTTTAATTACACTTGAATTATTCTATTTTTACCAAAAAAATTCTTCAACACTTTCAAGAGAAAACTTAATTCTTCATATGGTAGCTAATGTTTTACATAAAATCAACTCATTTTAAAGGAATATTTAATTAAATTACTGTTAGGTTCTTTCTGATATAAATAAAAGTACATTATATCCTTTTATTTTTATTCACAAAAGTTATAAATTCCTGCAAATTAAACTTTATAAAAATGTATTCTTCTTTAAATAATGTTTTATAATCCAAAATATTGCCAGATCACTGTCAATTACATGCATGCACAATTGCTAGTCATAGAACTGTTGTCTATTCTGACCTAATCTCTGTCATTTCAATCCAGCAATACATTTTCAAATACAAAATTCACTTGTATTCATTTGTCAGTGAAATATTTAAATGTATATGATATTCACATGGGCAATTATATGAAAACAAACAAATACTTCTACAAATTGTGCTTCGAGGATTTTCTTCTCGATGTGAACTTATTTTTCCTATGTTTGTGACTCTTTAAAAATAATCCAAATGAATACATACATATAATGTTCTACTCTAGACACACCGAATTGCAGAGGTAAAGATTCTCTTGTAAATACGCTAGCTTCGTGATTTCTCCTTCTACTACATAATTGACTACATTGGCTAAAACTGTAGGGCAGTTTTAGAAAACATTATGGTATTGTCACGTTAATGTTGAAGTAATTATTAATAAAATCTTAAGAAGGAGTTCTATCAATCACAAAGAAAAATGTAGTCTCGTATTACTTGTTATTACAAAATTATATTAATGCTATTGTACTGGTAAGCGCATTTGGGGACACCATGCAAATCTACCTGTCATGTTAATTACAGACTACTGAGGAGATTGCTAATAAAATTAGAAAATAAAAATATCAATATTCAGTATTTAACTGCTTTTGGTCCAAAGATATAGGAGAGTCACCACTTATAAATACCAAGGGCTATGTAAATAATTATAGAATTCACTGTAACAAATTCTCTGAGAAGGCTTGTGGTGAGCTGAGCTCCCTACAGCATGGCCCCACATTTTAAGAAGCGGTCATCTCGAAGAGGCGACATCTACGAGAGTACCAAGAAGTCTGTAGAGTAGAAAAGATGAGCTACTTTGAGTATTTCAAGGCCCCCTGTTGTGTGGGTGCATGGGTATCATCGGCCAAATCATATCATGCAAATGTAATAACTACAACTAGCAAAAGTTCAGTAAAACTCAGTATAGAAAATGGATTTGGTGGTCGCTGCAGTCACCAATAGACGAAAGAGAACTCACTTCTTCAAAGTAAAGTCATTGATTTTCTTCAGGTCATACAAAGAAAAAAAGAACTTGTTCATATTAGGCCAGAGTAACTTTAACTAAGAACACTCAAAAATTAAGGGATAATTTACTAGTAACATAAGAGATGTTTTATGTGAAAACTTCAGGCTTCTACAGCATAAAACTGACTTACAATGTTTTTCTTTGTCATTATTATATGAGTATAGATACAAATTTTCCTTGAATTCTCAATTCATATAAAATGACCTGACCTTTCAGCTATTTCTATAGTATACTTCATTTTAAATGCCTTTTTCATAAAATAATCATTTATTAATTAGGCAGCATTGCATTTGGGTATACATCTTTTCATACCTCCACAGAAAGTAACATCCAGAAAGTTGCTATATGTCTACAGAAAGTAACTTTCAGAAAGTAAAAGAAAAAAAAGAAGAAAATATAGACAAGGCACAGGGAGAATTCGTAAAAGCCAAACATTTCAGTCACAATGCAGTTATTGTCCATTTCTTTTTCAGAGTCTTTAACAAACAACTGTCTCCTTCTAACATATTTCTAGGGTTTAAGAGCCACAGATCTATTATGAACCCTCCTAAGTATACCCACATACAAGATGTGGGAGAGAAGGTACATTATTTCATTGAAGTGTTCCTGTTTCCTTTGGAATAATACCATTTAAAATGCACCTTAGCATATTAAGTGGTTGACAGATAGCATAAACAAAAATAGGTTTTACATTGCAGGGGTACACAATACACCTTTGTACAGTTGACTGATTGCTTACAACAATAAAAAATAATTGTAGCATTCTGCTGTCAAACTTTCTGGATAGTTTATAGAGAACTTCAAAAATATGGTTTCTTTTTTTCCCCAATACAATTAATTTGCAGATAAAAGTAATGTGGTGCCATGAAACATAAATGTTTCACCCCAAAGAGGAGATTGTTTGTTATCCTCTAACAATAGATAAAGTTTCCCATTCCTATTTATCAAAAGAATGCAATGGTGTCACTTAAGTATGCAAGGAAATGCTTCATGTGGCAACAAGTACAATATTATTAGTATGAAAAATGAAAAGTATTTATTTACCAATTTTGACAGTTGTCATGGGCATCACTGTTTCAAGTGGCATTTTTGACAAAACAATTTGCTGGCTGATAGTTATAGGGAAACTGAAGGATTCCTTTTCCCTGTGTATTTAAGACGTGTGTGTGTGTGTGTGTGTGTGTGTGTGTGTGTGTGTATTCTTTTTTAAATTCATCCTCAATGTAACTTTTCTGCTTAAGAGTAAAAAGAGTAAGTTGTATAAAACAACCCTTCCAGTGCAGTTTCCATAAGAAAAAAACGAATGCAAGTGTTAACAAGGCCTAATCTTCCCTTTTGTATTTGTTTCTTCATTAAGCACTAACTACGCTCTAGCTCTTGTACCCTGAAGATTTGATGTGAAGATGGTATGACAGGCTTGGCTTCTCCTGATGCAGCTGGCACTCCTGATGCCAAAAGCCAGAGCTTGTGGTAGTGGGATCAGGAGAGAGTCGTTCCCGGCACGGTTTGCCTGATAGTTTCCCATCCGCCTCGCAGTACAGCACCCCCTCCCCAAGTCCCCCTAATGAGAAGTGGAGGACAATACCAGTATTGTTGTTCCTACTCACAATCTTGTGGAAAGAACAATCGCTGTTTACCCAAGCATTTGTATTACCCAAACTCTGTCGATAATTACTTCTAGAGTCCTTGATTAACTCTGCTCTCTGCCTCAGCACAAAAAAAAAAAAAGCTATTGAGATAGACACCGGACAACTTTACTATCTCTCAGAGCCTTTTTACAGTTTACTAACTATGACTCAGTCCTCATATTTATCAGAAGAAAAGAAATGCACCTACATGATTTGCACCCAGATCATGGAGAGCTTGCCAACCATGTAAGAGACCCATGTACACTGGACAAACTTGAAAATTCACCATAACCGTACCTTCTCCCCGTCCCTGCTCAGAAAAGTTAAAAAGCACCCACTGCTTTCAGTTGATATAGTCCTATACCTAAGAGCCTATGATAAATACAAGCACATCTCAAGTAACAGTGATATTTCTAGTCAGTTTATCACTGTTAACTTCTTATGGTGAAATATGTAGGAGAAAAATTTCTAGTTATTTAATTACCATGCGATTTCATGATATGCTTTTGTTTTTAAGGCCCTAACAAAATGGAACTGTTGCTATGTCTATTTCCATGATACTGGTAATAATTTTAATCTGTCACATCATTCCTACCCCCCTTCATGTCCCACCCCACATGCAGTCTGCTGTTAGCAGTATGCAAAATACCATCATGAATATGCGTAATTATGGAGATTCATGGTAATTTTTCAGGGTTATCCGATGTGACGTTTATAGGACAGCAGCATACATCAATTTAAACGAGAGTGACAAATATCTTATCCTTTATATTTCTATAGTATTTTTAATATTTCCTTGGCCCCTCTCCAGGGAGTAGTATGAAATGGTAAGAATTCGAATAATAAAAATGTTAAACAATCAAATGCTTTACTAGCATGTCTTTTAAAGGCAAGTTTAAAAATGGTTCTCTACCTGTTGAAGTTTAAGAAGTATAATATACTGAATTTTTTCCCCAGGCAATACTTTTTATCAAGCATCTTATACTTTTCCAAAGCAACAAAAGCATGGACATTTGCATGTGCCATTTTAAAATGAGGATAAATTGCTTAATTACTTTTAAACTATGACTGCTTCTCTGACAGAATTATTTGGCAAACATGGTCCACCAACTTTATTAAGCACAGGCATTGAAACAATAATCTAATTGTGGCACATTTGAATTTTGTTCTAAGTCTATTGCACCTCTTAGAGGCTTGCATATTATCTTTATCTCAGTGACTAATTAGGACTAGCTTGACAATTTCATATTTACAATGATTATCAAGTAGGAATCCTTTCCTTGTTCGGGATGTTTGTCATGAATACCGTACAATACTAATTACATTGAAGATATAAAGAGCCCCACAATTTGATTGAAAGACATCTTGAGCTTAAAGTGAGTAAATGTGAATTGTATCAAGAGTTTTAAATGGTGGGGCAATTAATACCTATTTCTCATGCAGCCACTAAAAAAAGGTGAAATAACTCTGTTCACGCAAGTCATTATATCAACCACATGTTTTAAGTGTATTAACAATAAAGTCACTAAAAATTGGCTTGATTGAAAATGACCCTCCCCATTTCAACCAACTGAAATCAGAATTTCTTCTTCTCAGGCATATACTTTCAAGATTTGGGGTTGAGGGTCAAACCTTCCTGATTAAATATTCCTTGGTACAATATTGGTAACACACCATCATGAATGCTCTCCATACAATTAGCAAGGCCTACTGTGGAAGGATACTGTTAATGGAAATAATAATGAAAGATACTGGGGCATTAGTATGCCAGAGTGGGTTGCAGAAAACTAGTTTGTATGATGCATATATAATTGTATGTTACATCTAAATACCACTGTATGTTGCTTTAGAAATAATTACTAGGGAAAATATATTTAACCTTTCCCCTTTTTTAAGGTCCCAATTTGATTAACAAACAAGTTCAGTGGTAAATTATGCCCATAAGGTAAGCAGTGTCATAAACGAATGTATTCTGCATTTGCATACTTTTTAAGCTGGCACTTTCTGAAGACACACAATTGCTATGTCTATGTACACATATAAAGCCAAGTGAAGAATTGATGCAATCATCCAGATAATTCAAGGGAAAAACACTTTTGCCTCAATTATCTATTGCAAGCAAAAGTGAAGGGTTTAGCCTGAATTGTTCGAATAATTGCCTTGATTCTCTTCACTTTGCATGTGTAGACACATTTTACAATAATATTTATGTTAACATTTGAAATTTATACACATATAAAGTAGAAATATTTCGACATACAGGATGACCAAAATGGTTATAATTTCTACTCTTTGGTTTTACCTAATTTTTGGTAGAACCAGATTGTGTGCGTGTTCTATATGGTAATTGAACCAAGACAAAACTAGACAGACTCATTATGTTCATTTATTTAAGCACTTGGTTAATAAAAAGATCTGCATATATAATGTTGATAATTCATGCTAAAAAGTTCATTGATAAAGACTGTCTATAACTATAATAGCATATACTTCTGAGTATAATCATAAATTACTTTGAAGAAGTAAATGTGAATCATATGTACATTTGTAATAAAATGCAACATTAAGACAAAGAAAAATTTCCAAGGAATATGTCCTATATTGTATATATTTAATATTTATTATAAATAAGTTAATATTCATAAAGAAATCAAATACTAGAACACATTTTTAAAAGTTCCATTGACACATTAAATATTCAAATATGTAGCAGACTTTACAGTGTTTTCTCCATATGCACTGACAGACAAAATAATATATTTAATTGCTGACATTTATATCCTTTTACCTTATGTTTATTAAAATGTACAAAGTATATCTCCAATGCATTTGAAAAATCTGTTCTTTTATTAATACATGTGAGGAATCCTAAATTTCTTCTGGGCCTGCTTAATCACTATTTGCAGTCTTTATTATGGCCCACATAGAAACTGCATTCCAGAAAATGTGAGGCAGATCTATCATGTTTCTTCATATTGGAACTGTGTCAAAATATGTTTTGTTCAAATATTAGAAATTAAATCTCTGTTTACTTAAAATATTGCTGAAGTATTGGATTATAAGTGTTTGTCTGGACAAACAATTAATACTTAAATGTTAAAAGATACCAGAATATTTTATGGAGCTATTTGGCAATGAAAATGAAGGATCTATGTTATAAATTTGGTAGATAGTGCTCATGTGTAGCATTCATTTATGATTTTCATGTTTTATAAAAAGAGTATGTAATTGATGCTTATAGTATAACTAAAATCTTCTCTGTTCTCATAAAAACACATGAACAGATGCAAAATTAAGCATTTCAGAACATTTTACTGCTCCAATATTTTTCTCATTTGTTCTAAAAATCAAGTGTCTCTCCCTAAGTTTTATTTATGAAAAATTAACTTCCAGAATTAAAATGAATACATTTTATAAATACTGAGTGGGGTCTTGACAGATCTTTTCCTTTGGAATTGCTAAAGAGCAAAACATAATAATTGGGTGGCACACAACTGTGTGTGTGTTAATCATATATGATAAATTTATAAGAAATACAGGAAAGATATTTATTTACTGTTACTACTAAGCCAGTCTTTATTTATCTTAAAAGATTTTTCATCTATGAGTGGAAAACAAACTTTCCTTCAAGAGGTCTGTGAACCGAATAATAAATGTCAGGTCTAAATCCTGTATGAAAATCAGTCCGGTTTAATCCTGGATATTCTTCAGTATGCAAATGAAGACTGGAGGTTTCCCGGGCCCTGTCAGACAGGCAGCCAATTTACAGGCCCTGGCACTGGGTATGTGTTATGGGCTCCGCTGCCCCTCCCCCCAGCCTAAGACTTGGTCCCAGCTGCCTGCCTTTCACAGAAAACCACAAACCAAGGAAACATATCAGTAATAGCGCCCTGTAAATTAACTTGACATTTGATGCAGAAAAAACCCTAAAAGCTTACAAAAGACATTGAAAACAAAAGCCACTCAGGACCCACACTACATATATTGTGGATTTAAGAGATCTGGAAGGTGGTTATTCTATTGTAACCAACACATACAACCTTCATCTTCTTTGTTAAGACAATTCAGTCATTCTTTGTTACAGGCACAGTATCCGTCAAACAAGAAAACAATATTTTCCACCAAAAAAAACCACATCTAAAAGTCCAACTGCTATCACAGTCATAATCCAATCAGTGAGTTTCTCTTACATTAAAAAAAAATAAAGCTATACATTCCTAGTGTTAAAAGAGGCTAAAATATGACTTTATGTTTTCTTAGTAAATAAGACATGTTGACGTTGCTAAGATGTAAATAATGTAAGATGCGTTGGAGAATGGCGTGAATCTTGCTGAACATGAGGTATCCGCAAATGTTGTGTTTTAAAATTTTGCCATTCAGGAAATTTTTTTTCTTCTCATGCCTAAAAACCCCTGAATCCATTCTGTAAGAAAAAAAAATTTTTTTTCGTTCAAAGAAGGACTGTTGATAAAATATTAAATGGTTCCTTGACATCAGCTGTGGTGTGGGGCTAGGTTGAGGCACACAGCATATTTAAGCCATTAGACATGCAGGAATGTTAACATTATTATGCGGTATTGTGTCTGGCTATGTGCCCCCCTTCTCAATCTCTTTCCCTCTCTCTCCCTCTCACTCCTCTTCCCTCCCTACTTCCCTCCTCCCCAGGTTTCTCAGTCTCCCCTTCCTCACCCTCCCTCAGCAGGGCCTGCTACACTGCATCTTACAAATGTCTGGCCTTATAGTTTACAAGCACAGAACTGTACTGGTAAAAATGCATAATCTTAGCATCTGTGCTTCTTGATATTCATGGATTTATTTACAAGTCCCTATGTTCTACTTTTTTTTGCCTGTTTCTATGGTTTATATTACTGTCATGCCTATATTCTTGTGGGAATTTCAAATAAGAATCAAGATATAACTGGCAAATATTCTGTAATGCAGTCTGCATTTCCATAATTTAGCTGTTTTTTTAAAAGAGACAATTTAAAGAGGTTTATGGACTTAAGGATATATGAAGAGTATTTTGATTGGCTTTTTTAGTAGTTCAACTGCGTAAGGTTTCATTTGTGTAAAATGGATATAATAAAATAAATTTATGTACATATATGTGCTTGTGTATATGTAAATGCATTTAGAATGAAAAAGTTCATAAATCTTGGTTAAATTTGCTGATTAAGTTCACTATATTCACATTTGGCAACATTAAGATACTTCACAAAAGGGTTCAAAGGTAAAAGGCTAGCATCTTATTTCTTCTTTAGAAACTAGTCTGCAAAAAGCTTAAATATTTACAAAGCAACTATTCGAGCTCCTGTGTTGCTCTAACCCTCAATATACACACCCCTCTCATACATGGAGCAAGTTTAACACAAGCCCTTTAGCACACACCACCAGTGCTAAGAAAGATTTTTATTTTTTTATTTTTTAAATATAAAGAAAAATTCTTTTGAATAATTTAATTAGCACCCAACCTAAAATTTTACAATCATTTTCCATTAATTTTCCACCTAACCACTCCCCTTCCCCCAAAGAATTCCACCTTCAAATTATCAACGCACTTATTTTTAGGGATTAATATTCACTAGTTTAACATAATATTGAAATCATAGAAGTCCATGTATTTGCTTTACTGTTTGCAGCTCCAGATTAATTACTATGTGTTAAACTGCCTAGACAGTGAAATGAATTTATGAATATCTTTCAGGACAGCAGTATTTTGGAACTGCATGAGAGAGAAAATGGGATAGTGGGGGACGCTGCATTAAATGGTCTTTATGCCAGTATTCTTAGAAATTCACACTCTATGTAGGAAAATGTTAAATATGAGAACATTATGGTGAAGGCTTGTTATAGTCCTAAAGTGCGAGGTATATAAAATACTCAGATTTTCACATGCAAAGTTATAACACATGCTAAGCAGCATAGATTATTAAGCGAGATTCATTCCCTTATTGGAGAGGGAGGGGAGTCATTTACAGACAAGAGCTAAGCAATTCTGTTTAACACAACTCTGCCTAGTTGATTGTAAGGCATGTGTAGTATTTTTGCAAAGCCCGTCATCAATAGTAAAGCAATTTTCAGCTCAAGATATTTTTTTAGAAGATACTCATTTTATTAAGAGTCAATAAGATAGGCTGTGCAGAAAGATATACATGCATTTGCAATTCATATTGTCACTGTGTTTCTATTGTGTTCTGAGCTTCCATCATGGCTGGGAGATGGGGAGCTGGCATGCAGTGCAGGAGAGTAAGACAGAGAGCCCCAAATAAATACTTAGAGCATTTCCTAATTATCTCTAATTGTGAGCATCTTGCTTAGCCCCCTCCCATCCCAGTGGGGAGAGGGGAGCACGAAGTGCTGGGGAAAAGATAATTACAAGTGCGGATCCTATCTGTGCTATTAAATAATATTAATAATTCTTTTGGTCCAGAGGATGATGTTTTCATTCTGGACTTTCAAACACCTCAGTCTACCCATTCAAAGCGATGACAGAAAAATGAATCTGAATGTGTAGGCATTAAACATTTAAATTCTCCCTGGTCATTATACTGACTGTCATATTTTACACCTTCCCCTCCCCCACCATGCTTTTGCTGATTTGACTTCATTTACATTGGCTCATTATGCATCCGGTCTTTGTTCTACTGAACGGAATACAGTACAGTGACAAAGCAAAACTTAGAATTCGGCTGGAATATTTTCCTGATTCAAAAATTAGGTTTCACTACCTAAATTTACATTTAACTTACCATCATTGTTTAAATTGGAGGCAAGTCTTTTCTTTCACAATAACCATAATCTATATGCAGTTATTTTAAAAGTGGTAAAAATTACCTCAAGATGTCATTAGGAAATGCCATTTAAGACCTTTTATAACAAATATTCTACTGCTACCTAGGCTATATTATCATATTAGAAGTTTTAGGTGGTTCATTCTCAGCCTCTCTCTGGATTACTATGTAGGCCAAAGGAGTAAGCTTTTATCCATTTTAATGTTCATTGTTTATAGCTGTCCCTTATGGGCCTTATTTTAATGTATCAAACAGCAAAGGTAATGTCGATCCTTAAAAATAAATTCTGTTCTGCATTTCTCGCAATTAAAAAGGTTTTCTGATGTACAAGCCAAATTTTCATTAAATTAAAGAGAAGTCCTAGCTGACCGATCACACAGAAAAATATGAAAGTTACACTGAGCTCTAAATGTCTATCCCCATGACAGTGCACACTATCTTTTCATTTGTTACAACCAGTGGAGACATGGGATTAATCTAATATGGCCTAATTAAACATCCATTCACACATGAGGATTTTAATGGTAGAGTGGCATAAATGCTACTTTGTAATACAGTTATATTTGCATTTATTTGAAGTTGGACAATAGATATTTTTGAATACAAAGAAAACAGGAAAAATAAAATATTGGGGGGTATGCTTTTAAAAATGGAAGTAATTTCTTGTTTCCTACCAAGATAATTGCCATACATAAAATTTAGGTTTGATTCCCTGTATTTTGACTAAGATGCTTTTCAATTTTTGTTATTTATAAAAACATACAATCATGGTGACAATGGCTATACGTGCCAGGGGTACCATCTTGGAAGAGAAAAGACAATATTACGTCTCCTTGATGCTAGTTAATGGCTCATTGTGTGACCTCTAGATTTTTGCTTAACCTGTTTGTGCCTCAATTTTTTTCTCATCTATAAAAGGAAATATTTTTCTATTACCTACCTCTAGTGGGTTACTGCAAAGATTAATTGGGATAAAATATTTATTCTAGGAAGAAAGTATCTTAAATGCAGGCTTTCTTTTTATTGATTAATATTTACTATATTGTGATCAAATGCCATGTTGCTTATTTTTCCATAGTCAGTCAACCTCTCTTTCCTAAATTTAGGATTATTGGTTCTAGAATTATCTAAAATAAAACACTGTTTCATTAGATTTTCTGGAAGTGAGAGCAATCATTCACACTTGGGTGAATGATATTATATAACTTTGTAATCATCTGCAAAGTATTTCCATGAGCATAACTGGCTTTAGCAAATGGCTTCTTCAGTAGAATTAGTCCATACAGTAGCACTCAAAGTAAGTGCAAGATCATCAAAGGACTAGAAATCCAGCAAAGAATTTCTAATGGAACCTCAAGAAAAACAGTAAATAAAAGTGTCATAGCTACAGTTGCCTTGAAACTATAGTAATTTTTCTTTTGAGTCCTAAGGATTTAAGATACTAGATAACATGTGTCTCTGATGTATAAATCTATAAAATGAGATAATTTGAGTATTTATGCAGACTGATCTAGAAGATGTCTCAAAAATCAATATCATTTCCCACATATAAGCTGGATAAAACTAATTCTGTATCCATTTCATGGATTAGAATAGTCTTATTTAACTTCTTTGTACTTCAGTTGAATCATCTCTTAAATGATGAAGTTGAGCTAGATTATTATTAATAAGACTTCCCAGATCCAAATTTAACCTGGCCAATATTTGGACAAACTATTCTTAAAATTTGGGGCACCTAAGTATCATGCCCAAATCCAAATGGCATTTTATCAAATATTTCATCTTTGTCCCTTTTCAGTGAATGTTTATTAAATATTGGACAACCCAGGTGTGGTGGCGCACGCTGGTAATCCCAGCATTCTGGAGGCTCAGATGGGAGGATCGCAGTTCGTGGACAGCCTCAGCTACTTAGTGAGGCCCTTCACAACTCAGTGAGACCCTGTTTCAAAATAAAAGAATAAAAAATATAGGGCAGGGGGTGTAGCTCAGAGGTCGAATGCCACTGGGTTCCATCCCCAGACCCGGAAAATAAATAAATAAATAAATAAATAAATAAATAAATAAATAAATATATTGGATAAATGCCAGTCATTTGTTAAATTTCTGAGACCTGATAAAGGAGTAAGTTTGAAGACAAAGATAAAGAAAACCTTACTAAATTCCAATCAGGATCAAAGTCTATAGGCATCTAGTGACATGGCACAACAAAGTTAGATGTGCTTAAAATTACCAGTCAGAATAATAGTATTACTGTTAACTAATATCCTGTGCTTCTCCCTACAGGGGAGCTAGACTTCCTGCATTTGTGATGGTAGTGAAGCCAGACAGGATATGTGGACTGCTTTGGTGGATGAGCTGTAAACACAAGGTGTCAGAAAAGAGAGGAGGGGAGCTTTAAGAATTGGGCTACATTTTCCATGTTTTCTTGCTTTTTTTGTCCTTTTACTATGGTTACCAGCAATGTTCTACATAGGTTTCTAATTCCAGAAACTAGGTCCCAGAGTGAGGACTACAGAGATATGGAGTGAAATATCCAACGGATCCAGAATGACTATCCTGAATGAGCTAGAACGGGAAAGGGTGCTTTATTGCTTAAGTTGCTGGGATTTAAGGATTGTGTATTAATATAGTATAACTTAACCCAGTGGTTCTGAGCTTGTGTTTTGAGGACACGTGTGGTTTCTAAAGCCCTTTTGAGGGATTCACATGCTCAAAATTATATTCAGAGTAATATAGGGATTTTTTTTTCTTCCTCTCATTGCCTCATAAATGCTAAGTGGAGACTTTCAAAGGCCACATGGTATGTGATATTGCAACAGACAGAGCAGAAGCTGATATGAGAACTCTGTGCTGGTGTGGACTGAAGGTGTGTGTCCCAAATTCACATGTTGAAGCCCTAATCTCCAACTATATTGTATTTGAAGTTTTAAATCTATAGTTACTTAGAAATTGTCTTAATTTTCTCTTGAGTCCTAGAAACTTTAGATATCGTACAATATGCATCTCTGAAATCGAAATCTATAAAATGACATCATTTGAGTATTTATCTAGATTCACCGAAAAGTATTTCAAACTCAATGCCATTTCCAAAATGTAAGTTAGACGCACTGACTTTTGGGGAGGTAATTAAGTTTAGATGAGGTCATGAGGCTAGAGCCCCATGATGAGATTATTACCCTTAAAGGAAGAAAAAGAAGGCAGAATTTGATCTCTCCTTTATGTGAGGATACAGCAAGAACACAGCCATTTGTAAACCAGAAAGAGGGGCTCACCAACAACCCAACCACCCCAGCAAGGCTGATCATGGACTTTCGAGCTCCAGAACTGAGATAAATAAATGTTTGCCGTGTAAGTCACCAATTTACAGGAATTTGTTACAGTAGCCTCAATGAAGTTCACAGACTACACTAAAGAGACTTGCAAATATGTAGGAAGAAACCACTATTGCCACTAAACTGTTGTTTGTTTTATATTAATAAAATTGTGTTATTTATTTTAACATAACAGGTTTATTATTGTTAGCTTTAAATTTATCAATATTTTTAAATGTTCTTAACTGTAATTTCTGACATGAAAGAAATCAATTCATATAATCTACATCAACAAAAACTCTTTGCGAGTCTTCTATTTGGGGAGGTAGAAACACTGGAAGTTGAACCCCAGGCATTCTACCTTTGAGCTATAGCCCCAGCCTTTTTGATTTTCTATTTTGAAACAGGATCTCACTAAATTGATGAGGCCAGCCTAGAACCTGCAGTCCTCCTGTCTCAGCCTCCTAAATCTTGGAATTACAGGTGTATATTACTGTGCCTGGATAGGAATCTTCAATGATTTTTTTAAGTAAAGAGACCAAAGACCAAGAGCTTGGGAGCTATCCTACCCTATTCCGACTATAGGAGGTTGTACTGGGAATAGCTTATTAGCACTAATTAAGACCTATCATTTGTGGAGCTCTAAATAGAAACTATAACTTTAAATATATGCTTAGAGTCAATCAAATTATTTAGTTATTTAACAGGATCCAATGGAACTTTTCATGTTGTATAACAAAAGAACAGTTGCTGTCTAATGCAACTACTATGAATAATTAGTCTAGACATTTTTTTAAAAAGTGTCTTTTGGTAGGTTTGACAAAGTGGATTTTCCTCTTCATTTTGTAGAAGAGAATAAATGTAATTTCTTAACAGTACGTATAAAAATGCATGAGCTAAACTAGAAAGCAACCTACAAGAGTATAATTTGTCCAATTTATTGGGCAAGGGTAACAGGAGAGGGAATAGCAATGAGTTGTGAGATGAAAAAATTTTAAATCACACTTTTTGTGTGTAATTTTAGGGATTGAATCCAGAGGCTTTCCAGCCCTGAGCTACACTCCCCAACCCTACAGAATCTCACTAAGTTGCCCAGGCTGGCCTTGAACTTGCAATCCTCCTGCCTTAGCCTCCTGAGTAGCTGGTATTGTAGATGTACATCATCATGCCCAGCTCAAATCATGCTTTTCCAGCTTCTCAGACTCATACGGCCACAATGGACATTCCCAAGCAGAAGAGAATCTGAATTCGGAATGTTTGGTCCTGTTACTTCTCTTTCAGGTCAGCACTTTCTTTATCAATTTTCTTTTTCTGGAATGTTGGTCCATATCCGGGTTTCCTATTGCTTCAGGTGTTGATGTGACTCCTTCAATTGGATCATAAGCTCCTTAAAGTTGTGGTGATATCTTCTATTGAATTTGCCAAAGTGGAAGAAATATTCCTGCTACCCAGAAAAATTCCCAGATAATTTTGACTTGATTACAGGGACATTTTCATTTTAATATGTCTCCCCTTCTTATATTATCCAGTTATGGAAACTTCTAAGAGAGTTTATATTAAAGCATAAAATATTTATTTTTTCTATAATTATTAACTCATTAGATTTTCCCTTCAAATCCAGGCTAAAACAATTTTTTTTTTTTTAAAGACGACTAACACAGCACAACAGATTAGGGGAAAGAGAATTTAGGTGAACGGGTGGAAGTAACACTTATGTGGAGGAGTTGTAGGAACAACGTTAGGCCCCAAAACAAAAAGGTTTGAGTGATTGTGCACAATTTGTGTAGAATTTCTTCATTTACATATATTCTATACGGTACACATTCCATCTGATCTTCTTGACAAATTCAAAAAAACAATTATGCTTGCTTCTATTTTATAAATAAAAAGCAAATGTGCTGCTAGGTTAAAAGATTTTCTAAGTATTTGCATAATAAATATGTATACATGTATTTGCCCATATGTCTAGTAAGTAATAAAAGAATTTAAATTTTTAAAATCAAATTCAACTCACACTGCTTTTTAAACTGTTATAATATGAACAGAAAGTTTATTCAATTACTTAATTAATTTATTTATTTATGATACTGGGGATTGTACCCAAGGACATTCTACCTCTGAGCTACCCCCTCAACCCTAAGTAAATTTTTTTTTTTTGAAACAGGGTCTCAGTAAGTTGAAGAAGACTTTGCTAAGTAGCTTAGGCTGTCCTTGAACCTGAGATTCTCCTGTCTCAGCCTCTCAAGTACTGAGATTACAGGCATGTGCCACCACACCCAGTTTATTTTTATTCTTTTAATAAGGATAATAGCATTACTGCCCTCAAATGATTTCTAAATTGTATGACACCAACAAATTGTTTTTCCACAGCTTGAGTAAATGAGAGCATAGGTGAGTATTTGGGTTATAAATATAACTGATTGGAATTTTTTTATATATTCCTGAGAAAATTTCTAAACATCAAAGTGTTTATTTTCATTGCATTTTTATCATATCCCTTAACTAAATTTTTTTCTAAAAATAATTTCATTTATACATTTGAACAAAATAAAAGTGCTAAATAACTTGACTAGATTGCCTTGAAAATTACCTAGAGATATTTATACTTCTTCAAATTAAAAAGGAATATTACGGTAGCACTGCTCTTAAGACTTCTAAGTTTGATTGACGATGAATGTTACCACAAGAGTTAATTTATTTGTATTTTCAGGTTTAAAAGAAATAATATATGCCAATAATTTAATACAACATCCATCACACATGGAAAAAAAATGTGGATCTTTCATTCAGGTTCTGTGGTTGTGTGTGTGTGTGTGTGTGTGTGTGTGTGTGTGTGTGTTACTGAGGATTGAACCCAGGGGCATTCTGCCTCTGAGCTACACCCCAGCCCTATTTTTATTCTTTATTTTGAAACAGGGTTTCACTAAGTTGTGGAGGGCCTCACTAGCTGAGGCTGGCTCGAACCTGTGATCCTCCTGTCTCAGCCTCCCAAGTACTGAGGTCACTAGTGTGTGCTACCACATCTGGCCTCTGGGGGATTATTAAAAAGTCTCTGAGTCTCATAAAAATTCTATAAGAAATCATTAAAACACCGACTCCAAATCTAGAACACAGAGTAATTTAAAGTTAGAAACAGACAATAAGCTCTATGCCGTGATCAGTAAAGGCAATGGAATAGAAAATTATTTTTCCTGGTTTCTAATATCAGTAATTACAAAAGCATAAATTCCCATTCTATATCTGCAGAGTTGAAAATTTTAAAAACTGTGAGCACTCACACTCTCCTGAAGAGTTTGAGGCCATTTTGGAAGGTTCAAATGGAAATGGAAGATAGAATTGGGAAGAGCAGATAACAGGAACATTCCAGGATAAATGGCTTTTACTCTCCCTTCCCCTCTGGAAGTCTTAAACCTGGTCAGTCTTAAAGTTACTATAGAAATGTCCAATGACTTCCAGGAAGCTCTAACTCTTGAAACTTTGTGGTCCAGATATTATTTTCTACTACTGGTATCTTAAAATTCATTGCATAGCATCTCTTTGACATGACATTTCTTTTCTCTCCTTCTAAGTAACATTTACCCCTCATATTTTCACCTGATTCATACGGTTGCTCGCAGGCCTTCCCCAGCAGACATCCTTTAGTCTTTTGGAGTCTTCTATATTAACCTCTTCTCACATCCTAAAAGATGGCTTATATTTGTTTGAGTGCCTGCTACAACCTCAACCACATTTATGTGTTATGGAAACCACAAAGAAACCTACTGTACTCAATTTTTTTGTGTGGTACTAGGGATGGAACCCAGAGGCTTTCTACCTCCATGCTACACCTCCAGACCTATTTTATTTGGAAACAGGGTACCACTAAGCTGCTGAGAGCCTCACTAAGCTGCTGAGGCTGGCTTTGAACCTGTGATCCTCTTGTCTCAGCCTCCCAAGTACTGGGATTACAAGCGTGTACCACCATGCCTGGCTCTGGATTCAATATTTATAGCACAATCCTTCTTGGTCCCCCCTACACACACACACACACAATATTATAGACTCCATGCAGATCAAGATCCTGCCTTAGTCATCGGATGCTCAGTTTTGTTGAAGGAATTAAACATGACAGCTGATTAACTCAGTGGTCTATAATGTGTGTGTGATTTATAGTGTTGTGAGGTAAGGCTTTGAGTACTCAATGTAGTAGGCATTGAGGCTAGTCTGCAGGAGAGTCAGCAAGATCTCAGCAAACCACTTGCTCCTCAGAAGGCAAATGGTTTCTGTGGTGCCACTGTGAGAATTCTCAAAGGCCTCTTCTACCTCTTTGGTAGAATTTATAAACCACATTTATCTCTGGAGACAACATGGTGCCAGAGTCAGGGCAGAGACCTTAGAGCCTGACTGAGTTCAAGTCTCAGACTTGGGCACTGTCTGTCTATATGGCCTTGGGAATATAAATATCACTCATTTTCCAAAGCTGTGAGGCCTCAAGGAGATGACATATGTAAGAAAGTGAACGCAGTGGCACCTGGACAGAAGAGGTGTTCAATAAATGTGACTTATTTTTATCATCACAAAATTTCTAAGTAATCTCCAGGGTTGTGACTTTGGGTTTCTAATACAAGATAACACATTATTTCACATAAAAATAAAGAAATGTGTTATGGTATGGCTATGGAACATCCCCCAAAAAAGCTTATGTTTTGGCAATGCAGCAAGTTTCAGAGGTGGGACAAGGCCAGGAGAGGTAGTGATGTGGCTTTGAGGACTACATCTATTCCCTGGCCCCTTACTGTCTGTCTGTCTGTCTGTCTGTCTGTCTGTCTCTCTCTCTCTCTCTCTCTCTCTCTCTCTCTCTCTCTCTCTCTCTCTCTCCCTCTCTCTCCCTCGCTCTCTGTGCTTCTTGCTACCATGAGTTGAACAGATTTTCTTCTGCATCACACCATGACCAGGATGTTTCTGCCTTGGAGCTTCCCAACTAAGAACTACACCTCTAAAATGGTGAGCCAAAATAAACCTTTCCTTTCCGCTTCTATGTTGTTCTTGTCAAGTTTCGTTGGTCACAGTGATGCAAAAGCTAACTAACAAAGAATGGCTGAAGGAAATTAGGTTTAGAAGTCAGTTTAGAAGAAGCGATTAAATTTATAGAAAGAAATCAGAAACTAATGTTTTTTTATTTGTTTATTTTTTAACTAAGCAATTCTGTGCTTAGAGACAAACACCAGTAAGAACCAGTAAGAACCAGTAGGAATCATCAGGCACATGCATTACGGTAGACTGAAGGGAGGAGGTATCACTTACAATGGTGCCTAATAGCCAATATAGCTTCAAAGCAGAGTCTGCCTATTTTTATTTTAAAAGCATTAACTACTCCAAAACAATGAATTATCCACTGCCAGTTTAACTAGAATATCTAGAATTGTTTGCCTGCATTTAAAAATGGGTAGAAAGTTTTTCTTAAAATTGAGGTTTATAAGCCCTTCAATATCTGAGGTGGTGGCATCCTAGATGTAAAGGGCACTTCAGCGTGAGCATCATTCAGTGAAAGCAAATTATATAATGTTTTTATAAATGGTCAGGTCCACGAGTATGTGTGAGAATTTGGAATAAATTCAAGTTAGGCTGCCACTCATAGTTACCCTGTGATATAAAGCCAGTGCCTACAAAGATAAGCTGGAAATCAACAAACGTTTCCAATGCTTCTGTGAGAAAGGGAAAACCCTAAGAAGGTAGAAGCATCTCTAGGCTTAGTTCCATGAAGCACAGACAACCAGAAATAGGCGATCTCCCCAAGTAGGAATCCTGGTTCTGGAGGAAAAGGGCTTAGTCTAATCAGTAAACTGATAGTATAACCTGTGGGCATTTTCTAGCCCTTTGCTAACTTGTCTTGCCTGTTCCACATCATATTACTAGCTCTTCTTCAAATTCTCTCCAACTGCATAGTAATACTCTTTTGAAGTTTACCTCCGATTTTTCCAATCACTTTTTTCTTTCTCATTTCCGTAGCTTCTTCTGCCCTAAGGCTCCATCCTCAAGCCCTTCTCTATTTTCAAGTTCCTCCAAGCTTCAGGGGACCATCTGTAACAAAGCAATATTTTCAGTGCTTGTTAAATTCATATTCCTAGGCCTGTGTCTTCTCTCCTGAATGAAAATTTCTGGGTATCTAAAAAAATGATTTGTTTCCTGCGTTTGCATTGTGAATCTAAGAATTCTCAAAGGCCTCATTATATGTTATCTGTGGAACGCCTGCTATATTTTATAAAAAAAATTTTGTATCTGAGTCCATACAGGGCAGGACAAAGGGCAGAAACTTTACAGCCAGACTGTTTGAGTTTGGGCATTTAATGACTATATCCTTGGTGATATAAACACTGCCCACTTCCTGGGGTTGTAACATTTAAGAAATAATGTGCATGCAGAAGACTATATGTAAAAGGTTTAACACAATACTACACATCATAGTTATATTTTTAAACAAGTTTCTTGGGTGGTTCTAATGTAGACCAAAGTTAGAGAAGATATCCTCCACTCCCAAGGTTTTAAATCCACTTTTAGGATGATTATTTAAAACTGCAAGCCAGGTGTGGTGGCGCATGCTTGTAATCTCAGTACTTGGGAGGCTGAGACAAGAGAATTGCAGGTTTGCGGCCAGCCTCAACTACTTAGTGAGGCCCTCCACAATTTAGTGAGACCCTGTTTCAAAAACAAAGAACAAAAAATAGGACTGGGGGTGCAGCTCAGAGGTTGAATGCCCCTGGGTTCAATCTCCAGGACCACAAAATAAATAAATAAATAAATAAATAAATAAATAAATAAATAAATAAATAAAAAACTCAGTGGTCTCCCATTGTATGAGACCTGTGTCAGTGAGCACTCTCGTTTCTGCAACCAAAAAATCCTGATCACACATCTTAGAGAAAGGAAGATTTATTTGCTCACAATTCTGAAGATTTCAGCGGTTTAGTTTATGTCAGAGCAGGTAACGCTGCCAGAGCTCAGGGCAAGGTGGTATGAGGCAGAAAGAGAGAGAAAGAGCTGCCACATCATGCAGCTAGGAAGCAAGAGAGAGCCAGCAAGGGGATTCAAAGACACAAGCAAGGGCCCTAAGGCCACACACATCTCTCCCACCCATTCCACACCTGCCAAGATTACCAACAAATAAATCTATTACAATGGGTTTATCCACTAATGAAATTACAACTCTCATGACTTAATTATATCAACTCTGAATGTGAATACATGAGCTCTTCAGTGGACATTCTACATCCAAACCATGACAAGACTCTACCTCATTCCAGCTTCATTTGCCATTCCAGCATCCTTTCTTGCCTTATTTATTGCCAGAAACCTGTGGTACAGAAACTCCTAGCAATATTCTCTTTTGGCTTTCAGCTTTCCTAGTAACTCTTCATTCTTTCCAAAATAATGTTTCATTCTAAGTTCTGTGGTCAGGCGGGTTTGGTGTTTCTCCCATGAGTACCCAATAGCACTTTGAACATCCCTTACAACTGCACCTACCACATTTAACCACACTTGATTGATTATTTGTTTTTATTGCCTTTATTTCCATGTCTTGGCACACATTTAAAAGGTGTTTCAGGTAACCAGATTGAGGAATGAGTGGCTGGAATGTCTCACAGAGATGTTTCCAGATCAGATCCTTCCTTAGCCCTTCATATCAAAATGGACATGTGAAAAACTAAACTCATTATCTTTCCCCAGCAATAATGGTTTCTTCCCCTTTTGTTCTTCTTTTCAGTGAAACACATAAAAAAATTGTGCACTCTGTAAAGCTAGACCATTGAGGATTCTTCAAGATTGCCCTCTCTGTTATCCACACATCCAATCTGCCGCATTGCACGCTAGCAAAACCTAACTGCCTAGTCCTTCATGCCTACATATAAATGAAAAAAAATATATACTCACTAATCTTTTTTTCTTTTTTTGGTGGTACTGGGGTTCCTGGAAATGCTTCTACCTCTGGCCTATACTCCCAGACACTTATTTTATATTTTATTTGGAAACAGGGTCTCTTAAGCCAGCTGAGGCTGGCTTTGAACCTGCACGATCCTCCTGTCTCAGCCTCCCAAGCACGGGGATTACAGGCGTGCACCACCATGCCCGGCTAAACTCACCAATCATCTTGAAAGAAAAACGATAGCACCAAAGAAGAAAGTAAAATGAACAAATAGAACATAGCAACTAAATTTTAAAAGAACAAAACACAAAGATGTGGTAAATGATCAGACGAATCATACAGATTCCCCCTCAGAAATGAAGGATTTATTCTCCAGTAGCTGGGAGAGTTGCCAGCAGAAAGCCCCGAGGGAATTATATTGGCCAAAGCAAGGCAGCGCATCCATGATCACGACCCCTTTTTGGGACAGCTTACATCTAACACCTTTTCAGCGTAGAGATGCACTTAAAGAGTCCACAGGAGTCCAAGTGGCCTCGAATGTGACCATTTTCCCCCTTTCTTGCTTATAGTTCTCAAGGATAAGTGTAGCATATGCTGGGCATACAAAACACTGAGCTGGAGGAGAGACAAGCTAGCCAGAGCAGCCCAGGCTCTGTCCCGGTCTACCCTGGCCCAGGACATCTTTAGATGCTTTAGCCCACTGAGTCATATTGCCTTGGGATGGAAAACCCAAGGTTGCTGCTTTCTGGGGTCCTTCATCTGCAGTATAAGTGTGGTGGGTGCAGTGGGGACTCCATCCACCACGTGCAGTTTTCTGAGCCCTGTGGGCCAGGCATACAAGGACTCCTAGGTGTCTGTTGTCCCTTACTGCAAGTAATAAATTCATCTCATGTAATATTTTGCATATGAGTATGTTCAATCTCACTGCACTCACATAAGTCGTTAACCAAAACACAGTGAACCAGCTTCATATTTGCCATCTCTGAACTCCCCAAAGTGTGGCTGAAAACTCCACTGAGGTTGCACTGCAGTACAACGTCTCCATCTGTCCAGTCCTGTATCATTTCTTTCCCCTCCCCTCTCCCAGTGGGTCCCAAGGACACTCCTAATACACCATCTGCATGCTGATCTACAGGTTACTTAGCAAATAGAAGAAAAGCTTGAAAAAATTAGTAATCGGCACCCTTAGGGAGATTTGAGATAATACATGTAAAAAAATGCAAAACATATAGATATGCAAAAAAGAAGAAAAATAATCATTAAAATTTTTAAATAGGATATTTGAAATTTAAAACCTAAAACAAAGTTGAGGATATCACAAAAATTAAGTTAAAAATGATGACAAATATAAGAAAAACATAAGGGACACTGAGAATTATTCTAGGGATCTAAAGTTTGTATAGTTAAGTCTAAAAATTACAATATTTTTAAAAGAGGGAAAGAGAAATAAGGAACAAGTAAAATATCCAGAGCTTGCTGTGGATAGTGATGTACACCTATAATCCCAGCTACTTGGGAGGCTGAGGCAGGAGGGCTGCAAGTTTGAGGCCAGCCTTGGCTACTTCACAAGACCTTGTTTCCAAATAAAAAATAAAAAAAGGCTGGCAATCAAGCTCAGTGGTAGAACACCACTGGATTCAGTTTCTAGTTCCAAATATACATGCATATATGTATATAAGTATTCATATATGGAGAAGAGTAGTTATTAGACCAAACATACAACAACATGATAAGCAAAATGAATTTTCAAAAGGCCTACAACTGAACATACTTTGAGAAATTTCTGAATGCCAAGATTTCAAGATGATTTCTTAAAAACCTCTACAAAGGAACAGGAAAGAAATGAGAAGGACATCTCGTTGCCGATGGTAGGATGCTAGAAGAGAAGGGCACAGCCTCATCAGGGATCTTCCCCCCTCACCTTCTTCAGCTTTCAGCAGCCACCCACATCCTGTGGCTCAAGTCCCCTTTTTCACATTGATGCAACATCTGGTTACCATGGTCACATCTCCGACTAGTGACTCCGTTCCTTTTGCTGTTCTTTATAAGGATGCTTGTTATTACATTGTACCTACCCAATATATCCAGCATAATCTCCCTGTCTCCAAATAATGAATGCATCAATCTGCAAGGGCAACATAGCCACAGGTTCCAGGAACTGGGACATGGACATCTTTGAGGGCCATTATTCAGCCCAGCACGGTCCCATTTTAGCATCTTGCTTTCCATGTGTTAATTTCATTTAAAAATATTGGTATTATTATTATTGGTCTGTCACTGAATTTTATTAATTCTATTCTTCTAAATGGCTTAATCTTCTAAGCAACTCCTTCATTTTACCATCATGGCCTTAGTTCAGTCTTTCACCATGGTTTTGCCTAGAATATATCAATGATGAACTGTTCTGATCTCTCACATCCCAGCTAGCTCTCTCTCTCTCTCTCTCTCTCTCTCTCTCTCTCTCTCTCTCTCTCTCTCCTCTCTCTCTCCTCTCCCCAGGCCACTGAAGTGACCTTCCAAAAATCAGTCCAATCAGTTACTGCCCTAAATAAAAGAAAATGTATCCCTATGGCCCTCAGAATAAATTATAAACCCACTCACATTTGGCCCCTGGCTACCCCTCTCCTTCCTCAACCACCACCAATTCCCAAAATGTACTCTCACATGCAGTTATGAATTTCACACACTTCCTTGAACGAGCTATATTCTCTCACTTCATCTGCACATCTTTCTCGGCCTGAGAGAGTCATCCCCTTCCTCCTCCTGACCTACTTCCTGTGTCTCTCAAGATTCAGTTCATTCATACTTTATATCTTCTCAGATACCTAGCCCGACCACATCCCCATGCCCTCCACTTCTGTCCTTCGGAATGCTGAAAAATCTTCAACTGCAGCATTCATAACTCTGTAGAAGTGTTGGTTCACTTGCTTGTTGTCAATTGCTTATGAATTCTTTGAAGGTGTTGACAATTTTATCTATTTCTACCTCTTGGCAGGGGGCCTGGCATATGTTTATCTCTCAACAGAGTATTTTTGAAAGAATAATTAAATCTATGGCTTTCTTTGGACAATCAGCATTTTAGAACTGTTTTTTTTTTTATTGTCCATTCTTTAAATCTATCAAGAGTTTTCCCAGATATCTGTATGGACATACTTATGGACACACACTTACACAAACATCACAAATGATTACTTTTTGTTATCTATTCTTAACCACTGAGTTGACAAAAATAAGTTTGCAAACATTATGCACAAACAAGTACAGAATGCATATCCAAGTAAAATAGAATTTTTATCAAGAGACCAATATATAAGATCAAGGAAACTGGAGATTGGAAAAAAACATTTTCCCAAGAAGTTTCCTTCCAATTTTACTCCTTTAAATTATAAGAAAGCTAGAAGTTATTTATTATGCAAACTTGACTTTAAAATATGAAGGCCCTGGGCTACCACTGTTTCGTATACTTGGTAATCATTTCTAGTGAGGGGAACTCTGCATTGTAACAACTGCCTCCCTTCCCTGTCTGAGTGCCTGTGCAGTACCCAGGCTCTGACTACTTTTTACATTTTGAAATTAATACCAAAGCAATTTTCCAATACCAGCACATTCCCCCCTCTTTCTATTAACTTCCTGACTCCTGTCAGGCCAAAGGGAATGGGGACAAAGAAAGTCAATTGAGCTACTTCCATACTGGGAGGGGTCGAAGTGGGGCTCCTGGCCTAGCAGACAGAGGTAAAAAAAAAAAAAAAAAAAGGCTTTAACTCCCCTAGGATGTGGGAGGATGATACACGCCTTTTGTCAAGAAAGGTGCATACCATGTGAGCCCTGGCTTTGTTAACCAAGTAACACATCTTAGTCATAGCAAAGGCTTGCACCAGAGACAATGGGCAGGCTCACACCTGCATTGGGTCAGAAGTAGATGGAAAAACTATCCATTGGTCCAGCAAAATGGGAGAAAGTAAATCCTTATAATCAGACCAAAAGGCCTGTACCAGAGATAATGGGCGGACCCACACCTATATCAGGTCAGGATCAGCTAGAAAGACTATTGGTTAAGCAGGATGGAAAATAATGAATTCTTATGAAAACTGTTCTATGTTCAAAACGTCAATGTCATATTTTCAAGGCACTCCACTGCATCCCTCTGATGCAGTGCTTTAATATTCTGTCCCTTCTTTCTACCTTTGTAATAAAGTTTGCTTAAGCTTGTAAATAAACAAATAAATTACAAGCAAGCTAACTTGACCATCATCATCATGTCTCCTGTTTGTATAGCATGTTGTAGTTTTCACAAGTTTTAAAATCATTTCTCACAACTGTGTGAGACAAATAGGCTAGTGTATGGTACCTCAATTTTAGATTTTAGGAATGTAAAAATTGGAATATTTTCTTGAGGAGTTCAGGAAAGTTATATATTGTAAAATGAAAAGTATTACAGTGGATTCTCCTAGAAAATTTGGGAAAATGCTGACACCTGATCCTTACCCTAAAACAATTAAATTATTATTCCTTTGGGGCAAGTGAATGTCTCCAGCATCTAAGTTTTTCAAAAGCTTACGAAAGAGGCCAGGCATGGTGGTGCACACTTGTAATCCCTGCACTTGGATGGCGGAGACAGGAGGATCAGGCAGGTTTGAAGCCAGCCACGCTGGCTTAAGAGACCCTGTTTCCAAATAAAAATATAAAATAGGTCTGGGAGTGTAGCCCGGAGGTAGAAGGGCTTCCAGGAACCCCAATACCAAAAAAAAAAAAAAAACTCATTAGATTGTTCTAGTGAGCAGCCAGAGTTGCAAGCACTGGATTAGAAGCCAAGTTTTATGAGTATAGTTCCATAATTTTATACTATACAATTCCAAATCACACAGGTGGTCTATAGTATATGTCATGACTGGTATTGGCCTGACATTTTTATTATGTTGCCTTGAAGTGGAGGTAGAGGTTTTTATTTGGTTTCACTAATATAGTTAATATTTGCTGATGATTTTAAGGAGAAATTGCCAATATTTGTATAGTACTCAAGACTGAAGATTCTAAACAAGTATTTTTCTGGCACCCTGATAACTAATAACAATAGCAATTATGGAAAAGAAAGGCATAAATGGAAGAATGGGCAGGAGGGCGTGGAACATGGCAGTAACTGTGCTCCATGTGTCCTAAGTACACAACAGATGAATTCCTCATGAAATTCAGCCCACATTCTGCCACTCAAATATTTAAGGAAAGTTCCTAACCCCTGTTAACTCTCACTTTTCTCATCTGTGATAGCAACTTAGTTGATCACTCAAACACTGGGTACTGGAAACCAAGTGACCAGTACATCTCCAGGTCACTCACATGAGGCTGATGGATAGGAAAGGCACACCTCCCAAGGACATGCTGAGGGATTAAAAAAAAAAAAAACAGTTTCCTGGCTCTCAGAAATATAGTGTTCATAAAAAAAGTTTCCATGCACATGCTTTTTGCAAAGATAAACGATAACGTACACTCTTACCTGAGGCATAATTGTTAGTTGACTCTTTGTCTTCTGTTCACACCCATCTATTCCTCCCTTGGGCCTCAAACCCACAAGAGTTTTCACAAAAATAATCTTTAAAACATATATTTACCCTCTTATTGACCCCTTAAATTAGTTCTTTTTTACTTGGGGGCATTTTAAATTGTTCTAAATTTGTTTTAGAGGCTGTGGGTGCATTCTCCCTTCTGTATGTATTCATAACCCCCATTAACTTCCATAGGGATCAGATACATATATATCCAAGTGAGACCAGGCAGTCATATGTTTAAATCATGATTAAAATCTACTCATGATAAAATAAAAAGAACTAAAACTCAGAAGAAAGTGTAAGATAAAAATGAGACCATGTTGTGTTTAATTAAAGGAGTTTACATTCCTGGATAACCAAACTGGTCAACTAACCCCCTGGCACTATTTCCAATATGTGCTCCATCTCAGACCACTTACTATAAGGCTACCCACATTATAAAATGATTGGTCCTATGTGTCTTGGCTCTGTGCTATAAATAGGGAAACTCAAAGGCACTCTTTTGACCAATATTAAGTCACCTGTGGGTAAAATTTGATCTTATCTATTTATTGTCAGACTTCAAAATTATGTCATAGACACTTGAAAAATTTGCATATATAAATCTGCCTACATCTCTGCCCATGAAAATTGAGTAATAGAGTTCCAAACAGTCCAATTTTTTATATAAAAACCAGATCTGTGTAGTGCATAGCCTCTCTATGAACATTCCTAGGAGGCAAATACGAAGTTTACATATATATTTTGGTGATCCTTTGAAATGTTTGCTTTGAAATACAGATATATCATACATGCAAATAAATACACTAATTCATCCATGCATTTAATGATATGAAGTCAACTCTACACCCCCCAGCAGTAAGAAGTGCAATATTAAAATTCATTTCCATTTTACAAATAAACAGTGCACTTCTCAGATAAAAATGCGAGAAAAATGAACCTAGGTGATTTTCAAACATAGTTAAAATGGATCTTTACTGAAATACAGTTGTCCCTCCATATCCATTGCAGATTGGTTCCAGGAGCTGCATCAATACCCAAATCCACAGACGCTCAAGTCCCTCCCATATCATACCATAGTGTTTGCATATGGCCTGCGTACATCTTCCCACATAACTCTAAGCCATCTCCAGGTTATTTCTGATCCCTAATACAATGTAAGTGCTATGTAAGCAAGTTTATACTTTATTGTTCACAAAATAATAATGACAAAAATAAAAAGTCCTTGCATGTTCATGACAGACACAGCTATCATAGACCCACATGCATAGTACATGCACAAGCTATGTGGTCAACAACGCTCAAACAAGTACTGGAAAGCAACTGAGTCTCTGAAATGGCAGAGGCCACCGCAAGGCATGCTACACATGAACTTCATTCAGGTGGTTTCAGCACAGTGCTCACCTTGCAGAAAATGTCAGTTTTGTTTTTTAAAACTTTCTAGAATTTCTCCCTCTCCCCCCCCCAAACAAAAAATTTCAATCCACAATTTGTTGAATCTGCAGATATGGAACCAGAGAATACAAGGAACCAACTGGCCATGGTCATTTTGAGGAAAACTGGTAAGGTTTTTCTCCAGTTGCACTAGGTGATGTTGAGGCACAACTAAATGATACTTGGCTGAGCAATACTTTTATTTTAAAAAATGAAATACGGCTTCCAGAAGCATACAAGAAACCTTTAGGAAATTGCTAACTTGGGGAAATATTTTTCTCTTTTATACATAAAATTCAGTAAAACTAGATTTTAAATAAGTATGGTAAAACAGATATACAATGACATACTGAAGTTTTAGTAATGCGCTATTTTAAACATAATATTGATTTCATTTCCTAGGAGCATATATATGTATGCATATACTTTTTTATTGATTATTTATTTATGTACTTATTGTGGTAATGGGGATTGAATCCAGGGTGTCCTACTACTGAGCTACACCCCAATCCTATTTTGTTTTTTATTTTGAAACAGGGTCTCACTAAGTTGCTAAGGGCCTTGCTAAATTGCCAAGGCTGGCCTTGATCCTGTGATCCTCCTGATTTAGTCTCCCAAGTACTGGGATTATAAGCATGCACCACCATATTCAGCTCCCTAAGCATATTTGAATAGAGGAGAATTCAGCTATTAAAAATTCTGAAGATCCTCATATTTCTGCATTCTCTTGGATATCTGCATCAACTTCTCCTTTGGAAAAGTTACAGCTTGTATTCTCAAAGGATCTGAGCTACCCTAACTTGAGTCCAGAACATCAAAACTGACTACCCAATTTCTTAACACTTTCACAGAAACAATAATAATTGATACCATTTATTCAACCCCTACTACAATCTAAGAGTTGTGCTGAATACTTCCCAAGCATATTTGCTAATTCTCAAAATGAGCTTACACCTAACTCCAACTAGAATGGCAATCATTCAAAACACAAACAACAAAAAATGTTGGCAAGGATGTGGAGAAGTGGGAACTCTACTACATGATGGGGGGATTGCAAAATAGTGCAACTACTTTGGAAAACAGTGTGGAGGATCCTCAGAAGAATGGAAACAACCCTACCATATGATCCAGCAATACTACTTCTGGGGATCTACCCAAAAGAATAGAAACCAAACTACCAAACTAATGTATGCATATCTATGTTCATAGCCACACAACTCACAAATACCAAACTATGGAACCAGCCAAGATGTCCATGAACAGATGAAAGGATTACAAAACTATGGGATAAGTACACAATAGAATTTTACTCAGCCATAAAGAAGAACACAATCATGTCATTTACAGGAAAATGGATGGAACTGGAGAACACTATACTAACTGAAATTAGTCACAAATAATAAAAAATTGGATGTTTTTCCTAATATGTGGAAGAAGAAAATGGGTCATAGGAGGAACTCTAGATGAAAAAGAAGATATTATAGATGAGCAAATAAGGCAACCCAAAGGATGGGGTGGGAGGGGGAAGAGGAAAATTCCCTAATGTACATGATGTACATTGACAAGCATATCAAAGTCAATCGCTAAGCCAAACATGGGAAGGAGGGAGGGGGAGGGAATGGGGTGGGAACTGGGGAAGGGCTAAATGAGTGATGTGTGCATGTGTGTCTCTACCATCTTGCACTTCATTAAGATTTATGACTACAATGCACCAATAAAAAGGGCGACCGAGAAAAGCGGGGCTTAAGAGCCCCGCTAACAACCAATCTCCATTACCACAAAATCAGCGCCTCTCATAGCCAGAAAACACCATCACCAGAGAAACAAAAAAATCACCAGGCTCCAGAGAGAAAGCGAACTGAGAACAGAGCTCAGAGCCACAGAGGAGATACACCGGCCTCACACCCAAGGACGTGGCAGCAGCGCCATACTGCCGGCGGCAGCGGCGAATTCACCAGACGGCTACAGCAAGCCGAGGTGAGCCGCTGCGGAACCGCCAGGCGGGATTTCTCGCTGCAGGTAAAATCTAAAGCTCCCAGTGGCTGAGGTCAGCACACGCTGCAGGGACTCAGAGTGGAACTCAAAACCAGAGAAGAAAAAATACACCAGCCTCACGGCCAGCCTCACGGCCGAGGGCATGGCAGCAGCGCCATATTGCCACCGGCGGCAGCAGCAGAGAATTCACCGAGTCCAGTACAGCTACATCTGCGAACTCAAGAACAGTGAGTCAAATTGCGGGCCACAGAGGAGAAATCCCAGTACTGTACTCCCTGGGACTTGACCCAGTGGGGGAGGGGCAGTGGCAGAGATAACATACCATAGGAGAACGTGCAACCTGGCACCCCCCATAGTCTAAAGCAGCCTCTATCGACTCCCTGGGTCGGAGACTCTGTGATACAACCCAGCAAAGGAGTAGTGGGGTCAGAGATACTACTGACTCGAGATCCAGAGCACCTTAAGCAAAGTCATAGTGACCCAAGGGAAGAACCCAGAGAAGGCACAAACTTCCGAAATCTTGGGAAAGAGGAATAACACTGGAGCAATGAATGCCCACAACCCCACAATATCAGAACCCAATAAAACAGAAAATCAGAGATTTCTAGAAGATCAAATCAGGAAAATAACTGTAGAAATAATAGAGGTGCTTCGAAAAGAATTCAGAGAGAGCCAAAAAGAGATAAAGGATGCAATTAATGAAGTAAAGGCCTCAATTCAAAGCATGAACAACCGATTAGACCACATGGAGAACAGAATCTCACTCTTGAAAGATGATCATTCCAAAAATGAACGCATAGTTCTAGAAAAAAAATCTAGAAAAAAAAAATCCGACAGCAGGAATCTGACATTGAAGAAATATGGGCCCATTTTAAGAGAGCTAACCTAAGAATAATTGGAATAGAGGAGGGAAAAGAAAGTGAAACCAAAGGGATCAACAATCTCTTCAAGGAAGTAATAGCAGAAAATTTTCTAAACATAGAGCAAGAGGTTGATACACAGGTCCAGGAAACTTATAGAACTCCCTTTAGACAGGATCGGAGAAGAGGATCCCCATGCCACATAATTGTCAAAATGACCAATGTGGAAGCCAAGCAGAGAATCTTAAAGGCAACAAAAACAAAGGGCCAAGTGACATTCAGAGGCAAACCAATTAGAATCACTCCAGACTTCCCAAACCAAGTCATGAGAGCCAGAAGGGCTTGGAGTAACATATTCCAAACACTGAAAGAAAACAACTTCCAAACAAAAATTTCCTACCCAGCAAAACTTTCTATCAAATTAGATGTAAAAATAAGAAGCTTCCATGACAAACAGAAACTGAAGGAATTTATGTCTTCAAAACCAGCGCTAGAGAAAATACTCAAAGAGATTAACTACAAAGAAGAAATAGGTAACACAAACCAGAACCAGAGAAACAAGATTTTCCATCCAACAGTCAACTAAGATTTGTTATCTGTGGAGATTCATTATTTATGTTAGTCTTTTACCTATCTCTAAATGGTATTGTTTGCCTTTATTGTTGTTAATTTTTAGGATTTCTAGTTGGAATATTAATATACCTTCAGATATAGCATTTGGAAATATTTTATCCCATTCTATTAGTAACTTTTAACTCTGTTTACATTGTCTTTGGATATACAATATTTTTTTATTTTTTAGGGAGTTTGTGTACTCTTCTGTTGCCTGTGCCATTGAAATCATATCCAAGAAATCACTGCCAATTTCAATGTTGTGAGGTTTTATGATCCAGATTTTCTTCTAAAAGTTTATAGTCTTAAGATTTATATTTAGGTTTTTTATCTATTTTGAGTTAATATTTGTATATGGGATTAGGTAAGGGTCCAATTTTATTCTTTTCCATATAAGTATTATTTTTCAACAATATTTAGTTAAAAGATTAATATTTCCACCACCAAATGTTCGTGGAAACCTTGTCAAAAATAACTTGACAATATAGGGAAGAATTTAGCTCTAGGCTTTTATTTAACTCCAATGGTTTATATATCTGCCTTTAGAACAGTACTACACTGTTTCAATTATTGTAGCTTTATATGGTTTGAAATCAGAAAATATATATCTTCTAACTTTGTTCTTTTTCAAGATCATTTCGGGTATCTAGAGTCCATATTCCATATTAGGATAGATTTTTTTTCTGAAAAATAAATATATAAATATATGATAGTTTCACCTAAAAAAATAGAAAAAAAAATATTCTCTGGTAAGAAAGAAAGCAAAAAGACCAAGAGAAGATCATGCTGGGAATTACCTTTACAAAAGGTAGTTGCATCAAAAGGGCTCCCAGATGCCCCATCACATCTCCCTATTCAGCTGTGTCTGACCTAAGTATGGTATAATGACTACTCACGGTGCAATAGAAACTAAGCCAATGTTCTCAAAACATTACTGTTTTTCTACTTTCTTATACATATACATTCATGAATGACAATTTACTTTCATTTCCTTTCTACCTATAACCTTTGACAGGGCACAATCCTGTCTGTTAATTTGCCACTATCACAAGTTAGAACATGCTAGACACATACTAGCAGTCAATAAATAGTCCTAGAATACATAAAATATGGCATTCCTGCCCCAAACAAAAAAAAGCGAGTTTTATAACTGATGTCTGCCTCCCTTCCTTACCTAGAAAACAGTTCCTCACCAAACGCTCTCACTTTTACCTCCTAACCAAATCTTCCGCCTACTGCCACCATCGTCCCCTGCTCCAAGGAACTGCTAAGCTCTTGCCTCAAGTGAAGTAAAAACCTGCCCCCTGGTCCACTAGTCCTCTCTGACCTCATGTGGATCAGGAATTCACACAATGCAGATGAATGGCCAAAATAAAACTGACCGTGAGTCAAAGTCAAACTAATTATTCACAAACTAAACATCAACACCTATGTTTCTTCTCCCAGTGGAAGGCTCCATCCCAGTTCAAATTCAGCAGAGGCATCCTGGGCACCTCTAACTCACCCCCAGACAGAGCATGGTTTCTCTCTTCTGTACATTTCCAAGTAGCTTTCCATGCGATGATGTATCTGTGTAATTATACTTTCCTTAGTATGATGATGGAATTAATGCCGGTCTCCTCCACTTGTCTGAACCTTCATGAGAGCAAGGGCTGTGCCTGTTTATTAAAAAAAATTTTTTTTTTTTGGTGGTACTGGGGTTCCTGGAAGCCCTTCTACCTCCGGGCTACACTCCCAGGCCTATTTTTACATTTTTATTTGGAAACAGGGTCTCCTAAGCCAACGCGTGCGGCTGGCTTCGAACCTGCGCGATCTTCCTGTCTCTGCCTCCCAAGCGCGGGGTATTACAAGCATGCGCCACCACGCCGGGCTAATTTTTTTTTTTTTTTTTTTTTTTTTTTTTACTTACTACTCCTGTTTTAGGAGTAGCACAGGGCCTAGTGCATACCAGAAAGACAACAAATGGTATTTATTTTTAATTTTTTTTTTTTGCAGTACTGGGAATTGAACCCAGGAGCATTCTGCCTCCAAGCTACACCCCCAGTCATATACCTAGTGACCCCATTAGGTTTTCTTCTTTGCCCTATTTTTTTCATTACTAACAATGTGTTTTAAAATAACCCTAGAACTACCACAGTGGCGAGCGCCTGTAATCTATACTTGGAAGGCTGAAATAGGAGGATTGCAGTTTCAAGGCCGGCCTCAGCAATGTATTAGAGTCCTCAGAAAAGAATTAGAGTCCTCAGCCCTGTTTCAATCCTCAGTACTTCCAAAAAAAGAGGGAGGAACTGAAAGATTAGTTTGGAGTCAAAATACCCCTGGCTTTAAGCCGGGCATGGTGGCGCATGCTTGTAATCCCCGCGCTTGGGAGGCAGAGATAGGAAGATCGCGCTTGTTTGAAGCCAGCCTCGCTGGCTTAAGAGACCCTGTTTCCAAATTTTAAAAATAAAAAAATAAAATAGGTCTGGGAGTGTAGCCTGGACACAGAAGGGTTTCCAGGAACCCCAGTACCACCAAAAAAAAAAAAAAAAAGTCCCTTCTATGCCCAGTCATATTAAAGTTCTTTCGTGTCACACTGGTTATGGTTTATGACATGATTTGTTCAATTCATAGTAAACCTAGTACTTACATTCATGAGTACTGTCCCATATCTAATTATAGATTTACTATTGTCAACTCAAATGCAGTTTTGTTTCAGAGTCTCCTAGACTCTGTCTTTAGCCCAGCCCCTGCCATGCTTTTCTTAATTTTGTGGTCTTTTTTTTTTTTCTTTGCGGGCCTGGGGATGGAACCCAGGGGCATTCAACCTCTGAGCTGAGGCTGACTGCAAACCTGGGATCCTCCCTCCTGTCTCAGTCTCCCAAGTACTGGGATTACAAGCATGAACCACCACACCCAGCTGGCATTTATTTATTTATTTATTTATTTATTTATTTATTTATTTAGCACTGGGAATTGAATCCAGGGGCATCCTACCTCTGAGCTACACTCCCAGCCTTAGTTTATTTATTTATTTATTTATTTATTTATTTATTTATTTTTAAACTAGGTCTTGCTGAGTTTCTGCACATTGGTCTCAGACCTTAGATCCTGCTGTGATCTCCCTGTCTCAGCCTCCCAAGTACTGGGTGTACAGGTGTGCACCACCACACCCAACTCAGATGTTTGCTGAATGAATGGATGAACAGAGGAGTGATTAAACGAATGTGTTTACATATAATTCTCTTCCAACCCTTTGTGTCAGCCTAGTAAATGGATTAATTAGTATTGAGAGAATATTGCTATAAAGCTAATAAAAAATAATGTGAACTAATATACTAACTTCAGTGAAGAATGAAGTCATCAACAGAATAAACCTGTGCCGTTGTTGATCAATTCTTCAGATATTCTTGCTGACTTTGTTTTTTAGAGTAGGCACAGCCCACAATTTAAGACTATTATTAATCTTCCAGTCTCTGACCAGTCACTAAACTTGAGTTGATGGTATCCAAATGGACTTGCTCTCTTAGAATTTACAATGAAATAGCAAAACTTTTCCTCCATTTAATAGTATTTCACATAAAATAGGGGCTTCATCCTTTGTGATTATGTGGGAACCCCATTATAACAATGGTGTTAGCTGAGAGAAGACTGGCTCACGTGAAATCCAAAGTCATGCAATATCTATGCTACAGCAGGGTACATTTTATTTTATGGCTTATATAAAAACATTTCTAAAATCGCATATCTGGTGATAACAAGATCCCCCCAAAGAGCCTAGGGTTATTGAAACACATGAAATTCAACCTTGAAAAGAATTTAGTTGGTTTAAAATTATTTGAAGACCATATGAAAGTAGGGAATCTCTTTCTAGCTTCAGTTTAATACCTGCTATCACTATGGAGATACAAGTAGCTAGCTAAAAGTCTTTCTGCTCTATGATTCATATTCCAGCACAGAATATTTCCTAAACTCTGTGTTCACTGAATGAAAGACTATAACTAAAGGATATTTATTCAATAGTTCATGTATAACAAAAATCCCAAAGAATTCTCAAAGTTATGATGTTAAAGCTGTATGCATTATAACTCCTCTTACAATGAGGAAATAAATCCACTAGTATAATATATATGAGTCCTTTGACATCCTGAAAATTATTAGAATGATATATTCAGTCACTTTCTGCACACTACCAGTTATTCTATATTGCATAATTCTGAATACTTTAAAAATAAAACTATTTAAAATGCTAAAATCAAAGAAGTCATCAGTGAAATTTATTTTTATGCTAACATTTCATTGGACACTACAATTTATTTAAAAATTGGGCGAAGTTTTATGAAGATAAACAAATGCTCTATGTGATACTACTGTGTTCCACTATATTGTCAGGTTCTATGGATTTAAATAATATTACAGAGATTTTAGGATGATTTTTTTACATTTTACTGATCACCAAAATATTATGAGTTAATTTTGAAAACTGAAAGATTTCTAAATCTCATAAGTGAAGAGATCATCCAAAAATTATAGCAAAATAAGTGTGAACTTCATTATCTGTTAATTAACTTGCTTGAAAACTTTTTTCCCCTTGCATTTAAGAAGACCTTTCAGTATGACAAGGTCATATTCAGTCATCAGTAAATCCTGCTTGTCATCGGAGCCCATGAGGGAAATCAGAACTTTATCACATCAGCCTCCAGTGACTAGATTGCTTCTAACAGGTCCCCAGGGAGATGACATCCCAGGCTTATCCATTCTCTGACTTTGGGTTTCAAGCACCTGGGACTTCTGCTGAGTGGTCACTATCAACATGGCTACCTAAACCATGGCATTTTCTTTTTCAACAGTGTCACTATATAGCTTTGCAGAAGGAATCTCTTGGTGTCATTTCTAGAATTATTCTCAACAATTGTTTTGACCATTGTTTTTTCTAGAATAAAAGTCAATATGCTATTTTCTCTCTAATATAAATGGTATCATAAAAAAAAGCTCTGCAGATATTACACCAGTAGTCTCATCTGTGAGCATGAAACAGGTTTTTCAGGAAAAGTTTCTTCTAGTTCTTATAGCAACCCTCCAAGTTTGGAGATGCTAAGACCAAAGAGTACCTAGACTTCTATACTTGTAAGGGATATAAAATGGGAAATAAGCTAATTTTGCTTTATTTACAAATGGAATTGGGAGTATACTTTATTTTTTAAAAATTTAAGCTAGGTTAAAATATTCTTCTGTGCCACTAGAGAGTGAGTTCTCATATATCCTGGCCCTGAGTACCCAGCTGATTAAACAAGTAGACACCTAATAAGCAAAAAGACTTTAGAAAGATAAGACAAACTGCAAAATATACTTAATACAAAAAAAAACTTCATTGTCCCAGTCTATACCAGCTTCTAATAAAAGTTTGGAAGAGAAAGATGGACTATATCAGAGTATGTAGAATATACTCACTTTGAATTTGCTATCAAAATCATTATGTAATGAAGATATAGCTTTTCTTGGCACTAAGGATTGAGCCCAGATGCATTATACCTCTGAGCTAAACCCCCAGCTCTATTTTATTTCTTATTTGGAAACAGGGTCTCACTAAGTTGCGAAGAACCTCGCTAAGTTGTTGAGGCTGACTTCAAACCTGTGATCCTCCTGTCTCAGCCTCCCAAGTACTGGGATTACAAGCATGTACTACCATGCCCAGCTCAAGATACAGCTTTTAAAATAATCAGATTAAAACGGAAAAGGCAGCATCATAGTGGCTGAACACACAGAGTGTGGGGTAAGACTGCCTGCACCCGACTGTACCATTTAGTAGCTGGCGATCTTGGACTTGTTACTTAACCTCTCTATTTTCTTATCTACAAAAGGGAGATGGTAAGAATGCTTATTTCATTAAATGAACTAAAACATGAAATGCCCTTCAAATAACAGTACTGACATATAGCAAGTGCTATGTGGGCATCATTGCTAGTGACCACCTGATTATAGATGTGGTCACTTATGGTACAATGAAAGTATAGCAAGAAAATATTAGAGAGGGTGCCCGTTCTCCATTGGCTGATTTGTCTTCAGTTTCACAGTTCAAGATTTATGAAGGTTGAAAATAAAGGAATTGCAAGACAGTAGGAGTTTGTGTGGTGGCTGGATAGTAGTCAAAAGTTCTGACTGTAAATTCAGAAATGCTTGTTTAGAACCTGCTGCGTTACCTTGGACAAGTTACATAACCTCTCAGAGTCTCAGTTTCCTAACCCTCAAAGTAAAGATAATAATAGTACCTAAGTCGTAAGACTTTGGTGATGATCAAATGAAAGAATCCACATAAAATGCTTAGGGCATAATAGGAGCTCAATAAATGTCACCTATTTTTTATAGGTCATGATGGAGCACATTAGGGAAGATATGACCTATATTGCCATTAAAAATAAAAAAGGGCCGGGTGTGGTGGCACACGCTTGGAATCCCCACCCTTGGGAGGAGGAGACAGGAGGATCGCGCAGGTTCGAAGCCAGCCGCGCTGGCTTAAGAGACCCTGTTTCCAAAAATAAAATAGGTCTGGGAGTGTAGCCCAGAGATAGAAGGGCTTCCAGGAACCCCAGTACCACCAAAAAATAAAATTAATAATAATAATAATAATAATAATAATAATAATAATAATAATGGGAAGCTGGGCGTGGTGACAGGTTCGAAGCCAGCCTCCACTACTTAGGTTCTCAGCAACATAGTGAGACCCTGTTTTCAAATAAATTATGAAATAGGGCTGGGGTATAGCCCAGAGGTTGTGCCTCTGGGTTCCATCCTCAGTGCCACAAAAAATAAAAAATTAAAAAATTAAAAAATTAAAAGGGAACCAAGTAATTTATTTATAAAATTGTTACACAGTACACATAAAACAAGAACCACAGTTTATATCATTCTCATTATATTCTTGCAGATAAGCAAGCATGTATGGGTGTTCTTTATGCAATAACTACAAAATAATTTCAAAAGTAGAAGAGAAAATGAAAGTTGGTGGTACAGTGGAACGGGTCCAGGTGTAATTATTTAATTTCAACTTGGACCTAATTCTTAGCATCCACGTTTTTCTCTAACAGCCGAGGACTTAGTAAAGACAATACATTCCACATGGTTTCTATGGCCACAGAAGCTTGAGCTGGGTGTCATGCTGAACTAGCCAGCAGTGTAACTGTAAGAGCTTTCTAAGTCCATCCTGCACTGGTCAAAGAGGCAAGACGGTGCTTATGCAAGTTTTAAATTCAAAACTTCTCGGCCGGGCGTGGTGGCGCACGCTTGTAATCCCTGCGCTTGGGAGGCTGAGACAGGAGGATTGCACATGTCCCAAGCCAGCCTCAGCTACTTAGTGAGGCTCTCAGCAACTTAGTAAGACTCTGTTTCCAAATAAAATATAAAAATGGTCTGGGAGTATAGCCCGGAGGTAGAAAGCCTCTGGGTTCCACCCCCAAGTACCATCAAAAAAACAAACAAACAAACAAAAACTTCTCAAAACGTGCTCAGAGAAATTCTGAGCAATTTCAATCTGTTTTTTTTTTTTTTTTGTAATGGGGGGTTGAACTCAAGGCAGTTCAACCTCTAAACTATATCTCCAGCCCTTTTTGTTCTTTTTATTGTGAAACAGGGTCTCATGAAGTTACTGAGGTTGGCCTCGAACCTGCAGTCCTCTGTCCCAGTCTCCCAACTCCTGGGATCACAGGCATGCACCACCACGCCCGGCACAGCAGTTCTCATTTAGTGAGCAATGGGTTCTTGGAAAACTACTAATTTCCTCTGAACATTGACTTCTCTCTGTCAGTGGATACCAGGAAAATGTCTCTGCGATCAGCTCTTACACTCTGAGGCTTGTGCTCCTCCAGCCTAACGCCAAGTCCATTTCATAAGAAAATAAAAAATGACTCACCATGGAAACCAAGCTTTTGTACCATTTTGTTAACATTCCCGGAAGCAGGGCGGCGTGCGGAGAGATGGATAAACAAAGCAAAGCGGAGCTCTGTCGCGCTGGGGCAGGAACCTCAGCTTTCTTGCGAGGATTCACATCTACTTGAGAACTATAAGAAAGTCTCAAAGATATGTCATTATTAATAACATTAGTAATCTCAAGCACTAAAGATACTCTGTAGTAGAAGTTGTTAAAATAAAACGGAATTATTTCTCAGTTGAATGCCATCCACCTCTATGTATGAGAGGCAAATTCAAGTAGAAATACAGAAATTCTAACAGTATTACAAAATATGCCAAGAAGACTCAGTATTCTACTTATTCTCCTCCTCCTGTGCTCCTCCTCCTCGAGGACTTCTCCTCCTCCTCTTGGTCCCCCTCCTCCTCCTTCTCTCCTACTTGTTTTTTTACTGGGGATCGAACCCAGGGGTATTCTACCTGTGAGATATGCCCCCAGTCCTATTTTTTATTATTTTTTATTTTTTATTTTTTTGCAGTACTGGGGATTGAACCCAGTGGCATTCTACTTCTGAGCTACACTCCCGCAGCCCTATTTTTCTTTATATTCCTTATTTTGAAACAGGGTCTCACTAAGTTGCCAAGGGCCTCACTAAGTAGGTAAGGCTGGCTACGAACCCCGATCCTCTGGTCTCTGCCTCCTAAGTACTGGGATTACTAGCATGTGCCACCACGCCCATCCTTTTTTTTTTTTTTTTAAACAGGGCCTCACTAAATTGCTGAAGGTCTCACTAAACTGCTGAGGTTAGCTTTCTCTCAAACCTGTGATTCTCCAAGTGCTGCAATCATAAGCCTGTGCTTCTATGCCTGGCTCCCGAGTTCCCTCACTGGGTCAGGTCCTCTGAGTGATTCAGGGGCTTCAGAGGCCCCAATGAACCATGCCTCCCAGAATTCAAAGGTCCAGTTTGACTTGCTTTGGCCAGTTGGATATTGCGAGTACAAGGAGTCGTGATAAGTATTTGCACAGGAGAACTTAAGCTCTTGAAGTGCTCTCTGTTGGAGCTCGAGCCACTGTGCAGTGAACTCTACTCAGGAGACCTTGTGAAGGGGGAAGAGAGAGAGAGAGAGAGAGAGAGAGAGAGAGAGAGAGAGAGAGAGAGAGAGAGAGAGAGAGAGAGAGGCACTCAGCTAACTGTCACTTCTTCCAGCCATTTGGAGAAGGTGCCAGATACGTGGTAGAGAAATCACGGGCACTCCAACACAAGCAGACAACAAGTGAAGCAGAACGCAGCTGAGCCCAGCCCAGACACTGGAATTAAGACAAATAATAGGTTATTATTATTATTTCAAGTCACTACATTTGGGGGTAGTTGTAATATAGGAACAGATATCTAAAAATTTTTATGAAATCATCCTAGAAATACCAGTTCCACAGAGATCTCAATCCCCGTTGAATATTTATTTCAACTTCTGTGCACAATATATTTTCTTGCTTCTTCCTATAATGCATTATCTTTTTTTTTTTTTTTTGCAGTACTAGGGATGGAACCCAGAAGCATTCTAACTTCGAGCTACACCCCCAGCCCTAATTTTATTTTTTATTTCAAAACAGAGTATCACTGAGTTGCAAAGGGCCTCACTACTTAGGCTATGTGAGGCTGTCTGCGAGCCACGACCCTCCTGTCTCAGCTTCCCAAATGCTGGGATTACAATCATGCACCGCCATGCCTGGATTAATGTATTATCTTGAACCATAAGGCTTTTAAAATTTTTTTTCTTTTTGGTACTGGGGACTAAACCCAGGGGAATTCTACCTTGGAGCTACACCCCTAGATATTTTTATGTTTTATTTTGAAATAAGGCCTTCCTAAGTTGCTGAGGCTGACTTTGAACTTGCGATCCTCCTTCCAAGCACTGGGATTCCAAGCATGTCAACTGAGGCCAGCAAGTCTACCTCCCCACTTTCCAGCTGGTAGGTTATTTTACCCTTGAGAGCCTTTGTTTCTTTTCCTTTTCTTCCTGGCCATACTGGGGATGGAACCCAGGGCCTTGTGCATGCTGGGCCCTGTGACATATTCATACGTTCTTCTCCACATCGCTGTATGCAGCTTACTTTCCAAATTCTAGAATGTCCTGGACCCAACAATTATTTGTTGAAAAAGGAAAGAGAAATGGGGGAGAAGGGAAGGGATGGAACTGGGGTGGGGGGTGAACTAACGAAGGAAGGAAAGAAAGGAATCAAGTCAAACTGAACAAAAATGACCCTCAGGCCAGAGGCAGAGGTGGGGGGAAGTGTACTGGCATTTCTGCATGTTGGGCAAAGACAAAAGAGACGTTCTGCATAGATAACTACGACTATGAAATATAGGTCAAGGTAAATGCTTGAAACATTTTCTATTTTGCCTATAAGATGATGGGCAATAAAACAGAAATAACTGTCTTATGGAAACCTTGCCATTATGTGCTGACATCACTTCTTTTGCAACACACGCTTTTATAAGTGAAGGAAATGCCATCCATGCAAGTACTATCAATATATTTCCATATATATTTCCCGTACAGACTGGATTAAAGGAGACTTGGTTTGTGTGTAAGAGAAGTTAGCAACCAAGTCTCATGTTAGGGATATGGTGAGTGATTATAATTGATGACAGTTTTAGCACTGTAGTAATGAGAACAAGGTAGGTTTCCACCATTTTCCACTCCTATCTTTATCACGAAAATAGATCCAGGGTGTGCCATTTTCTCTTCTTATTAGTCTTTGTCATAAGAATATGGCATCAGAATGTTAATGCCAGAGAGAATCTGAGGAAAGCAAAGTTTTGTAGCTTCAAGTCTCTGGTGTGCAGTAAGGTTGCTATCAAAGAAAAGAAATTCAAGTGTTTCTTCAGAAATTTCAGTGAAAATTGTCTCATGTGTAAGGTGTTTTAAAAATCCTGTTGGAACAATTGCTTGATTTATAAAAAAAAAACAAAGGATTAAATTATGAATGGTAAAATGTTGTAAATTTTCAAAAAGTACTCTTGAATTGCTCCTTTCTTTATGCAGGAAAGGGCCTGGAGGCAGTAAAAGCAGGAAAACCCCACTTGCAATGCTATCCTACACCCTAGATTATATTACACAGAGGGGAAGTGGTTGGATCATATTTATGGCATGTCTAAATTAGACTGAAAATAAATTACAATCAAGTCAGCTTGTCTAGAAACCATCTTGGTCACTCAAATTAATTAAGTCAAAACAGAGTAGAAGATGTAAATTCCCTCTGTTCCCATGAGGTGCCTTTGTTTATCTGCCAAATCCATGAAATCTTTACAATTTATCTACAGAGCATCATTATGAAAAATTCAATACTGTATACAGGCCACTTAGGGCAATGCCCAGAGCACTCGATTTAGAGCAGAAGACTTGGATCCAAGCAACTCAGTGCTGCTGCAGTCACGGGAAAACCAACTAACTTCTTTGAGCCTCAGTTTCCTCATCTATGAAATAAGCACAATGATTTATGGCGATGTGAGTATTAATATGGTAACATGGGAACAGGCTTTGTAAATTCAATTGTGTTGGTTCTCAACGTGTGTTCCTTGGATCGACAGCATCAGCATCCTTTAAGAACGTGTTAAAAATGAAAATTTTTAGAACTCACTCCAGGTAAGGTGGGGGACCAGCAACCTCCATTTTAACAAGTCTTCCAGACGGTTCTGCTGGGTGCTGAAGCTGGAGAAGCCACCGCCTCCTAAGCGAGGGCTTGTCGATTCATCTACAGCCTCGGTTCTCTTACCTACAGATAGATGGAGGTTTGCTTTGTACCTCCCTCTAAGAGCCAATGCACAGATCCAATGAGTAACTGCCTGTGACCAGCTGGGAATGCACCACACAGGTAGCAAAAAGAAGAGCTATATTACTTTGTAATCCTAGCACTGTTCAAGGTCCTGGCAATATTACGGGGAAAAAGGTAGTCAAGAACAGGACAGGTGACCAATGGAAGGAACACAGTTTCCAAAAGTAAACTGTGGCCAGGCGTGGTGGCGCACGCTTGTAATCCCAGCATTTGGGAGGCTGAGACAGGAGGATCGCATCACAGTTTGTGGACAGCCTCAGCTACTTAGTGAGGCCCTTTGCAATTCAGTGAGACCTTATTTCAAAATAAAGACTAGAAAGTAGGGCTGGGGTGTAGCTCAGAGGCAGAATGTCCCTGAGTTCTAGCCACAGTACCAAAAAAAAAAGTAAACTGTGATTTCAAAAGTACCATTGGGAGTATAGCTCAGTGGCAGAGTGCTTTTGTGGCATGCAAGAAGGTCTGGGTTCCATTCCCAGTACAAAAAAAAAAACAAACCACCTACTACTATAGATGTGGGAATAAAGCTAAATGGGAAAGATGCTGCCCTTAGGATGGGGATACAACCTCTCTAAGGGAATGGCATTGGAGCTGAGTGCCGAAGGAGGAGGAAGAGACAGCCAAGTAGAAATCAGGGAAGAGAGCATTCGGGAAAAGGACAGAAGTGCAAAGGACATGAGGGAGGAGCCTGCTGCTTTCTGGAAGGTACAGTAGTAAGGACAGTTCCTGAGCTGATAATGAGGCCGAGCTTGGAGAGCGGCACAGTCTGAAAAGTGGGCAGCGGCTACAGCTCGAGAGACCTTGTGGGACATTTAAAGAGACTGGATTTCATTTGGGGTGTTAAGGGAAACCTTTTGGAATGTTGAAACAAGAAAGTGACATGATCTGAAGTTTAAAGAGCATAGCAGCTGTGCTGTTGAAAACGGGCTCTAGAGAGGGCTTGGGTGGCAACAATGAGACAAGCCATGGGACCACTGCAGGAGGGACAGCAGGACTAAGCTGTGCGCCCCACATGGAGAGCAGTTATGTTCTGGAAGAAGAGGCAACAGGGGTGCCCAATGAATTGGATGGGTCAGGAAAGGAAAAGAAGGGAAACAAGGATGAGTCACTAAGCCCTTAGGCCTGGTTTACTGGGATCTTTTCAAATATCTAAAAACTTAGTCCTGAGGCAAAGAACGAACAAGAAATACAGAGAGCATTTTAGCTCAACTTTGCTGCAAAAATTATCTGTGTGATCCTGAGCCCATCACTCTGGGGTCCTCGGCATTTTTAGAGAGCCCAGGTTCACTGAGGCAGGATTTAAGGTTCTCCTCCCACATGAGTAAGTCAAACCAAGTTCATGAATGACTTTCCCTGGAGTTTTTGGATCCTGCAAGTCAAACCTGGTGGACACTTTACAAGTTCTTGGCCTCAAAGCAAACATGTTGAACCCTTGGAGTTTTCTATCTCTCTATCTTTTAGGGAGTGGGGGTAGGGTACTGGGGTTTGAACCTGGGGGCATTCTACCTCTGAGCTGCACTCCCAGCCTTTTTTATTGTTTTATTTTTATTTTTATTTTGCGAGTCTGGGGATAGAACCCAGGGGCATCGACCTCCAAACTACACACCCCAGCCCTATTTTTTATTCTTTATTTTGAAACCGGGTCTCACTGAGTTGCAAAGGGCCTCACTAAGTAGCTGAGGCTGTCTGTGAACCACGATCCTCCGGTCTCAGCCTCCCAAATGCTGGGATTACAAGCGTGCTCCACCACGCCCGGCATTTACTTTTATTTTTTTAACCAGCATCTTATTACGTTGTTGAGGCTGTCCTTAATCCTTCAATCATCCTGTCTCAGCCTCCCAAGTACAGGTATTACAGGCATGCTCTACCATGTCCAGCCACTCTCTCCTCTCTTAACTCTCTCAGATCTATCTCTCAGGTTCTCCTTGTTAATCTTGGACTGTGGATGCTGAAGTCTTCCCACAATGCCACAGCCTTATCTCTGCCTCTTTAACGCATTACTCAAATAGGTTTGTGTCAGTCTTGAGCGTCTGGGCGGGGGAGGCATTCAATTCATCCCCAGCATCCAGGACAGAATACGACGGTGCTTAATATTCATTCATTCACTCATTCCTTCAATAAATATTTATTGAAATCCTTATGTTCACACAATTAAACAAAACAAAAGCCTTGACTGTGGAGTTACAGTCCAGCACTGGAGAACAGGTAGGGTGATAAAGAAAATGAAAATAAACATAGTAAGCAAATTAGGTAGCATCTGGTGAAGGTGATACGTGCTGTGGAAGTGAAAGTGGAGCAGAGGAAAAAGGAGTGCCCAGGCTGGGGCAGGGCAGGCTCCAGTACTGAACACTAACAGATCGGTGAAATGTCCAGGATTGGGTGTGTTGTTTTGCAGTAACAAATAACTTGGAAATCTCAGAAGTTGCTCTGAAGCAACAAAGGCTTACCTCTGGTTCCTACAATGTGTCCATTATAGTCGACGGGCATTTCGCCCAGGCCAGGCTCTCTCAGATGCCCAGGATGACAAAAATCCCTGCTGCAGCCAGACAGGGAAGGGGCATAAAAAACTGCACACGGGCTCTGCAAAACAGCCACCCAGAAGTGACACTTGTCACTTCTGCTAATACCTCTTTGGCTAGAGCACATCATGGGGTCACGTCTTATTGCAAGGGAGCAGGGAAATAGGATCGGCTCAGTGGTAGAGAATCGGCTTCTGGTGACTGGTAGTAAGGTCTCCTAGAGCGTTGTTTGAGGAAATGAGAGAAGAGAGTATTCACTAAGCAGATGTCTATGGGAGAATGTTTCAGGCAGGAGAAGCTGCTCATGAGAAGGTCTAATGCAGAGCACACCTGTAGGGTTTGGGGATCAGCCAGGAAGGAGGCCAGTGTAGCCAGAGTGGAGTGATCAAGGGGAATCATAGCAGAGATGAAATCAGAGAGCAATGTGGGACAGGAGATGGGCAGATCACCGGGTAGGAGAGAGGAGGGGAGGCCGAGATGGCCACCAGCCAGTGTGCCTCCTCTGCAGAGACTAAACATGCTCTGGGCTGATTTTGAACTAACTTTAACAGATCTCTCTTCTCAAATCAGAGAACCCTGAAAGATATGCAAAATTACTGCTACCATTTTAAAAGTGGGATGATAATCACACACATAGAACAGGGTAAAAAAAAAAACTGGCACAATGAGCATGAAATTACTTTAAAAAGATATAAAATAGTATATATTTATTTGAAATCTGTTTATGGAGCACCTACTATACATCAAGCAAAATGTTAAGGATAAAAATGAATAAATAAGCTGGAGAAGAATGATTGACCATCACTTGAGAGCTGGCGAGTGAAAGCAAAATTTATTTAACATGACAGTGGGCTACGATGCGATAAAATGAAAGAATGACCGACAGCAGAGGAATCAGAGTCTCCCAGTCTCACCTTGGACGGAGGCAGGGGCTGAGGTGATGCTTCCTGCCTTTCCACTTCCCTTTAATTTCTCCAAACCGTGCATTTTTAATACATTTTATATAGCACTCATTTTTTAAGATTACAAAGGTAAATAAATGTACTGGAAAATATAATGGTAACATTAGGAACCAGCCCGGAAGAAGGGTTTTTTTTGGAGGGAGGTGTTGCTGGGAATTGAACTCAGTGGCATTCTGCCTCTGGGTTGCACTCTCGGTCTTTTTTATTTTTGACTTTGAAACAAGTCCCAGTAAGTTGCTGAGGATCTCACTAGATTGCTGAGACTGGTTTCAAACTACAATCCTCCCATCTCAGCTACTGCCAATAAATTAGAGATCAAATGTTGGTGTCAGTGACAAGCTCTAACAGGACGAATCAAATGATTTGTTCATTGTCATGACTAACCATCATTTTTGCCTTTTTGGAACAATTCAGTCAGGATTTTCCAGTGTAGATAAAACATGAAGTTCCCACAGTATTTCAATAATGCTTATCTTTTTCACATTGAATTTATAGGAACATTAAGAAGCAGGGCTACTTACTTAAATTGAAGACCAAGTAGCCACTTAATAAATGTAAAAGCATTAATACCCATGAAAAACAATAACTGCCCTAAGCAAAGCAAAAGATCATTTGACGGGGTGACAATAAAAATACACAAGACCATTCATTTATTTGTTCATTCATTAGATTTTTTCACTCTTTTGACAAATATTTAGTGAATATTTACCAAAGAAACTGTGCTAGAAAGATAAATAAGACATGGCCTCTGCCCCTGAAAAGCTCACATCAGAGAGATTTACACGGTGACGTGAATAGGTGACCAGAGAACAAAGTTAAGTGCTACAATAAATTTATAACCCAAGTTCCATGGCTGTACAAGAAAACGGAGCCCTTAACAGCATCTGAGTTGGTAGAAGATGCCTTGAAAACAGGAACATTTTAGCTGCGTCTGCATTTTTGCAGAAGTGAATGTTTAAAATGAATACGCTTGCTGAACGTAATCAAAAGTGTGTACGGTCAAGAATAAAAGAAAGGTAGGGTAGGAGTTTCTTTCTCCCCTTTTGGGAAAGGAAATGTGTCCTGGAAGAAGTTTGCCATAGAACTCACGTTGAAATAAGAGTCAAAGCCAGGAAACAGATCAGTAAGGGGAAGTTTAGGTAGCTGAGTGAATGGAAATAGAGATTTGTTCTGGATTACAGTGTGTCATGATGGGGATTTGCTCTCAAGGAAAGAGATGTCAACATCACTTCTCATGCATCTATCAAAGGAAAAAGCACAGAGAAATGACCTGAAGCCATGGAAGTTTGGAACTGCTAATTTAATGTCTCACAATCTGTTAAATACTTAAGATAAAATATATTCTTCCATGAGATGCTAAGGAGTTCTTGATATATTCTGAGATGGTACCAGGCTTTTAGGGATGGAGAAGGCCTTCAGAGAGTCCTATGCTCTCTGGCACAAAGCCCAGTGACATCCTGATTCACCAACCTCAGACCTGCTTTTTAATCCACTAATTTTACTAATTGTCATTAAGGAAAACCATTTCATTACAGCCGGGCGTGGTGGTGCCTGCTTGTAATCCCAGCATTTGGGAGGCTGAGACAGGAGGATCACGGGGTGCGGAGAGCCTCAACTACTTATTGAGGCCTTCCACAACTCAGTGAGACCCTGTTTCAAAATAAAGAATAAAAATTTGGGTTGGGGATGTAGCCAGGAGGTAGAATGCCCCTGGGCCCTATTCCCAGTTTCTAAAAAAAAAAAAAAAAAAAAAAAAAAAAAAAAAAATCATTACTTTGTCTAAATAGCACCACTATTTTTTATTGAAAATATATATTTTTTTAATTCTTATCATGACAAGAACACTACTTGATATGGCCCTAAATGTTCCAAAATTTATACTGAAAAACCCTGGAACACCAGCAAACTACAATTGTGTCAAATAAAGGATAGAGGCCAGGAGTGGTGGCACACACTTGTAATCCCAGCATTTGGGAGGCTGAGACAGGAGGATCAAGGTTCGCGGACAGCCTCAGCTACTTAGTGAGGCCCTCCAAAACTTAGTGAGACTCTGTTTCAAAATAAAAATACAAAATAGGGCAGGGGATGTAGCTCAGAGGTCAAATACCTCTGGGTTCCATCCGCAGACCCACAAAAAAATTAAAAATATATAAGGATGGAGGAAAAGGAAGCTTTACAGTATTTTGGTGGAAATAAACAGAAGATATTTTAAATGTCTGGGATTTTAAAAATGTAATGATTTGTCTTTATTGATCAGTTTTCAGAATAATAACTTGATTCCCAGGAGTGACCAAACAGATATGTTTTTAAAATACTATTATTAACTTAGAGATTTGAGAACACTGATCTTTTATTTTTTATTGGTGCTCTATAGTTTTACATCACAATATGAATCATGTTGATAATGGCAGATATTCACAAAGTACTTGGTCCCTCCTCCCCCATTCCACTTTTCCCTCCCTCCCACTTCTGAGTGTCCAGGTTTGAACACTAATATTTTAAATATATAATACTGGGGTTTGAACACAGAGGCAGTCTACCTCCAAGCTACACCCCCAGTCTTTTTTATTTTGAAACAGGGTCTTGCTAAGTTGTTGAGATTCTTGCTAAGTTATTGAGGCTGTCCTCAAAACTACAGTCCTCCTATCTTAGTCTACCAAGCACTGAGGCTAAAGGTGTGGCCACTATGCCCTGAAAGTTTACATGTTTACTTTTTTTTAATACTGGAGATGGAACCCAAGGGCATTCTACCTCCAAGCTACACCCCCAGCCCTATTTTTTAGTCTTTATTTTGAAACAGGGTCTCACTGAGTTGCGAAGGGCTTCACTAAATAGCCGAGGCTGTCTGCGAACCGCAATCCTCCTGTCTCAGTCTTCCAAATGTTGGGATTACAAGTGTGCACCACCACACCTGGCTTTACATGTTTACATATTGATATACATGTATGTATTTGATACTGCTGACATACCAACAGTATTCAAGAATTTTAGGAAATAATCATCTATTCCCTTCTACCTTAACAGTTTATTTTGTGTTTATTTCCTTTTATAACCATAGTTGCATAAAACATTACTCCAAATAATGTCTTAAATGTTTTAATAATTTTTAACATTCAAAGTAATTAGATAGTAGCAGAAATAGTCTCTTGAAAGAGAAAGTTGGGTAATGACTGATATGAAGTGGGAAAAAATGCTAGATAGAATCAAAGCTAAACAACAAGACCTGAATAATCGGAAGTAGCCAAGGGCCATGTTGGTGATTGTGCTGCTCTAAAAGCCAGTTCTTTATGGAGGTTATATTTTAATACTTTGGAAATGGATCAAAAGCAGAGGTCATAGTTGAAAGATCAGAGGGGAAGTAACAGGGAAAACATAATAATGAGCTTTTACTTTAATCACTTAATACACAAGTTTAAGTCTGATTTACTTTAAACAAAAGACCATTATTTGAAGAACACCAAAAGACTGTGACAAAGGGAAGATTATTTGAAGTTTAAGTTCTAAACTCTTTTAAGGGTTTAAAGTATTGTGAACAGGTCCTTTAAAACACACCACCACTGTTGGGGACTCAGCAAAAGGGAAACGAGGAGGGACCTTATTTTTAATATCTTTGAAAAGGAGATTCTGCCTTTAAAAGAGTTCTCCAGAGTTCACAGGTTGGAAAACTAGCCTATTATAACTGGTTTTGCATCTGGTGATTTTAATAATCCTTAGGGTGACATGATGAACCAGATGAACCTTCCGGGCACTTCCAGACCCAGAAGCTTATGATGTCCTTTCCAGAAGGAATCCTTGTGCACCACAAAGATCAGTTTGAAGTATCCGAGAATAGCTAAAGTCGATGCCCTTCTTTCACTATCTCTTGGAATATTCTTGGCTAAAATAAATTTCTACTGTAGGCTTTATAAATGTGATCATAAGCTGTGCAATTGAATTCTGGAGGCAGCTGAGAGAAAATATATATTAAGCAGTCTATTATACAAAATACTTTCTGGGTAATCTCTTAATGTTCCAGTGTTGAATAATAGCAAAAAGTTCATCTCTACTTATATACTTTCAAAATATCTACAACCCAGAAATTTTTCCTTGTACTCTCTTGCTTTCTTAACAGAATATTAATTTTTGTGTGGTCCTGGGCAATGAACCCAGGGGAATTCAATCTTGACCTACATCCTCAGTCCTTTTTATTTTTTATTTTGAAATAGGGTCTAAGGTACGGCATACCGCTGGCCTCACACCTGCATTCCACTTGTCTCAGATACTGGGATTACATAAAATATTTTTAATCTCCAGGAAATTTCTTAGTTCAGTTCATTTGTAGACACAGGATGAGTTATAAATAAGGTATAAGTACAGTGATAAGTACAGTAACGATACTTTCTCAAAGAGATATATAACTTTTGTTTATACAAATTCTCTATAAAGCTCAAACACTCCAACAAGATTCAGGGAGGAAAATAAAATGTTTTTTGGCAATACGTGTAGTGTAATCCCACTGGAGAACTTTATTTAACTTTATTATTGTCACTTAAAGCAATTTTTTTCAGAGTTGCTTGAAGGATCTCTTACACCTGTACTGTGGGTGGACAGACGAGCCTTCTATGTAGTAACCCACAGATTGTAATTGGAGGCTGCAGCTAGATAAGTAAGTGAATGAAACATGTCAGTCATAATCATTTTTACGAAAGCATTTGTGAATGAAAAGATTAGCTATCTGGAATTTGCTTTAAAATCATGCCATAGAAATTAATCTATCATTAAACCCATTAACATTTAACTGAATCTGTTATTCCTGTTACCATTAGCAAATGTATATTTTGAAGTTATACTGCTATCTTATTAAAAATGTCTGCTTTTTCCCTTTTTTCAATTTTTTATTGGTGCATTGTAGTTCCCCTTTTCTTAATCTAGTGTCTGTCTGTCTGTCTGTCTGTCTGTCTGTCTAGGGACTGAACCCAGGGCCTCACACATGCCAGGCAAGTGTTCTACTAAAGAGCTTCCAGCCCCAGAGCTGAATAACTTCTAATTCCTCAAAAGATATAAGTGCCACGTGCATGTATGCCTCTATCATCATGTACCCCATTAAGATGTATGACTACAATGCACCAATAAAAATTTTTTTAAAGATATAGGTGCCACCAGGCATGGTGGTGCATGCTTGTAATCCCAATACTTGGGAGGCTGAGACAGGGGAACTGCATAGGTTTGAAACCAGCCTCGGCTACTTCCTGAGACTCTCAGCAACTGAGACCCTGTTTCCAAATAAAGAATAAAAAAATAGAACTGGAGGTGTAGCTCGGAGGTAGAATGCCCCTGGGTTCTATCCTCAGTAACGCAGGGGAAAACAAAAAGATATAGGTGCCTACAGAATATTACCATTGATGGGAACATACTTTAAAGGATTTTTTGACAATGTTTTTTCTACTCTGATTTTCTGATTATAAACATCTAAAAAATTAAAGGAAAATAAAATGAAATGATAGTGGTTACTTGGGCTAATAGTATATTCTTAAAAACAATGATACTATTAATTTATAATTAATCTTAAAGCAACTGGGCTAGTGTTACTCACCTGCACTCATTAACTGTGCATAGAATACTAACAGTCTGGAATGCAGATGCTGTGGTTCAGGGGCTATGCACCTACCTTGTGCTGGGCCACCATGCCAAAGGGAGCCCCCTCTCCCAAGGTTACACTCCCTCACTTGACAGCATGCACCCAAGACTGGCCACTGGGGGTCTAAAGCTTGACCGCTTGACTCAGTTTAGAAACAACTTCAAAGAGCAGCTCTGCAGTTTTCAGTAGAGTTCCTTATTCTCAATCATGTGCCCCATGCACATGCTGAACATGTGTGAGGCCCTGAGTTCAAGCCCAGCACCCCGCCCCCGACCACCATCACCAATATGATTGTGCCCAGAAAACTTCCTGGATAGCTTTACTTCAGGATCTTTGTCTTGAGAACCCAACAAGTGATATAAACCCAATAAATCAAATATTAGGGCTGACAATTATGAAAACCAAGAATGGCAAATACATTTTAGTTTGAACGCCAACTGAAATCCACTGGGTGGATCTGCTTAAAGGATCCTATTGTAAAGAATTCTGAGGTTAAATCTGCTCATTTGAAAAGAGTACTGTGGTTAATGTAGAATGTCTCCCAGAAACCTGCAAAGAAGCAATGACAGCCTAAGTTGCAAGGATCCACCACCCCATGGTTCTAGCAGAATCTGTTGGTTTTGCCTGCCCAGCAGCATCTTCTTTTTCTGATAGCAGACCGCTGATTTTTATCTTGCGAAAACATCCTTCTTCATTCCCCCCTCTGTCTCAGTCTCTCTCCTCTCCAAAGATGAAAATATGACCCAGTCTTGATCAACCAGCCTAATGTGTTCACCGGCCATAGTGAATTTTCAGATATAGGTGTGTGAAGTCAGTCAGACTGCTTAGAGTAAATCACTTGAAGGAACTTTTAGAACTTTTTGCTCTGCTTTTACAGGTGTGAGAATGTAAGCCAAAAAGTATTTAATCACAACTTGAAGAACATCTACTTGAAAATAAAGCATACAGAGAGAAGGGTTGAAAGATGGTGTGTGCATCCATACTGAAGCAAGTGCCTTAGAATCACTTCTTTTTAGAGTAATCATTCTGTTCTGTGTTTTGGTTGCTGGACGACTAAAAGGGTTCTGACTCATAGACATAAATTCATAAGTAAGGTTTGGTGCATGCCTATAATTCCAATATTGATACAGGAGGATCACAGGTTAGCAAACAATTTAGCAAGAACTTGTTTCAAAATACAAAGGGCTGGAGTGTAGCTTAGAGGTAGAATGTCCCTGGGGTTCAATCCACAATACGACATACTCAAACATAAATTCATAACTAGTTAGTTAATACTTAACTAAGTAACCCAGGTATCTCTCAGGCAGAAAGATGGAACTATATTAAATTTTTAACTCATAAAAGGCATGATATGAATACTGAATTTTATTTTATGTGTTTATAATCTTTTTTATTCTAGAAATTTTAAGGATGGCTTTCTTTTATACTATGCAGCTTCATACATTTAATCCTAAAATTCATATAAAAATCTATAACAAAATTTATCTCTAGAAATAGATTTTAAAAATTTATAGTACCTTTATATTATTATAACCCAATTATACTATTCTGTATTTCAGTTCCATAGTATAATTTAGAAAAACATAACTAAATGCCTAACCAACATTCATAATGTAATGCCTAGTTTAAGTTGAGTTTAAAATTACTTTTAAATTGACTGCAAAATGGCAGGAGTAAATAGATGAATTAAACCAGAGGCTACCCACATGAGAAATCTAGACTTATCTTATTGATATATATCAGGTAATAATAGCTAATACTTAGAAAATACTTACCAAACACCGGGAACTGTTCTAAGCACTTGATAGGCATTAACATTTTGAATCAGGAAAAATACTTTCTTGAGATAGATGGCATTATTTATTATACCAATTTTATACAAAAGGTAACAGGTTCAGAGCAGCGAAGTAATTTGCCCAGTGTTACATGAAAGACTAAGTAATATGCCCTAGATTCAAATCCAGGCAATTAGATCTCAGAACTAGGATAAAATACTACCATATACACAGTTGCTGCAGAAGAGCTCATTATAGCCTCTAGAGTCCAGTTCCCATTTTTTCATGCAAATATAGTCATTTTCTCGAATATAAACCTGGTATAAACAGATAAAGCAAGCCCCGGGATAGCAAACCTGGGTCAGTCAGAACCCCAGAACTTGAAAATATCAGAAGAAAATTTTAAGGCAGTCCAAATTACCTCTCACATTGGTATCAATGTGTTGTTTCACAGGACACAAGTGTTTAAAGACTCCTATTAAAATAAAAACTAATTTTCTGTATGTACAATGGAAACATCAACCTTTGAGGATCAACTAATTATTTACCTGATTTCCTAAGGCAAGCTTTTGAAAACTGCCCCATAGGAAAGGACGGGGCATCTTCTGAGTTCTGCAGGAAGCCAAGAAGGAGAGTGTAAAATGACTTTGTAATACATTTTTGTACTTATACTGGAAAAATTATATCCTATTTTATGAATTCTAAACTTTTCAGATAATTGAAAGTCACATCATGAAGGATTCATAAAAGGAGGATTAATATTTACTGAATGTGAAGAAATGATTAACACACATTTCTTGCCTTTTTGGTTAAACAACCTACACACATTTCTGACTCTTTGGTTCCTTTCTCAAAATATTTTCTCGCTTCTACCTCCATGCTCCTAAAAGTATCATGTAAGTCAATTTTTAAAAATCAACCTAAAATATGCTTAATGCTACACTAATGAAATTATCATTTATTTTTTCATCTTATCAACAAACTAAGGAAGGTTTTTAAGCACATGGAGATAAAGTCTTTTAATAGGCTTTAGATTACATGTAGATTTGAAAGAGTGGCTAGTGTCAGTAAATGCCTTCCAAACCTGCTCTAGATGATTATAGTGTTTATTAAATAATGAGCACTAGGAAAAATGTAATGCTCAAGCTTTTAATTTGGAGGGATGAAGAGTGCTACAAACTAAATGTGTGTTTCCCTTCCCAAATGTGAAGATATTAAGAGGTATCCAAAGGTGATATTAAGTCATAAGGGTGGAGCTCTCATAAAAGGGATTATACCCTCATGAAAGGGCCCCAGAGAGCTTTCTTACCCCTTCTACCATGTGAAGACACAGCAACAAAATGGCTGTTCCTCAACCAGGAAGCAGCTCTCACTGGGTACCTGTTCACTGTTAGTACTTTATTCTGGGACTTTCCAGACTCTAGAGCTGTAAGAATAAATATCTGTTGTTTATAAGCCATCCAATCTATGGTAGTTTCTTACAGCGGCTGGAATGAACTACGACACCGAGTAACCCTCCTTTTTTGGTTAAAAAAAAATACCTAAAGAATAAGCCTAGAAACTTAGCAACTTCTAGAAGGAAACATAGGAAAAATACTCCAACATATAAGAACAGGCAATGATTTCCTCAGTGGAACTCTTAAAGTTCAGGAAATGATACCAAGAATCAACAAATGGAATAGCATCAAATTGAAAATCTTCAGGATGGTAAAAGAAACCATAGCATGAAGACAAAGCCTGCATAATGAGAGGAAATCTCTGTCCACTACTCTTTTTTCCAACAGAGAACTTATATCCATAATATATAAAGAACTCAAAAACCTTAACACCAAAATAATAACAATAATAGCCCAATCGATAACTGGGAAAATGGACTAAACAGATACTTTCCAAAAGAAAACAAATGGCCAAGAGACACATGAAAAAAATCTTTAACATCTTTATTCATCATGAAAATTCAAAACAAAACTATATGGAGATATCATCTCACTCCAGTTAGAATGGCAGTCATCAAGAACACAGCTAATAATAAATGCCGGTGAGCATATAGGGGGAAATAAATACTTATATACTGTTGGCAGGAATGTAAATTAGAACTGCCACTATGGAAATCAGTATGGAGTTTCCTCAGAAAACTAGAAATGGAATCACCAAGTGCTCCAGCTGTATCACTCCTTGGTATTTATCCAAAAGCATTAAAGTCAGAATACTGTAGAGATAAACACATACTGTTTTTAGCAGTATAATTCATGATAGTTAGCTAGGAAACCAGCCTGTGTGTCCATCAGCAAGAAATAGATAAAGAAAATGTTGTATATATACACCATGGAATTTTTTTCAGCCATAAAGAAGAAGAAAAATATGCCAATCACACACACACACACACACACACACACACACACACACACACACACACAATAGATGGAACTGGAGAACATCATGTGAAGCAAAATAAGCCAGATTCAGAAAGTCAAGGATCATATGTTTTCTCTCATATATGGAAACTAGAGAGAAAAAAGAGAAATCTCATGAAAATAGGAGAGGAGTCAATAAAGGAAGGGGAACAGGGAGAGGGAGGAATGAAATTAACCAAATTACATTACTGGCATCATGAAGGATTTCTCCTCAGAAAATGTGGAGGTCGGAAGGAAGCAGCATCCTTGCTCTTAAAGAATGCCTACAAAAAGTTTTTAAAGCAGGAAAGAAATGGGAGAAGGCAAATCCAAAGCCCTTATCATGGTGAGGAAGGCCACAGAGTGTCTGGTGGCTTACCCTCACCCTCTTCACTCTGAATTTGCTTAGTGCACCCAAACACAACAGTCTCCTTGTCATTTTTCCAACTCAACAAGCATGATCCTTCTCAGAGTCTTTCTTGAAAATTATTAAATAAATGCACCAATGGGGAGAATCTTTCAATAGAAAACAATTCATTTACTTTAGTAAATGAGGTAGTCGTAACTGAATAGAACTTTATTTGTTGTACTTTATTTTGTTGCTCAAATGGTTCTAGGTTGGCCATTGGAACTCTTTCACTTGTCACCTGTGTTTCTTTGACATATTTCAGCACCGTGTGTGTGTGTGTGTGTGTGTGTGTGTGTGTGTGTGTGTACCTGTGCTTGCTTTACTTTTCAGCACTGCACAATGCCCTAGGATCTTTTTATTTCCTGTCACAGTTCTGGACGCTACCTTTTCTCAAAGGTGGTCAGGTTTCTTTTGTTGGAAAATGGTGTTAGAAACCAAGATTTGGGTGCTAGTTCTGCTCATCGCTACTAGAACGTCACTGCTTCTAGGCCCTCTCAACTGAAAAAGTGAGACAATCTACTCCTGTTATGACAATATATTCCTGTTAACGCCTGTTATGTTGTTTACGTATATTTCAATACGTCTCCTTATATATCTGTATTCAGCTACACAGAGGTCTTTCTTCCTTTCTTTCTTTCCTTCTTTCTTTTTTTTTTTTTTTAAGTACTGGGGATGGAACCCAGGGTCATTCTACCTCCAAGCTATACCCCCAGCCCAATTTTTATTCTTTATTTTGAAACAGGTTCTCACTGAGTTGCAAAGGGCCTCACTAAGTAGCTGAGTCTGGCCCTAAACCCGGAAACTTTCTGTCTCAGCTTCTCAAATGGTGGGATTACAAGTGTGCTCCACCATGCCCGGCTCACAGAAGTTTTTCTAACGCCATCAGTTTTGACCCACTGTCATATACATCAGTCTAGCTTAGTCACTTTGCTTATCCATAACCCCCTGCCCCAAAGTGAAAAATCTGGCATTTATTACTTGTCATCCATTTACTTAATTTTTTTCATTATGGTCTTCGTATATAATTGTTTACAAAATTCATCTCAACTATTTTACACTCAAATATTATTACAATCAATATTACACTCAAATATTAGACTCAAATATTAGAGTGTAATATTTATGTTCGGTTCCCTTTAGTCTTATGGTCTCGACTCATTTCCCAAGTTACTGAGGTCAGTACTTTCTTCTCCTATCTTCTTCAGTGAGATTGTTTCCTGCACTTGTAATATGGTAAGATTATTTTGCCACAGTCTGTGTTCCTGCCAAATGATTCTTAAAAGTATGCATATATTTAGGTTTAGTCTTTGTGCTTTAGTGTCCTGCAGCTCTTGACAAGTGCATACTATCATGTATCCACCTTTACAATAATATCAGCAACCTAAAAAACATCTCCTGTTCTTCACCTTTATAAACTCTCCCTCTGGGACCAAGTCCCTGACAACCACTGACCTAGTTATCATCTCTTTAGTTTCACCTTTTCCATAGTGTCATGTAAGTAGAATAATACAGTATGTAGCCTTTTCAAACTGGTTTTTCACAGTTAGCAATCTGTATTTAAGATAAATCCCTATCTTTGCATTGTATTAATTTCTTTATACTCAAATATTAGAATCACATTTAATTGTTATCTAGTTGTGTTGGAATTAGTATTATTAATTGGTAATAAGATACAATATTGGTCCCTTTGACTAATATATTAATATAAGCTGATAATAACAGGGGAAACTGGTGGATAGGTGGGTATATGGGAAATCTTGTACTTTCTTCACAATTTGTTTTGTAAATCTATAACTGTTATAAGATATAAGTTTATTGTTTCTTAAGTGATGGGCAATTTCAGTGAAACGTTCTGTCCCTGAGACAGGCAGGATGGGGTAGTTTGAAATGCTTGAACTCAGTAAAAACCAGGGCATTCGTCAAGAGCTCTCCTTGGCATGAAGAACACTCAGCTGTGGATCCTGACTGTGCCACAACACAGCCATGCGGACTTGGGATCTGGCTCAGTATGCTCAATTTTACAATGAGGAATCGAACAGATGGTTTCTAAGGTCCAGCCCTAAAATTCTAGCATTTTGACCAGAGCCTAATTCAAGGTTTGTTTATACCACTATCTACTTTTCTTCAAAAGTCTTGTAGCTTTCCTTAATCTGTTTTCTGTTTTAAAATAAGAAGACTAAAACAAGTGATCTTTAAAGGTATTTTCAACCCTATAAATCCTCAGCAATCATTTTTACTGCTACTCCCTCAACTTCAAGTCTACTGTAGTGACCGGAATCATCTTCTAAAGCTACCTATTATTTAGGGCATAATTCAGAATGAAAATTTAAGGAGGACAGGACCGATTGTTTTATTCACAGAAATTCCTAGGGCTGAGGATAATTCTTGGAACATAATGGGCACTGAATTAGTATTTACGCAATGAAAATATATGTTTAATTTTCAAATTCATATTTGAACTAAAAAAGAAAAAGAAAACGACAATGCTCCAGAGAAGAGCAAAGATGGTATGTCCACCAAAGCGGAGAGCCCTTCTAATAGGACCAGTACCGTTCTTCTGGAAAAAAATAATTACAACCATTCTGAAAACTAGCCTTTTATAAAGCAGGGTTATTAATAGAGTTATCAAGTTTTTATCATTTTCTTATGAAGTTAAAAAATTAAGACAGAAGACATTTGGAAGAAAAATACAATTTGCAAAGCCCTAGCTCTATACATAAAAATGAGTTGTTTCACATAAACTTCACTAGAGGAACATAAAATAATAATGTTTTTCATGGGAAAAATATTGACTGTTAAGATGATATAAGCTGTAATCTTAATTGATGTGAGGGAAGGGAACTTATACATGATGTCTAGAGAAAAGAGATACAGAAAAGTATCATGTTTTACCCACTGAATTTATTTTAGATGTTGGCCTCCAGCAGTGTTCTTAAAGGATAAGATTTGGCCTGACCTCTTGCATCAGAATAGCAAGCAGTGACTGAGAAAAATAGACTCCTGAACTCCACACCCGACCAAATGAATCAGAACCAGAGGGGAAGAGGCCCAGCAATCAGAATTTTTTTTTTTTTTTTTTTTTTTTTGGTGGTGGTACTGGGGATCCTGGAAACCCTTGTACCTCCAGGCTACACTCCCAGTACCTATTTTTATACTTTTTTATGTAAAAACAGGATCTCTTAAGCCAGCGTGGCTGGCTTCGAACCTGCGCGATTCTCCTGTCTCTGCCTCCCAAGCACGGGGATTACAAGCGTGTGCCACCACGCCCGGCTGAATTCTTTTTTTAATTTTTTTTATTGCTGAATTGTAGTCTTACATCTTAATGGAGTACAAGATGGTAGAGGCATACATATACACATCACCCAATTAGCCCTTACCTGATTCTGAATTCTTAATGAGCTACCTAGGTGATTCTTTTTCACTGTACTGGAGAACAGCGACTACAGGGAATCACAATATTTCTCTAGGAAAAGAGTTCCTGTTTACATCAGACCAAAAATCTCAGAGGATCAGGATACAACTCAGTGTCATGGAAAAAAATAAATATCCAAACACTTCTCTAATATTCCTAGCACAGACGAATAATAATAATGATAATAATAATAATAAAGGTTAATTTGAGGTTAATTTAAACTCACAGAGATAAAGGAGGGCATTTTATTTCTAGTTAATAATAGAACCTTCCACTTGGTAAAGACAAAATAAGTTTTACAAAATTCAGCATATAAGTCTTAAAATATTTAGTCATCGTTCTGTGAAACTAAACCACAAACTTGGCTTGAATCCCTTCATTATGACTAACAAATATTATGTTTCAAATGTCTTCACTTGAGTTGTTTAATGGTTTAATATGAGGATGTAGAGGTAAAATGAGGGGGAAAAGTGTAATTGGGTTGTGTGTGGGTGTGTGTGCGTGTATGTATGCATGTGTGTGTGTGCATACCTATGAAGACAAACTGTCTCCAGAAAAAGTTAGCGTTATTCTTTGACTTGGTTTCACCTCAGTTATTATTTATCAAGTAATGATATTGCGACACATGTCACATGGGCCTTGTGGAATCATATCTAATCCTTACAAGCTTATTCTCTGTGAGTTCACTGAGTCTATTTACAGATGGAGTGGCTTAAGGACTGAAGTTTATCTAACAAGTGCCAGTTTTGAAAACCTAGGTTGGTTGGTTGGTTTGTGTGTTCGTTTGTTTTTGAAACCAATCCACATAAAATTTCCAGGAGCAAATGATGATGAACACAGCTGTTCTAACAATGAGAGGATAAAAATCATAAACCCCAAATATTATAGCGATACATTTAATCATCTATCTGATAGTTCACCAGAATATGCATAATCTGTATCCCACACTTTTTCTCAGCATCAAATCCATAATTAAAAGTATTAAAATCCCCAGGAATGTTGTCCAGTGAACAACTGGTCTTAGCCTGATTCTCTGGCTAACCTGAGAGCACAGCTTCCTGGTTTTTATGTCAGCAGAAGGTTTCCACTGTAAAGAAGGCAAAAGCCAGGCACTGAGAGCTTATCTTCATCTAATATTTAGCATTGGTTCAATGAACTTTAGAATTTATCTAAATTATTGTCTTACCATGGTTAACCTGGACAACCATTGGTTGGGGGGGTGAAAGGGGGCAGGGGGGAGAGGGCACCAAATATAGTATAAATGTATACTACTTATGTTCAATAAAAAATTGTTAAAAAAATTAATAAATAAATAAATTATTGTCTTACTTAGAAAAGTGCAGGGAATATATAACTACTATCCACTTAGACTACAGAAGAGTCTATCCTTTGACTGAAGTGTAAGCTCCTTGAATTATGGGCTACCTGTCTTCTTAATTGTTAAATTCCACAATGTCAAACAGCAGTGTGTACACAGAAGAACCCAATAAATGTTTGTTGACTTGACATCATATATTTATTTCACAAATTCCTAACCTTTCTTATTTCCTTGAAATTAAAGAACCTTAAATTAAGTTCTCTGTAAACAGAGATCTTTTGATTTTAAAAGATTTCTGGGATCCATAAATACAATTTGGCAATAGTTATTTTTGCTGTATGTACATTTTCTTATGGTATATACATGGTATAAGAGTGTATATCCAGGGTTCTCCAGAGAAACATAACTAACATAATGGGTGGATGGATAGATAGATAGACATACAGACAGACAAAGGTGTTTATTATGAGATTATGAGAAATTGGCTCACAAAGTTATAGACATCCCATGACCTGCCATCTGTAAACTGGAGGCTAGGAAAGCTGGTGTAGTTCCCATTCAGACTCAAAGGCCTGAGAACAAGGGAACCAATGGGAAAGTCCCAGTCTGAGTTTGAAGGCCCAAAGACTAGTAGTCCTGAGGTTTGAGGACAGGAGACAGAAATACCAGATCAAGAAGAGAGCAAATTCACCCTTTCTCAACCTTTTTGCTCTATTTGGGCTCTCATCAGATAAGATAATGCCCATTCACACTGATGAGGGCAGTGCTTCATTCAGACTTTGATTCAAATGTCAGCTCGGCACAATGGCACAAATCTGCAATTCCTGCAACTGAGGCTGTGACAGGGGGATCATAATTTCAAGGCCAGGGTGGCAATTTAATGAAACTATGTCTCAAAATTAAAAAAATTTAAAAAAGGGAGGCGGGCGTGGTGGCGCACGCTTATAATCCCAGCATTCGGGAGGCTGAAACTGGAGGATCGCAGTTTGCGGACAGCTTCAACTACTTAGTGAGGCTCTCCACAACTTAGTGAGCCCCTGTTTCAAAATAAAGAATAAAAATAGGGCGGGGAATGTGGCTCGGAGGTCAAATGCCCCTGGGCTCCATCACGAGACCCGCAAAAAAAAAAAAAAGGGCAGGAGGGCATAGCTGATTGGGATAGCATCCCTAGGCTCAATCCCCAGTACCACTTCCTTCAAGAAAAACAAAATATAAACATTATTCCTCCCAGAAACACCCTAATAGACACGCCAGAAAATACTATATTTTACTGGCTATTTTGGCATCTGTAGCCCAGTCAAGGTGACACACAAAATTAACTTCACAAAAAGTGATGTGTACTTAATTTTTAGACCATACCTCAATAAGTAAAATTTATCTTAGCCTTAGTTGAAATTTGATTTGAATATGCTGTGTTTGCATGATAGGTATGTAATTTTTATTGAATTCAACATTTCTAAGTGGTTAGGTAAATTAAATAGAAGCTGGAATTCCTGGAAAAGGAATTATGACCAAGGAAATATTTTTCACTTAGATCCTGGAAGTGAGACGGATATACTTGAATTATTCTAATTACAGTAATTCAAGAAAGGATCCTGATTGACATTTATTGTATTGGGTGGTAATACCACATTAAAAATACTTTGGACAGTGGAAATGCAATGGGGGGGCAATACAAATCATAGGTGAAAACCTTTGTAAACCAGTTTTCTTTGCTCTTTACAGAAATATTTCTATCTTTTTTTTTTTGGTGGTATTGGGGTTCCTGGAAGCCCTTCTACCTCCGGGCTACACTCCCAGACCTATTTTATATTTCTGAAACAGGGTCTCTTACGCCAGCACGGCTGGCTTCGAACCTGCGCCATCCTCCTGTCTCCGCCTCCCAAGCGCGGGGATTACAAGCGTGTGCCACCACGCCCGGCGAAATATTTCTATCTTTAAAAAGGAATCTAAACATAGGAGCAAACACCCACCATCATGAGATACTGAACCACAGATAATGAATTTAATAAAAGTAACATAGTTTAGTAGTTCTGAGTTTGATATACAATTTAGAGGTTCAATTTGATTTTTCTAAAAATTTTGCTTTTGTATTAAGATTCCACTGTTTTTCATTCCTGATTATACACGTGTACCATGTTCAAGAAAGACACCTCACATTACCTATTATTGGTGGGAGTGTAGCCCAATTATTTTGTTGGGCCTCTCAAATTTTCAAATGCACATGCCCTTCCCTCCAGAATTCTGCTTCTAGGTGCTGATCTTTCATAACTAGTTTGCACAAGTGCATAATGTTAGGTGAGCAAAGATGTTACTCATTGAAACATTTTTTAACACTGAAGAACTAAAATAACATATATTCCCATCAATAGGGAACTTGTTAAATATATGATGGAGCTGTGTGTTAATGAGTAGATATGTTCATTATTTTCATTAATTTATTCTCTACTCTTGTCTGTATACCAATAATTTTAATGATAATAATCTTAAAAAAGTAAAAAATAATAAAATATGATACACCAATTCTATGAAATTTCATACCGCCACAAGAAAATACAAATCTATGAACATTAACTTGAAAATATAATAATGATAGGCTGGTAAGCAAATTATGTAACATGCAGAATATGCTTTATTCACATAAACACAAAAATCAAATAAATCTTATATGTAGGGAAGAAGAGGAGTGGGCATAAAAAAATATCTGCAAAATATACACTGAACTATTTGTGGTTGATGCTACTAGGTTTGGGATTGAAAGGTGGGAAATCAGTCTATCAGGATTTTGACATTTTATTCTCTAAATTTCATATTACAATGGTGTGTGTGTGTGTGTGTGTGTGTGTGTGTGTGTGTGTGTGTTCATGTGTGTGCACGTGTGTATTGCTGGAGATTGAATCCAAGGCCTTACATTTTCTGGTCAAGTGTGCAACCACTGAGCCACATCTCCAACCCTGTATATCTTTAATATAAAAAGATAAATAAAAGGGCTCTGGTAATTTAACAATTCACATTTGGCCTAATTAGTTTTAGAAATTGAAAGGAAAATTTAGAATAAAATAATTTCAGTTGAGTTTAGAAAGTAAGACTTAAAATATTGTCATTGAAGCCGGGCGTGGTAGCACACGCTTGTAATCCCAGCATTCGGGAGGTTGAGACCAGAGGATCGCGGTTTGCAGACAGCCTCAGCTACTTAGTGAGGCCCTTTGCAACTCAGTGAGACCCTGTTTCAAAATAAAGAATAAAAAATTGGGCAGGGGGTGTAGCTCGGAGGTCCAATGCCTCTGGGTTCCATCCTCAGACCCACAATAAAAACCTATTGTCATTGATAGGACAGATGGGAAGTTTGAAGACGTAGATTATATATTTTGCACTTATACCTTTTTCTGTTACTAGTACAGCATTGGTGCAGCAGTTGCTATAAATTATGTACATTAAATTTTATGCTGTTAATAAAACTAATAACTCAATCATTAATAAGCATGCATTATATATAACTTACTTAAGTGTAAACTTGATTTCAATCAAACCCAGTGGACACTAGACAAGAAGTAAGAATTGCTGTTGTAACTAAGAAAATACTTAAGTACAATTTCAGACATAAAAATAATTTTGAGATTGGTTGACTTTTAAGACATCTTACAGATAATAGTTTCAATCTGTATTTTACCTGAGCTCTCTTTGATGACAGAATCATATAGGATCGTTCTTATTCATACAGCTATCTTCACTACTTCATAATCTGATATGTAGAAATGCTCAGTACTGCATTAAGTTGATTTTTCCCTGCTACTATAAGTCAAATTATATATCTTTTTTTAAGGGGCTAATGGGGATTCAACCTAAAGGCATTTTACCTCCAAGCTATACCCCAGCCCTATTTTATTTCTTTATTTGGAAACAGAGTCTCACTAGGATTCTGAGATCCTTGCTAAGTTGCCAAGGCTGACTTGAACCTGTGATCCTCCTATCTCAGCCTCCCATCTGAGATTACAAATGTGCACCACCACTCCCATCTTTCTATATCTTCTTCTCACATAAATTTTTCTTAAAGGCTGTCTGATCCAAACTTCTATAATATTTTATTGTAAGTTAACACTGGTGTTGAACTAAAAGTTTTAAATTACATTTTTATAGTCAAATGATGAATTTGGTTAGTCCAGGGTAAAGGGCCTCATGTCATATAATGATGATTCTACCTTACTTTCTACTCTCTGCCATATTCATCTTCCTCCTGTCTCTTGTACATACCAAACTCATGACCCCCCGAGTCCATTTCACTTGTTTCTCTTGCCCCCAGACCTCTACATTGCAAGTGTCTTCATATCATCCAGGCCTAAACTCAAATGTTATTTCTTCAAAAAAAAATTTAACCGCCAACTTAAAGTAGCTCCTATTTCAACGCTGCTTTTTCTTTCTTTTACATCTCTCTGCCTCACTCTCTTCAACACCTTTATTGATTACCTGAAATCATCTTTTCATCTATTTGGTTCCTTTTGTAACTACTATCTGCCCTTCCCCCATGACTTGATGTAAATTTTATATTATCAGGAGCTTTTCCTATAGGGCTTATTTTTAAATTCTCTATGCCAATTTCACCTAACTCCAACTAGAATATCAATCATTCAAAACACAACAAATGCTGGCAAGGATGTAGAGAAGTGGGAATTCTACTACATTGTTGGTGAGATTGCAAAATAGTGCAACCACTTTGGAAAACAGTATGGAGGATCCTCAGAAGAATGGGAAAGAACTTACCACATGATCCAGCGATACCACTTCTGGGTACCTACCTAAAAGAAAGGAAACCAAAGTACCAAACTAATGCATGTGTACCTGTGTTCATAGTTGTACAATTCATCATTGCCAAGCTATGGAACCAGCAGAGATGTCCATCGACAGATGAATGGATTACAAAATTATGGGATATGTACACAATGGATTTTACTCAGCCATAAAGAAAAACACAATTACATCATTTACAGGGACATGGATGGAACTGGAGAACATTATGCAAAGTGAAAGTAGTCACAAAACGTAAGAAATCAGATGCTCTCCCTAATAAGTGGAAGCCAGGGGAAAAAATGGATCATAGGAGAAACTCTAGATGAAGGAGATACTATAGAAGAGCAAATAAGGTGACGTGAGGAGACTGGAGAGGGGAAGAGGGGAAATTCTCTAATGCACATTATATACTTTAACACACATATCTATGTCAATTACGAAGCCAAACATGAGAAGGAGGGAGGGAAGGGAATGGGGCGGGAATTGGGTAAGGCCCAATTGGGTCATATGTGCATGTATGTCTTCACCATCTTGTGCTCCATTAAGATGTATTACTACAATGCACCAATAAAATATTAAAATAAATAAATAAATTCTTTATGCCTACAATAGTGCTCCATTCAGAGTAGGCATTCACAAAATTTGAGGATGCAAACAGTAAATATGAAATAGCAAGTGCATGTCTGGGTTGATTTCTTCCTTGGTTCTTTCAATTATTTATATCATAGGAGATGCTCAACATTTTCATAGGATACATCCACGCTCTTCTAGAATCACTGAGTTAACAATCAGACCATAGCAGACAGTTTCATCACCTTCCTCATTTGTAAAACTGATATACTACTATGCACCTACCTCAGAAGGTTATCATGAGAAAATAAGAAGAGCAAATCCACACTGATATGTAGATGTAGGGGATTAGTTGGCTCACTCACTGGAACTAAATGACTTCAATGTATACCCTAAAAAGGTTCCAGTTACTACTTCAAACCATGTTGTGTCTTCATTGGGGGTGGGGAGAAGTGGTTGGCAGAATCAAACTTCCGGCTATCAAGAAATGGAAGATGAAGTAAGTGGTAAACTTCCCTCAATACATGACCTCTTTTATTTTGTCTTGATCAGCTGTGTAGTCTTGGAGAAAAGTTAAAGCTCTCTTCAATCAGGAAAATTAAGTCCTTCACAAAGGCTGAGTCTTGAAGGCATACCCAACGTACTTGAGTGATTCTGCTGCCAATTGTAAAAACCACATTATCTGAACCACCATGTGACTTTTTACCAACAGATGAAACGATGAACACGGAGCAAAGTCAATACAATTTCCTTTTTAAATAACATTTCCTGGGTAACTCAAATGAATGCTTGTCAGAGAGAATCTTCTTTTAATTGTACTTTATAAGCAAATCTATAACTTTATAGTTTAAAAAGTGTCAGAAGAATACTCTGATCTTGGCTACCTCAAATGTGCCATCAAACTCAAGTAGCGAATGGGAATGATATCTAGAGGAAAATGGCAGACCAAGGTGACGAGGTCATTTGGTATCATTTGCCCTGTACAAGATGAATGTCAAAATTGTATACCCTGGCAGTGTCTACGGGAAAAACATTAGTGCCCATGCCATGGAAGTTGCACAGCCAAACTGGAGTAGTCCATTTTAATTTTCAGAGGAATTTGGTGAACAAATGACTGATATCCACCAAACCTTGGTACTAATGAAAAATACAGTGCATTCTGAGAAAATCAATATATAGTTTGCCTGAAGGTTTCCCAAAGGAAACATTCCGTTATTGAGGTTTAAAATACGTTAGCCCCAGAATAATAAAATTCTTGAATTGCAGGCGTTTGCAAGAACAGCAAAGGGGTTAAAGACATTTTATATTTTATCAAAGCTCTAAAACTGCTGTGCAGAGTTTTTATGCATTTCATATTTTTTCCTTGCTGCTTCTTCATGCAAAAGCCTTCACCAATTCCTCAGAGCATTGCTTTACTGTTTAGACCTTCTTAATTTGCTCTTCAAATAAAACATCCTCAGTCCCACTCCTACCTGTCTTCCATAGGTTCATAGTGTCAGTGAAGATTGGGTTGGGTGAACTGGGACCACATATTGGGAAATAGATATTTATCAGTCTCAGTATTATTTGTTGGTTTTGTTTTTGGAAAATGAAAACTTTTTTGTCAAGCCACTTTTGACTTTAATTTTCACGATGGATCTGATTTTGTATAATGACATTAAAAAAGAGGGAATTCTCTAGCTTAATGTCAAGATAAAAATAAAAAGGACTAAGATTGTTTATGCAAGGGGAAAAAATCCTGAAGTATAGGTTGAAAAATTAGGAGTTTGATTTAGACTAAATCTTGAATTTAATTCAGACAACAATTTAATTTGACCCCTACCAGTCTATATTTATGGGTTAATTCTTAAGCATTTGTTCAAAAATCATCACCTGAAATGCTTCCAAGGGAGAAAGACAAATTATCTTGAAAATAAATCAGACAAAATAGTGGAGTATATATAACATACTACATTTCCTTTCTTTTGCCAAGTTACAAAGCTATTTATAGTATTCAAAGGGATGAATAAAGATAAGCATTTGTCAAAAATTAATTTCATAGAACCAATGCTAAATTCAGCAATAATATATTTAAAAGTAGTATCAGAGCCGGGCATGGTGGCGCACGCTTGTAATCCCCAAGCTTGGGAGGCGGAGACAGGAGGATCGCGCAGGTTCGAAGCCAGCCGCGCGCGCTGGATTAGGAGACCCTGTTTCCAAATAAAAATGGAAAAATAGGTCTGGGAGTGTAGCCCGGAGGTAGAAGGGCTTCCAGGAACCCCAGTACCACCAAAAAAAAAAGTAGTATCAATTTAATAAGAAATATTTCTTCAAATTAAAAAATATTTGAGAATACTAACAAATATATTTTTGTTTTCTGCAAATAATACGGCACTTGCTCTCACATTGGTCATGAGAAAGACACTTTCAAAAGATATTTACAAAGTTAGCTTCATAATCATCTTTTAATATTCCTGTACAGTCTTGTGATCTATTGAATCATGTACAGAAAAATTAGGACTGTTATATTCATAACTCATCACCCAGAAACAATTTAGTAAAATTTTGTCAATGTATCTCTAAGCCATTTATTCTAATGCCTTATTTTTAACTCTTCAGAATATCCCAAAGTTAACTGATATTATGAGAATTACTTAAACTTCCAATACAAAATAATTACTTCATCCTAAAGTTAAAAAAAAATATGGCCATTTGGTCATGGACTGTGACCACAAAGACAGAATATTTTAACTCAAAAGAAATTGAGTAGAACAATGAAAAGAATTGATTGTCAGAGTGAACAGGACAGATGATGAATTCTGATTGTTAATCCTTTCTGTCATTTACTTATCTCTGACCCAAAGAGTTAAAAACATATCACAAACCCTCTATATTCATAGGTTCTATCTCTGTGCATTCAACCAACTGCAGATAGAAAATATTTAGGGGAAATTTTGCATCTGTAGTAAACGTGCATACAGACTTTTTGTTGTTAAATAATATCAAATAATACTATTTATGTAGCATTTGCATTGTTTCCCATACAATATGAAATCTAGAGATTATTTAAAATATATAGCAGAGCATGTATAGGTTATATGCAAATAAAACATTTTATAAAAGGAACTTAAACTACTATGGATTTGGTATGCATGAGGTGAGGGTGAGGGGTCCTGGTACCTATCTCCCAAGATACCAAGAGATTTTTTTTTTTTCAGGTCTGGGGATGGAACTCAGGGGCATTCGACCTCCAAGCTACACCCCCTGCCCTGTTTTTTATTCTTTATTTTCAAACAGGGTCTCACTGAGTTGCAGAGGGCCTCACTAAGTAGCTGAGGCTGTCATGCGAACCGTGATCCTCTGGTCTCAGCCTCCCAAATGCTGGGATTACAAGTGTGTGCCACCACGCCCGGCTACCAGAGATTTTTAGACACTTCACTGAAATGAAAATTTTTGTCTACCTTGGACCCTTCATGAAGACACTGTTCATGTGAACTGATCTATTTTTCAAGGTATTCACTGAACAAATGTCCTCAAAAAGATTACAGAGGTTGACTTGATATACCTCAAATTTTTAGCAGAATGTTCTATAGCTAGATTGAAAAAGTGAATCCCAAAGCTGGGTGTGGTGGTGCACGTTTGTAATCCTAGCATTTGGGAGGCTCAGACAGGAGAATCTCGATTTGTGACCAGCCTCAGTTACTTAGTGAGGCTGTTTGCAACTCAGTGAGACCCTGTTTCAAAATAAAGAATAAAAACTAGGGCTTGTAGCGAAGGAAAAACAAGAGAGCAGATGCTCTAAAACCAAATAGTAGAAAAATATTTGCCATAAATCACCTACAGCTGGTAAGAGGCATGAACTCCTAAGTCATATATCCCTTATATGTTCTGCTGAAATTGTGTCAAAATTTGTCCCTAAAAATTGTGCAACTCTATGCCGGGCGTGGTGGCGCACGCTTGTAATCCCCGCGCTTGGGAGGCAGAGACAGGAGGATCGCACAGGTTCAAAGCCAGCCATGCGTGCTGGCTTAGGAGACCCTGTTTCCAAATAAAAATATAAAAATAGGTCTGGGAGTGTAGCCCAGAGGTAGAAGGGCTTCCAGGAACCCCAGTACCACACACACACAAAAAAAAATTGTGCAGCTATTTAGGAACTAGAATAGTAAAAATTAGCACAAGAATCCATCACAATCCATTTGGAAATCTCACTTGAATTTGAGTCCATCTTCATGGGTTAGTTTATTATTATTAGAGAATAAAGCACAAAAAGACAATGTCTTTGACATTTCAAAGAGAACTTCACTAAATATTAAAGAGAATAAAGACTTTTAAATTAACAAGAGACTATAATTGTCATCAAATACATAAGTTTTAACAGACCATTCAAGCATATTCATTGCATAGAGCTTCTTGTTTCTTTACTTAATAATTTGGGCTGCATTAATCCATTTCCTCCCAGAAAAAAATAAATTACAAACTAAAGATCATCAATATTATAAAATAGACTGTGAATTATAGAAGTGAGCAAAAAACAAACTTTAGCACAGAAATATGACTTTTTTTTAGTGTTGAAACTGACATATTAAGAAACACAGTAAGAAATCCCCATGTTATTATAGAATATATAAAATGTAATGCTAAAGATATGTAACTTTCCATATTTAATACATTTTCCACTATTAGATGGAATACTATTGGTTTTAAAGCTGCTGCTTTCCATCAAAATAATGAATGAATATTGCCTGGTATGTATTTTCATGTGTGTGCTGGGAATGGAACCCCATTCTAATTCCAAGATACACCCCAGCTCTACTTTTTAGGTTTTTATTCTTTATTTTAAACAAGGTCTCACTAAGTTGCAGACAGTCTCATTAAATAGCTGAGGCTGTCCTCCAACTACAATCCTCCTGTCTCAGCCTCCCAAGTACTGAGATTACAAGCATGTGCCACCATGCTCAGCTCATGTCTGGTATGTACTTAACAGGCAGCTCTGTGTAGTGGAGAGTGCAAAGGCTTTAAGAGAACACACATATAACTGGGCATGGTGGTGCACGCTTATAATCCCAGTACATGAGAGGCTGAGACAGAAGGATCGCACAGGTTCGAAGCCAGTCTCAGCTACTTAGTGAGGCGCTCAGCAACTTAGTGAGACCCTGTTTCCAAATAAAAAATAAAATAGGTCTGGGAGTGTAGCCCGGAGGTAGAAAAGCCCCTTGGTTCCATCCCCAGTACCACATACACACAAAAAAGAGCGCACACATTTCTGCCAGATTTGTTCACTTTCTAGCTGTATGATAACAGATAAATTACTTTATCCCCATGAGATTACTGTGAGGATTAAATAAGAGAGTATATGTAAGAGCTGGCTTTTATTAAACAGTAGTTTCCTTACTTTTTTTTTGCAATTCTCTTTCTTTATTCTGTATTGATATTTGTTTCACATTTTAGATATTGACAACTGGCCAACACAGCTGATAATGTGGCAGCTACTTAGACTTGAGCAAGGTTCTTCAGTTCTCAGTGGATATCACATGCACATGTCTATTGCAAACATTTTTTTCAATTTCAAAATATTTATCTGCTTATTAAACAATTTTAAAAAACATGAAGACCAACCTGCTAGTAGTTTTTAGAGTTAATGCTTTGATTGCTGTCAGTTTTAAATTTTATAAAGTGCTAACTCACCTTTTTTTTAAAATTATATAAGTAAAATTCATTGGGAAAACAATAAATATTGTGATTTAATAATTTCTGGAAAAACTTCATGTAAATTTGACAATTCAGCTGATTAAATTAAAATAATTTTATAATTCAATATTTAATTTAAAACTAAAATATAAATAATAACATTATAGAAAAGTAAGTAAAGTTTCAAGTAAAACAATCTAAAAGAAAGCAACACTCATATCCAAAAATACAATGAACTCTAGGTCAGTCTTATTTATTTACTACAAAAGTCCCTGGCTAGAACATTGAATTCAGAATAACTCTGTGGATGAAGTTCTCAGTATCTGCTGATTTAAAAAAAATAATGATATATTTCTTCTGATCTTTCAGAGCCCCAATCATTTTTGCCCCAGCAATATTTTTCTAGTTTTCAAAATACTCTGTGGAATATAGAATAAGGTTAAAGGCAACATTCTGTCTTTGAGGCCTTCCTTGGGCAGAAGAAGAAATACAAAAAAAAGTGTTAGTTTTTTATATTATGGCCTGAAGAAAGCCTAACAGCCCAAACATCACCTTTAACATGATTTCTATTTCTGAGTGGTTTATCAACCAGCCCCTCCTTTATTCTTTGGTCTAAAAATTGGCATATGGTTCACTCAGTATTGTACATTTTTTCTGGCTTGTTCAGGCTTCATTTGAAGGTCTCTCATTCAATATTACTAACCTTTTTCTTTCCTCATTGTAAACAGCAAATGAAGGCTTGGTTGAGCTGCAGAATAAATTACTTAATTGGCTATTTTATATATGTTCAAAGTTTATGATTCGCTTAGATTTGTGTATTTTGAAGCCACTAACTTAGAGTATTCTTTCTCATTAAATAAAAAGCTTGGTCTAAATAAATATTAATTCAAAACATTTCCTAAAGGCAAGATTGTTGTAAAGTACAATGCACACACAGACTATAGTTAGTTTAGAAGCACAAATTTTATGTTTTGTGATTCCTACATTCTGCTTCCTAACAAGGTACAAGACTCAAGACCCTGATAAGAAACAACAGACCATCAAGGGACCCCCAAATCTGTATTATTTTACTTTCATTGCTATTCTCTCTCTCCTCTCTCTCCTCTCTCTCCTCTCTCTCCTCTCTCTCCCCTCTCTCCCCTCTCTCCCCTCTCCTCTCTCTCCTCTCTCTCCTCTCTCTCTCCTCTCTCCTCTCTCCTCTCTCCTCTCTCCTCTCTCCTCTCTCCTCTCTCCTCTCTCCTCTCTCCTCTCTCCTCTCTCCTCTCTCCTCTCTCCTCTCTCCTCTCTCCTCTCTCCTCTCTCCTCTCTCCTCTCTCCTCTCTTCTCTTCTCTTCTCTTCTCTTCTCTTCTCTCTCTCTCTCTCTCTCTCTCTCTCTTTCGGTACTAGGGATGGAACCCGGGAGCATTATACCTCCGTGCTACATCCCCAGCCCTATTTTTTAGTCTTTATTTTGAAACCGGGTCTCACTGAGTTGCAAAGGGCCTCACTAAGTAGCTGAGGCTGGCCATGAACTGTGATCCTCTGGTCTCAGCCTCCCAAATGCTGGGATTACAATCGTGCGCCACCACGCCCAGCTTTTCTTATTGCTATTCTTTCTATATATACAGTCTAAAAATAGTTGAAACTAATAATAATAAAGTTAGCAATTAGGTCTCCAGGAAAGTAAAAAACATTTCATTTTAGACAGGCTTTATTTTAAGAACTCTACTGTTTTTATTTTGGGTTTGGTCCTCATTTTATTTGTTGGTTAATTAATTGGTTTCATCCAAGCCAAATTACCATCAATCAGCTCAAATACCTAGAACTATATATAATAAAAAGAAACTGACAGCCATTTATTTCAGTGTTTAAATATATATTAATCAGCTGAGCATGGTGGCTCACGCTTATAATCCCAGCATTTGGAAGGCTGAGACCGGAGGATTGCAGTTCGCAGATAGCCTCAGCTACTTAGTGAGGCCCTTTCCAACTCAGTGAGACCCTGTTTCAAAATAAAGAATAAAAAAAATAGGGCTGGGGGTATATCTCGGATGTAGAATGCCCCTGGGTTCCATCCCCAATACTGCAAAAATCAAACAACAATAACAAAAAAACACTTAATATAAGATTCATCCGAACTCAAATGCTTAGATATAGACTCCAATATTTAACATGTGGGAGTGTTGACTGAGAAAGCCACTTATTTTCCTTGAAAATATTTTATCACTATATTAGGTAAATAGAGTTTAAACATGTTTACAACAAAATAAATATTATTATCAACGTTATTTGCCTTGATGATCCCATTTGAACACTATGCAATAGGACATAATAGTCTGGACAAAAATATTAAAGTACTTTAGAAAATCAGACCAAGATTCAAGAAATAGGTTGTACCAATCAGTCCAGTCAGAAAAAATGAACCGTGTGTGTGTGTGTGTGTGTGTGTGTGTGTGTGTGTGTGTGTGTTACTGGGGATTGAACCCAGAGGTGTTCTCCCTCCAAGCTAAACCCCCAGCTCTTTTTTTTTTTTTTTTTTTTTTGGTAGTACTGGGGGTGGAACCCAGAGGCCTTCTACCTCCGGGCTCTACTCCCAGACCCATTTTTATATTTTATTTGGAAAAAGTGTCTCACTAAGTTGCTGAGAGCCTAAGTAGCTGAGGCTGGCTTCGAACCTGCGTGATCCTCCTGTCTCAGCCTCCCAAGCGCGGGGATTACAAGCGTGCGCCACCACGCCCAGCAACCCCCAGCTCTTTTTTAATTTTTTATTTTGAAACAGGATCTTCTGCTAGGTTATGGGGAGTCTTGCTAAGTTGTTGAGGCTGGTCTTGAACCTATAATCCTCCTGTCTCACTGTCCCACGTATTTGGATTACAGGCCTCCACACCTGGCTACCATGTAAGTTTTTTTTTTTTTTTTAAAGAGAATGTGTAATATGAAGAACTGCTAATCATCAACAAATTTCAATGTAATTATTGGATTTCTGCATCAAAAACAATAAACCTGAGTTCACACTTCACGCCACACACAAAATCGAAAACAAAATGAATCATAGAAAGACTTAAATGTAAAACCTAAAACTATGAAACTCTTTAGAAAAATACTTGTGACATTGGGTTAGGTGAAGATTTCTTAGATACAAAATCATGATGCAAGCCAGGCATAATGACACATGCCTGTGATCCCATCTCTGGGAGGCTGGAGCAAAAGGATTGCAAGTTAGAAACTAGGCTGGGCAGATTAGCAAGACCCTGTCTCGAAATAAAAAATAAAAAGGGCTAGGAATATAGCTCAGTGGTAAGTAGGTTCTAGGCTTAATCTCCAGTACTGCAAAGAAAAAAAATAGAGAAAGAGAAAATGAAAATTAAAGTCACAGACTAGGATAAAATACTTGTAAATCAGAGTTGGTAAAGAACTTGAATTCAGAACATATCATTCAAAACCCAAACTTCCTCAATAATAAAATTTACAACCTAATTTTTTAAAAAATTAGCAAATGATTTGAACAAGCATTTCACCAAAGATGATATGTGAATGGCTACTAAGCACATGCAAAGGAATGATTCTAATGGAGATTGCCTCTGGGTTCAATCCCCAGTTTATCTGTCTCTCTCTCTCTCTCTCTCTCTCTCTCTCTCTCTCTCTCTCTCTCTCTCTCCCTCTCCCTCTCCCACAACAACAACAACAACTGGAAGGAATCCAAACCTACACCAATAAGTGAGTGGATAAACAAATGTGAAATTATCCACATTCTACAACTCAGGAATAAAAAGGACGAAAACATTATCATTGTAATTGTAATTGAAAATTGGGGAAGGCAAGCTCTTTCTACTGACTGTGCCTTCTGTCAAATTTAACAATGTGGATGAAATACAAGAAAATTATACTGAGCGAAAGAGGCCAGGCCAAAAATAGAGTGAACAATGCAATCAAATGTATATAAAATTCTAGAAAATACAAACTAATTCATAGTCATAGATAGTAGATCAGAATTACCTGAGTATGTGAAGGTGTGGATAGATCGAGGGAGGAATTATAAAGGGTATGAGGAAACTTTTTGGGGTAATGGATTTGTTAGTCTTCATTTTGAATGTGTTGACACTTCTTGAGAGGCCAAAAAGACCATCTCTGCACTTTAGAAGATTCTTTGGGCACTTCTTTCTTAGTACTTGGGAGGCTGAGCCAGGAGGATCAAAGATTCGAAGTCAGCCTCAGAAACAGGTCCTCAGCAACTTAGTGAGACCTTGTTTCAAAATTTAAAAATGAAATAAAATAGGGCTGAGGGTGTAGCTTGAAAGTGGAATGCCCAGGACTTAATTCCCAGAACAAAAAAAAGGAGGAGGAAGAAGAGCGAAGAGGAGGAGGAGGATTAAGAGGAGGAGAAGAAAAAGGAGAAGAAGGAGGGAAGGAGCAGGAGAAGGAAGAAATGTTATATAGACTACTATGACAAATGTCATAAAGTTGTTCTCTAAGACCAAGGATTCTTATGCTGGCAAAAGAAATCAATCTATATTCAGAATGCATTTATAACAGCTGGGTGTGGTGGTGCACACTTGTACTTGAGAGGCTGAGACAGAAGGATCACAGTTTGGCAGCCAGCCTCAGTTACTTAGTGAGGCCCTCTGAAACTTAAAGACCCTGCTTCAAAATAAAAAATAGAAAATAGGGCTGGGGGTATATCTTGGAGGTAAAATACTCCTGGGTTTAATTCCCAGTTCTGCCAAAAAAAATATTTGTTATTCCAGGAAGACAAAATCTCTACCCCTCTCCATAAGGTAAGTTATCAGTCAGTTGCTAGTCAGAACTTCCCTGGCTAATTGTCTTCAGGGTCTCAGTGGTCTCTGATGCCCGTACATCAAGTAACTGGCAGCAGCAGTAAGCAGATCAGCCTCAGAGAAGGGAAATGGCTAGACCTTGCTGAGCTTGTATTCTGGTCACCACGGCCACTTTAAAAAGAGCAAGTACCAGGGTAACTACAGAAAGAGGCTGTTCAAACGATAAATTTGCCCACTGAATTATCGAGTGACCTCTGCAGTGAGTAATTTTTCATGAGCACTCATGTGGGACAGAGATATCTCTATACCCTGTGACTATTTTGTAATGTCCTCCGTGTACCATTTCCCTGGATTTCCTTGCCTAATTTTATAGTCCTAATTTATTCCAAGACTCTTACCATCTAATCAAATCATTAGCAACCTCTCATACATACATTATGGTCTTGTGTCCCCTCAAAATTCATATTAAAGTCCTAACCCCCAGTACTTCACAATGGAACTGTACTGTACACAGAGTCTTTAAATAGATAACTAGGGGAAAATGGGGCCATATGGTTGGCCCTTCATCCAGTATGACTGGTATCCTTAAAATTAGAGGAAATAAACACATAAACACACACACACACACACACACACACACACACACACACACACACACCATATGAAGGCATAAATAAAAGACAACCCTCTATAATCTAAGGGGAAAGAACTCAGAAGAAACCTGCCCTACTGACACCTCAATTTTGGATTTAAATTCTCCAGAACTGTGAAGAAATAAACTTCTGTTCTTTAAGCCTCCAGCCTATAACACGTCGGCATGGCAGCCCTAAAGAACTAATACAATGTACTTCTACCCATCTCCTGAATAAGAAAAAGATAGACAGCCAAATGGACAGCTTGAAATTCTGCCCATTGGAATTCTGCCTTCTTTCATCAAATATCCCTGTAGGTCAAAATGTTAAAATTACCACTATGTCTCTGCTGCCTATTACAATAAATAGGCCAACCTATTTTTGGAAATTAAGTGCTGCCATTTGGCCTAAAGAGGACAGTCACCACAGGGCTGTTGGAGAACGCAGGTGCTCCCCTCACTAATATACCTCTCTGAGGCTGGGCTGTCTCAGGGGATGTAGTTAAGGAATGGCTATGCATGACATGTATGATAAATACATTCCAATATTCCTATCTCCCCAAGCCTTTGGCTTCTAATAGTCCAAAGAAGTTCTGGCATCTTTCTCTCATTATATACAGGCTACCAGTGAGTCTAACTTTCAGGTAACCAATCAAGAAAACTGTTAGAATCACTTCCAGCTACACAAGCAAATGCACCAAGTTCAGAATCACTAGTTAGTTAAGTGCACCATTGTCAATAAATGTGGCTCAAGCCAATGTTATATCACATCCTCTGTGGTCCAAAACCTTGAAATCTATTCAATCATACGTCCCCAGGGTTTCTGCCAAATAAACTAGAAAAAAAACTTTGCAGGTCTCTTGGCATATAAACTATTTCCTCCCAGGAAAGACTTTGTACTTATACCTGTGAGACATACTGAGAGATGGTCCCAGTGATGGGTCTAGTGACAAACAAGAATGGGTGGGATATGTCTTGAGCTGAATGGGCATCCCCTGTGAGGCAACCACCTTGAATAAGGTCATTACAAGGTTTTCATCAGGGGAAAGCAAATCTTAAATATCAAAAGCCAAGCTGCTCCCACTAACAACGTTTCCCTCCAAGTTTCAGAGGACCACATCTTCCAAATGATGCCCTGACTTACACGGAACAGATGTGGCTAGTGTTATTCTATAATTTAAACTTTTATTTTTAGAGTTTTGTAACCTGTACAATTAAATTTGATGTTTCATTTCCAGCAATACTAGTGTTATTGCTATGAGAAGCAAATTATTTTAAAGCAACCATAGAAGCTCTCAGGTTCTTTGAGCATATATGTTTTGTTGCTGTTGTTGTTGTTGTTGTTGTTGTTGTTGTTGTTGTTGTTTTGGTGGTACTAGGGTTCCTGGAAACCCTTCTACTTCCGGGCTACACTCCCAGACCTATTTTTTAAAATATATTTTTATTTGGAAACAGGGTCTCTTAAGCCAGCGAGGCTGGCTTGGAACCAGCGCGATCCTCCTGTCTCCGCCTTCCAAGCACGGGGATTACAAGCGTGCATCACCACGCCCAGCGTTTTGAGCATATTTTGAATGAAGAGTTAAAAATCTGTGCTTCTTATTTGCTTTCTGTAAGTGTTCCAGTTTGTTGGAAAATTTTCATTCTATACCAGAGTCCTTTAATTCATTAATACAGTCATAGTATTCAAGTGTAGCAACTAGTTAGGTTCTTAAAATACTTATTTCTGAAGGTACCTAATCACAATCAATTGTGGTGATAATTTGACTAAATTTGTTGCTACTATATGCCACAAATTATGAAGATTTCATATCCTATTGGTATAAGGCTCAGCATTTCATTCAATCCCAAGAATAAGCACAAGTAATCCCCAAATCCCATCTTCATGAAATATCCTGAACTGGATGTGGTGACTCATACATGTAATCCCAGTATTTGGGGAGATGAGACAGGAGGATTGCAGGTTCACAGCCAGCCTCAGCAACTTAGCAAAGCTCTCCGCAACTTAGTAAGGCCCTGTTGCAAAATAAAAATAAATAAATTAAATAGAGGTAGGGGTGTAACTCCAAGGTAAAATTTTTCTGGGTTTAATCTGAAGTCACGCACACACACACACACACACACACACACACACACACACACACACGGGGAGGATGATGGGTGGCAGGCATATACCTGTAATCCCAGTACTGAGAAGGTTAAGATAGGATGACAGCAAGTTCAATGCTGGCCTCAGAAAATTAGCAAGGCCTTCCACAACTTAGTGAGACCCTGTTTCCAAGTGAAAAAAAAACAAAATAAAATAAAATAAAGCTGGGGGTGTAGCTCAAAGTAAAATGCCTCTAAGTCCAATCTCCAGCACTATAAGTAAGTGAATAAATAAACAATAAATGAATAAAATAAATAAATAATTCTGGTAATTATTCTACTTTATTTTTACTTCACTTAGTATATATCTAAATTATTTCCTAATCTATAAAATGTCATTGGTATCAATAATTGATAGGAAAGTATGACCAATAATAAATTTTAAGATATTTTAATGTGATAAATGCTCATGGGAATCACAGGAAAAGCATCTTACATTGTAGTAAGTCTCTCATAGTGATTGGAAACTAACATATAGATAATAAATCTAATGATTATTTCAAACAGTAACTGTATGCTGCCTTTCAAGAAATTTGTAATCTTTTTTCTAGTTATGACATTATGAAACAGGTTCTTACTTTTATTTTCTTTCTCCATAGTTATTCCTAGTAGGTGGTAGTGGGGATGTCTAGAATTCAATTTTTATTAAGTAGTAAAAACTAATTCTGAAACTGTATGTTTTGAGCACAAAGTGAGGTAGCAGGTCAGATTAATGCTTACCTGAATTTAAATAATATTCCTAAGGAAATCTGAACTTTTATCAACATGTAGAATTTGTCATGGAACCTAAATGTTTGGTAGGTCCAGTTCTCTGGAGTTATTAATGTCACAGTATCAATAAGGTGTTTGAAAGAATATGACTCAGTTATTTAAAATGAATAATGAAGCCGGGCGTGGTGGCGCACGCTTGTAATCTCCGTGCTTGGGAGGCGGAGACAGGAGGATTGCGCAGGCTTGAAGCCAGCCTTGCTGGCTTAAGTGACCCTGTTTCCAAATAAATATTTATTTATTTATTTATTTATTTATTTATTTATTTATGGTGGTACTGGGGGTGGAACCCAGAGGATTTCTACCTTCGGGCTATACTCCCAGACCCATTTATATTTTATTTGGAAACAGGGTCTCACTAAGTTGCTGAGAGCCTCACTAAGTAGCTGAGGCTGGCACGCCCGGCTCAAATAAAAATATATTTTAAAAAATAGGTCTGGAAGTGTTACCTGGAGGTAGAAGGGTTTCCAGGAACCCCAGTACCACCAAAATAATTAATTAATTAATTAATTAAAATGAATAATGATAAATTGAGTTATACAAATCTTGATCTGACTTACTTCAATTATCACCAAAGTAGGAAACAATGACTAACTTAAAGTTTGTATGTATATCTGGCCAGAAAATGTCTTTTTAAAAGAAAATGTGACCTACAACAAGAAATACTAGCATAAAATAAATATTTATACATGCCTCACAATGAGGGGGAAAAAAAGAAAGATTGATGGCTAATTTCTAATTTCAAAATAGGCTTTTTATTTTATCAAAGTATATGTTGCAGCAAGTTTAGTAAAATACATTTGATTAAGCCAGGTATGGTGGCCCATGCTTTTAATCTCAGTACTTGGGAGGCTGAGACAGGAGTATCATAGGTTCAAGGCCAGCCTCAGCAACTTAGTGAGGCCCTGTTTCGAAATAAAGAATGAAAAAAACCAGGGCTGGGGTGTATCTTGGAGGTAGAATGCCCCTGAGTTCAATCCCCACTACCAGGGGTGGGGGAGACATAAAGCAGACTAAGAATGTAGCTCAATGGTAGATTACTTGTTAAGCCTGAGCGAGGCCCAGGGTTCAATCCTCAGCAAGAAAAAAAATAATAATAACAAACTTTAAGAAAGGAATGTAACTACAGTTTATGGATAACTCATTTTAAAATTTAAATCACACTGTGATGTTCCAAGTTAAAATTTTAACTCGTTTATACTTTTATTGGTGAATTATAATATTAACTATACATAAAATGTTTGTAACATTCATAACAAAAACGTAATATTTCAGTGATAACACTTGTAAAAATTCAAGAGGTACCATATCTCTATACAACTTTTCGAACTTGGATGTGAACATTTCTGCTTGAGTGTGAGTAGTAAAATGTCTGTAATGAGGCCCCAGTTGACTCAGCATTGGCCCATCACCTCCCACCCACACCGAATCAGACCGACTACAAGATTTTGTTGTGCTCGATTGGCCATGGCTCGAGATTACTATCACAGAAGTAACAAACAGGGCTAGCCCATACAAATAGAATGTTGTTTCACAATATAATATCAAAGATAAAAAGAAAAATTGCTTCCAGCTTGGGGAAGCAATTCCCCCACTGATTTACCTGAAGTTCCGCAATTAAAAACTTACCTCAAAGGTTATTTTAAGTATCAAATGAGTTAATGTTTATAAAACACACACAGCATTGAGTGAGTGATTAATAAACAGTTTTATTTCTTTCATCTAGATTGTGTTTTAAGAAATAAGGTTGCTATGGTTCGAATGTGTGTCCCTTCAAAATTTATATGTTGAGACTTAATGCCCAATGCAATGATATTAAGATGAGGGACCTTTGCAGAAGTGATTAAGTTACTCGAGCTCCACGCTTGTAAATGAGATTAGTGTCTTTATAAAAGGGGCTTCAGAGAGCTGCCTGTGCCTTCCAACCCTTTCACCTTTCCACATTTTCCACTCCATGAAGACACCATGAGAAGACATCATTAATGAAACAGGCCATCAGACATCAACTCGGATGGCCCTGATCTTGAGTTTGTCAACCTCCAGAACTATGAGAAATAAATTATTATTTTATGTAAATTGCCCTTATTTTTTGGCTGTACAGAGGATGGAACCCAGGGGCAGTCTAATTCTGAGCTACACCCCCAGCCCTATTTTTATTCTTTATTTTGAAACAGGGTCTTACTGAGTTGCAAAGGGCCTCACTAAGTAGGTGAGGCTGTCTGAGAACTGAGATCCTCCTGTCTCAGCCTCTCAAATGCTGGGATTACAAGTGTGCACCACCATGCCTAGCCACATAAAGTGATTTTTATCACAGGAATTCGTTTCTTTCCATGTAGTCCCCAAAACCAGGATTAATAGGGCCAAGTCAGAGAAGACAAGAAGAAATTGGGAATCTTCAAGGAGGAAGAGACAACAATTTTGAAGGTAAAAGGCTTAGAAGGAGAAGGCAGAGAAGCTATTAATAAAAGGCAAGATAGAAATGTCCTTTCATTCACAATTTTTCCAAGTGTCAGTTTGTCTTCCCCATAATTAGGCAATGTCAAACTGCAGCAATATACTCCACTGAGGTCTTCTGTAGAGTATGTAGAACCACTAATTCATTTTTGTGCCTAAATTCAAAGGCTTAAAGAAAGAAATTGTTACTATATAATTGACTGAGGTAATGCTTGAGTGTCAAATGTGGGTTATGTGGATTTTAACTTTCTTTTTACCATCAAAAACACTTCTCCCTACACACTTTGATGTAAGCTAAAGGAAATTCTCGCTTGTTTAACATTAGGGTTAATATGTTTAGATGGCCATAATATCACATAGAGTAAACATAATTTCTTTTTTTGTGTGGTACTGAGGATTGAACCCAGGGACATCCTAACTCTGAGCTATACCCCCAACCCTATTTTATCTTCATTTCGAAGTAGAGTCTCGCTAGGTTGATGAGAGTCTCAGTACTTGCAGAAACTGTCCTTAAACCTGCAGTCCTCCTGTCTCAGCCTCTCAAGTAATGAAATTATAGGAGTATATATGCCACCATGGCAGGCATAAACATCATTTCAATGCACATTTTCTCTCCATGAATTTAAAGATAAAATTTCATGTATAAAGTAGTTATTTTTGTTAAGTACTGAAACCATCATAAATGTAGATTTAATTTCCAAATATGTATGAAAATATGTAAATTTGAAGCATCAAAAATGTATGTTTACAAATTACACCTACATATACTACAGCATCTGAATGCAAACTGAAATTTTTAATTTATTTTGTAGATATTAATGTTTCCCCCATTCAGTGGTCTCCTACTTTTTCCCTTAAATGATCTGCAACTTTGATAACTTACAAATTTAAAATACTGAGATTTATTTTTACTGTCTTGAAGCTTTTCTTAATTATTGAGATAGACAAGTAAATCACAATATTCTTTAGCTGAGCTTTATTTTGTTCAAATATAAACTTATTTTGACCCTGATTCTATGACATCTAAGCCTTTCTGCTTTTACCCCTCCTCTTCTTTACTCGCAATAAGCAACTCTTCAAACCTCCATTTCTGCCTCTGAAAATGAGGCTAACATGAACTACAAAGTTTTCAGGATTAAATGAAATAATTTATGTAAAGCACTCAGTAGAGTAGCTTCGTCTGGTTTCAATAATTCCTGTTCTTCTCACCTCTTGTCACTTCTAGGGCAGTCAGAGTAATTGCAATGTATGAGAAATAAGTATTTGCTCAATCATATCTATGCTTCATTCCCCAGTTAAGGCATAAATTTGATCTGCAGAAATTTCTTTATATTATGCTATTGAGAAAATTCAAGACACTTACCCACTTAACTAACTGCATAATGCTCCGCCTACATTCTGCCAGGGGAAACTTCATGATAGGACTACTGTGAAATCTACCTTTCAAAGCCACAGCTGCTTCAAGATGGATTATCTCAGCCAAATTCTAGCATTGGAACTGGAGAGGCTTTGACAGAATTATTTTACATAAACTGTTGAAGGATAAACAATAATAAGGTATTTAGAATAGATGTATTAATTACTAATTTTCTGCTAATACCTAGAAGGACTGGACAAGCTCCTGGGGGTTGCTGCTCTTGTCGAGACTCGTTTGGACAGAGGGTAGGAATTGGGTAGCATCTTTGGATTCCATGAGAGCACTCTATCCTGGTATTTTTAACTGATTCATAAGTGTATGGCAGTTGACAGAAAGGTATTTATTGACTGTGGTTCATATTAAAATTTAAAGGTTGGCTAATTTGAAGTGAGTGGAAAACCCTCGTGTCTTGAAAATAAGTCAAGGGCATGAAACTTTCAGGGAGAAATTTTATAAACTAATCCCTAATTGTGAACTCTCTGTGTTTTTACAATGTTCATGAAACATCTTGAGGCAAAAATAAATACCTCTTGGGGAAGAACTTCCCATAACTTTTCTTTAAGTCTCTCAAATATGAATTTCACAAAAACAGAAAAATCACACTATCGATTCACAGTGCATAGTTTCCACTAAACATAACCCCAGCATTTTGATGCTTAATTTCATATTTTGGATACCTTAAATATTTTACATGAATTTGTGAAATACTAGAAAAAGTTTCCAAGTCCAAGATAGTTAAAATTTGAAGAACTTTCACATAAGCAAAATTATTTTAATTTTAATTTTTAAAAAATTTCCAAATCTCTAGAGATAACTAGCAATTCTGGGAATCAAGAAGCTTATTTTCTGTTATATGATCTCTGTCCAACTTTGTACTTTGGAAAAACATGTCCATGTGTGCCTATTTTTTAAAATATTGATGGATTAAAATTGTCCAATACTAGTTTCAAGTCTAAATATGAATTCTCAAAACTACATTAAAGACATGTGATTAGAAAAATACCAATATTTCTTAAAACTATGATGCAGCCCGGCATGGTGGTGCATGCTTGTAATCCCCACGCTTGGGAGACGGAGACAGGAGGATCGCACAGGTTCAAAGCCAGCCTTGCTGGCTTAAGAGACCCTGTTTTCAAATAAAAATATAAAAAATAGGTGTCTGGGAGTAGAACCCAGAGGTAGAAGGGTTTCCAGGAACCCCAGTACCACACACACACACACACACACACACACACACACAAAATATATATATATATATGATGCAGACAATCAAGAAATGTCTTGATCTGGATGTTGTGGCACATACTTGTAATCCCAGTACTTGGGAAACTGAGACAGAGAAGGTTTGAAGGTTCAAGGCCAGCCATAGCAATTTAAGGAGACCTTTCTGTTTTGTCTCAAAACAAAGAATAAATAGGGCTTGGATTGTAGCTCAGAGGTAGAAGGATGCTGGGTAAAAAAGGAAAACTTTGAGGGGAAAATTTTACTTGATAAGATAAAAATTTTGTAAGACATTGAAAGAAAAACATAATTAGATGTGGAAAAGAGCTGTCCTTGTCACTCTCAATAAATAAATATAAATTAAACCTACCAATGAGAAATTAGAACAATGAATTGATGTCCCAAGCCCTCACTTTCTTATTACTTTATTTATTTGTTTATTTAATATTTTTATTTTTTGAAACAGGGTCTCACTGAGTGGTGAATGGCCTTGCTAAGTAGCTGAGGCTGTCTGTGAACTAGGATCCTCTGGTCTCCGCCTCCGAATGCTGAGATTACTAGCCTGTGTGCCACCACGCCCAGCTCGTATTACTTTCTTAATCATCAACGTAAAGTTTCTTATCTCCAGCTTCAATTCACTACTCTTGAATAATTCTAATCCCCAACCAATATCTGTGATAGTACCTCATATTAGTGGTAGTATTGTTTTAGTAAATGTTCAAAAGTATTTGCTAAAATATATTGATTTTTAGCCGGGCGTGGTGGCGCACGCTTGTAATCCCCGCGCTTGGGAGGCAGAGACAGGAGGATCGTGCAGGTTAGAAGCCAGCTGCGCACGCTGGTTTAGGAGACCCTGTTGCCAAATAAAAATGTAAAAATAGGTCTGGGAGTGTAGCCCGGAGGTAGAAGGTCTTCCAGGAACCCCAGTACCACCAAAAAATAAATAAATATATATATATATATATATACATACATACATATACATATATATCCTTTTCAAAAATGGATGTTGAAATCATTGGACAAATATTTGGGTAAGAAATTATTTCTTATGATTTCTTTTCTTTGAACTTGTATGCATATTTATGGAAATGAAGCATATAGGTAAACAGGTACATTTTTGTTAGTGTTTATGGTCCTGAGTGGAGATCAAGGCAATCAAGACAAGGTTTTATTCCTACTAAACCCAAATAGGGCTCATTAGTCTTACACAAATTAACAGAGAAGAGTATGTGCCTCTTTTTAGGTTTAAAAACTATAAGTATATACTTTCATGTATTAAAATGTCAATTTAAACACCATTTCCTCAAGTAAATTCTGCCTGACCAATCTAAAATAACTCCCATTTTTGTTTTATATAGAACTTGTAACTATCTGATTTTTTTATTCACTTGTTCATTAACTGCCTTTCCTCTTTAAAGCATAGTTTCGATAATCAGAATTAAAATTGATGGGAACAAAAGAGTAACAAGCATGCAATTTATTTAAAAATATTTATTGAATAAATATTTATTAAATACAAGAAGGTTGATTTTTCTAAGAAAAAATGTATAAGCATATATTGGATAATGTTTTTTGCAGTACCAAGGATTGAACCCAGGAGTATTCTACCTATGAGCTACATTCCCAGCCCTATTTTTTATTCTTTATTTTGAAAGTTTCACTGAGTTGAAAAGGGCCTCACTAAATAGCTGAGGCTAGCTGTCCGCAAACCATGATTTTCTGTCTCAGCCTCCCAACTGTTGGGATTACAAGCATGTGTCACCATGTCTGGCTATATTGGATAATTTAATAATCATTTTTAATTAATGGCTTTGAATCATTTGAATAACTATTAGTCATCATTCAAATTCTATATTTTTCTAGAATTGCATGCAGTCACCTAATCTCTTCTTCTCCTTTTATGTCAACATAACATATTCTTTCTTTTTATTTTTGTGGTACTGGGGATGGAACCCAGGGGCACTCTCTCTCTGAGCTACACCCCCAGCTTTATTTTTTATTCTTTATTTTGAAACAGGATCTCACTGAGTTGCAAAGGACCTCCCTAAGTAGCTGAGGCTGTTGGTGAACTGCGATCCTCCTGTCCCGCCTCCCAAATGCTGAGATTACAAGCGTGCACCACCACACCTGGCTCAACATATCATATTCTTAAATGTGGCAAGCTATGGGCACTTTTGAGAAGTCTCTTTCAATAATTGAACACACTGAATGGTTAAAATGTAAGTTTCCTTCAAATGGGAATTACTAAGCAGGGCACAGAAGCACATACCTGTAATCCCAGGTACTTGGGAGGTTGAGGCAGGAGGGTTACAGGTTTGAGGCTAGCCTGAACAACTTCATGAAACTGCCTCAAAATAAAAAATGAAATGGTCTAGAAGTATAATTCAGTGGTAGAGTCTTTGTCTCTACAAGTGCCCTCCAAATAGAATCATATTCCTGTATCTGGACTTTCTAATTAGCTGTCTAACCCTGAAAACTCAACACTTCTGAAGTGAATTAGTTTGTTTTCCTCTCTACCCTCCTTGCTTTTTGTAGCCACTAGAGTCACTAAATGCTCTCACTTGGGTCTGGAATGTCCCCCAAAGGCCATGTGTTGGAGGTTTGGTCCTCAGCTTGGTACCATTGGAAGATGGTGGAAACTTCTGGAAAGTGAAGCCTAGAGGAAGGTTTTAGGCCACTGGGTCATGCGCTCCAACAGGACTGTGAGACACTGATCATGCTCTTTGGATTCCCAGCCACCATATAGCTGGGCCACTTGCTCCGGCACATCCCTCATCCTCACAGGACTGAAGGAAATGGGTCCACCCAACCATGGGCTGAAACCTCCCAAAGTGTGAGCCAAAATCAACCTGCCCTTTTTAAAGTTGATTTATCTCAGACATTGTTACAATAATAAAAAGCTGATATAACACACTAATATAAAACTTTTGAGTCAAAAAGTCTATTATGTTGCTCTTTTTAAAAAGTCTTTAGCATGTCTTTTCTTGTTCTTTCCCAATTTCAGTTTCCATCCCCTCCTCAGAATATCACAACTGTCTCCAACTGGTTTCCCTAATTCCATAGGAGGACCACTTTGCCTGCCCCCTGGAATGACAGTGAACCTTCTTTAAATGCTATTTTTCTTGTTTTGTATATCTGTCATATTTTGCTTTGTGAATATCTCTCAAATCTTTCTTCATTTTCACAATAATCACCCTTTCCCAACCATAATTATTTCTCAACTCTTACCACAGATTCATAACTAGTTTTCCCTCACCTACTCTTGCCTGTCCCCAGTACATATGCCACAAACTGAATGATCTGTTTAAGCTGTAAATTCAAACACAATAGACCCTTGTTAAAAATCATTCAGTGGCCTTTTGCCACACTTAGATCAAAGACAAAACCCCCACAATGTCTGCATAGCACTCTGACCTCAGTTTAGACCATCCTACTCTGATTTCTATGTGTTTCTGTACTGTATTCACACTGGTCTTGAAGTTCCTCAAACATGGGAGGCTTCCTCACGCCTAGGTGCCTTCCTTTGTGTTGTCTCATGGTCTATAAATTTTTACCTCTTCCTTTCCCGTTACTTGATCATCAGCTATTCCTTTCCTTTAATTTCTCATACCATACTTCTGAAGATTTCCAATCTTGCTTTTTATCCCCAACTTACTCTTGTATTTCTCCACTGCAGAACTTATCATACCCATAACTAGTCAGTTGTGTAATTTGTTGTGTAAAGTCTTGTTTCCCAGCTAGAATACAAATTTCCTCACGTTAGGGATAAATTGATTAGGTTAACTATTGTTGGTGGGAGTGCAAATAGCTCATCCACTACGGAAATCAGTGTGTTTTTAGAAAACTGGGAATGGATCCACCATATGATCTGGCTATACCACTCCTGGGTATCTTTTCAAAAGAGTTGAAATCAGAGAACTACAGTAACATATGCATACCCATGTTCATAGTAGCATAGTTTGCAATTGCCAATATATGGAACCAATCTAGGTCTCCATCAACAGATGAATGGATTGCAAAATGATGGGAAATACACACAATGGAATTCTACTCAGCAATAAAGAAGAACAAAATCATGTCATTCGCAAGAAGACGGAAAGACCTAGAGAACATTAGGTTAAGTGACATTAGCCAAGCACAGAAAGAGAAGGGACATATGTTTTCTCTAATATGCTCAAGCTAGGGAGTATTAGGGATACCAGATGGACTCCAGATAATGGAGGGGGAGGTAACCTCAGCAAAGCCAGAAAGAAGGGGTGGGAGAGGAAGAAAGCTAAGGTTAATTAATGGAAAAGCTACATTCAAATATGTTCATACATGTGAATATAACATTGTTAACCTGGTCACTCAATATGGAAGGGAAGGAATAGGGGTATAGTGTTGGGGGGAGGCACCAAGTACTGTGTGAATACATGCCATTGTCAATATGATCCACATTATGATGTGAAACTAGAGTGCAACAATAAAATAAAATAAGAAAATAGCCTATGATTGAGGAGAGTAAATTAATAAATGTCAAAAATTAGTGAACAACATCCTTACCTCTCATCAGGCACAGGAATAAACTCGAGATGGATAAACTAGGTTTCTTAAAGTTAACATCATATTTTATACTTTTTATGAATCTCTCTTCTCTCTCTCTCTCTTTTTATATTTATTTATTTATCTATTTATTTATTTATTTTGGTTACTGGTGATTGAACCCAGAGCCATGCTACTTCCAAACTGTACACTCAGCCCTATTTTGAGACAGTGTTTCATTAATTTGCTGAAGCTGGCCTTAGACCCCTGATCCTTCTGTCTCATCCTCCCAAGTATTGGAATTACTGGTATAACACTGCCACACCCAGCCTTTTTCTGTGTCTTCTTTCAAAGTTTTCTGTCTCCTAAGCATACACTCTGGAATGCATAAACAGTCCCTAGCACTGTATATTCTTATAAGATAGTACATAATACTTGCTGGCTAATAGGTTTTCTACTGGTCCAGAAATATTTAACTGACTTCTATTTAGGTAGACCTCTAATGTTCGAAGGGCAGTAATGGCCACTCGTATATTTAAGACTTCTGTAATTGAAAGTCAAAAGTATGAAATTGTTCCAGATAAAATATTTTAGCTGAATTTTCTGCTTTGTTTTGTGATAAAATCTACTGACAGCTGGGCATGGTTGCACGCTTGTAATCCCAGGATTTGGGAGGCCGAGACAGGAAGATTGTCGTGGTTCCCGTACAGCCTCAGCTACTTAGTGAGGTCCTCTGCAACTCAGTGAGACCCTGATTCAAAATAAAGAATAAAAAATAGGGCTGGAGGTGTAGCTCAGAGGTAGAATGCCCCTGGGTTTCATCCCAAATACCAGTTTGGACTAGATTTTACCAGTCCTGAGTTATTTGCAAGACATTTGAGTTCCAGAGACATACTCAGGACCTTTGAGTTGCAAAGCCCATTATATCAGGTTATCCTTTGGTACTTCTTTGAACCAAAACAGAGTCCATCATAACTTCAAAATATGCATTCATAGATTAAAATAGTATGTTAAGAATCTTGAAAGAGTTCATTGTGATCAATCAAATGTTTAATTCATCTCCCAAATCAAGAATATTTTTTCTCAGTAGTACATAGATAGGAAAAGGACTACACATGTTTTTTGGCAATTCACATTCTACTACCTGATCTTGTAAATATACCTATTTGTTGAGTGTCAACTCAATCCACTGTTTGACTATTTTCCAAGAATCATCGAACCTTATCAATAGGAACTTAATAGGAGCCTAATAAATAATTCATTGATTTGAGTTTCCCAACTTATTTGTTATTTTGAACCTAGGTTGTGTGAAAATGTGAAAAAAAATTCATGGTTTATATCAAATCCTATATTCCAATTTCTGCATAAAAATATAACCAGTTATATAAATTCCCCACATAGATCTTCGATTGCAGGTGAAATATTCAGAAAGATTAATTTTTGAGTCACAATAGTACTATTTAGCAACCTGTCTTTATTCATAATTGCTAGGATATATAAGGGAAATAATGGAGATTTCAAAAATGATCCTTAGTCAAGGAAAAAGTAAAACCAGGAAGGCTTTGACCCTCATCTATTTCTTCTATCATCAGTTAAAATCCTAAGAATTTCAGGCCATTTACCTCCAACATGCTTCTACAAATTATTTTAATCAAAGTGAAATAAAAATATTTAAATTCTGGGAGTGGTGGCACACGCTTGTAATCCCCGCACTTAGGAGGCAGAGACGGGAGGATCGCGCAGGTTTGAAGCCAGTCTGGCTGGCTTAGGAGACCCTGTTTCCAAATAAAATAGAAAATAGGTCTGGGAGTGTACCCAGAGGTTACATCCCCAGTACCACCAAAAAAAAAAAAGTTTAAATTACCTGTAAAATACTTTTGTTCAAAATATGTTTTTAATTCTAAGTTCTAGAATTCAGTTGCCAAATATTCAGTTTACTTGGCCCTGTTCCATGGGCACTGACTATTCCCACATTCATCCTTGGATTTGAAATATGTATCCTACAAAGAGATTCAAAAGTTAGCTGAGAAGTTGCTTGCAGTCACGCACTCACACCGAAATGATACAATAATCTTATTCTATCTAGGAAAAGTAATCTCAACAAAGCTGGACAGCTTCAAGAGAGCTTCCGTATTGGGGGAACCACTCTATTTGAATCAACTCCTTAGATCCATAGGATAGCAGCTATGTTAGAACGATTCAGACCTTATTTAAATACAGCCATTCTTTCATCAACAAATACTTATTGAGCACCTGCTATGTATCCAACATTGTTCTTGGTGTGATATATTCAGCAACGAGCATGACAAGTATTTTCTTTCCTCTACAAAACTTATACATATTCTGAGAGTCTGTCCATTAGAAAGGGTGGGGGGTTGGGTGATACGCAAATAAAGAGTAATACTGATTTCAAGGAAGATAGAATAAAATATTGAGTCAAAATTTTGAAATTAAAGAGTATGCTATAAACCGGGCATGGTGGCGCACGCTTGTAATCCCAGCATTCGGGAGGCTGAGACCTGGAGGATCACGGTTCGCCGACAACCTCAGCTACTTAGCGAGGCCCTCTGCAACTCAGTGAGACCTGGTTTCAAAATAAAGAATAAAAAATAGGGCAGGGGGTGTAGCTCAGAGGTCAAATGCCCCTGGGTTCCATCCCCAGACACGCAAAAAAAAAAAAAGTATGCTATATAAAAGGCACATCAGGAACACACTTTTCTTGCACAATGGGCTATGTACATCTAATACATTGTTTAGCCAGATAGGAAGATAAGCTAGAGAGATATAGATTCATGGTCACATATTTAATCTGAGCAATCCTTCTTTGATCACACATCCATGGCATTTCCTGGCCCACAGTGAACAAAGGAAACAGCATCACAGTTCAGTGTAACAGATTACTCATTAAAGCAAAATTTTATATGCATAATAGTAGGTGATTTTTATTATAGATGTGTTTATAAGCCAATTACTGAAAATAATTAATGAACAGAATCATTAAAATATCCTAAATGAATTTTTAAAGTATTTGTTCTTCAGTTTCACTTGAGAATATATATATATATATATATATATATATACCACTCAGTCATCTTCCCTGAATTGTAACTATGCAAATTCCAAATTTCTCATATAAATAAATATACATAAAGCAAAATAGTCCAGTGAGTCTGAACAGTTACAATAAAAAGCAAATTTTACACAAATGGCAGATTCCTATTTCATATATTGTTTATATACCTTCTACAATTTATTTAGAATCACCTGTTTTCTGGCCAATTGTCTACTCAGACAAATGTAGATAATACAAACATCTGAAAAATAATTTATTACTGTTATATTAAATATCAATTCACATTCAGAGAAGAACATTATATTCCAAATGCTTGAGTACAGCCCAGCCTTACTGCTAATGCATCCTTACACATTTGTATATGTGCCTTCATAAATACTCCGCCGTATTAGAAAAATACCTTCTTAAAGGCACTTTAAATTGGCAGAAATGATTTTATGGAAGCATACAATTAATTTGTGATCATGACAGGTATGTGTAGACTAGAGAATTAATGAAAAGCAAAGCATCTGAAACAGGCTTTTAATGTTATGAATTTGATTTTTCAAGAAATACATGCCATTTATTTTCAAAATGGAATGATAGAAATACTTCCCAGAGCCTATCAATAGTATTTAAAATGAGATACTCATAACTTTCAAATACTGCTTTTACTAGTCATCATTTGTCATTAAATGTAACTGTATATTTGAGAGCTTTCTAATAATAGCCTTTAATTAAACCAAGGACTGTTAGAGGGTTTCCGTTGCCCTTTGAAGTTCTTAATTATTACTTGTATCCAGCCTTTTATGGTACACTTAAGGTTAAATTAAATAATTTAAATATACCTTGAAGAAAAATATGAAGACTTTTGCCTGTTTTAATTAAATCTCTGAATTTCAGGATTTGAAAATAATAACATATGTTTTGATTTTTTTTCCATGGCCGAATGGTAAAATGCTCGCTATATTAAACAACAACAACAAAAAAATGGTAGCTTTTTATGGGACTAATCGCTAAGCAGATGCATGTAAATGAGCTATTTTCTATGCATGGCTTCCAAAAGTGCTAATTAAATAGTTGGTATTCAAGGCTATGCTCCTCATTGTTTAGTGACACACAAATCCAGCGATGTGTGCCAGCAGACATTTTAAGTAGAATGTTTTCTCCTCTCCGGCCTTTGTCATGAAATGGTGGCACCATGATGAGAACACTAGTGTAAGCAAAACATTGAAATATGCTTTAATAATGTTTTAACCATGTAGTGACACTAGTCTAGTTTTCTAATGAATTTTTAATTTCTTTTTTCTTATAAGTGTGGTATGAGTTATCGCTGATGCATATTAAATCATATACATGAGTCATTTTCTCTGAATTTGCATAAAATGGCTAAATGCTAATGCACCAAATGGAGCTTACTATACAAGGTACAGCAAATATTCCCTTGAAGATTTTCTGCAATCAATCTCCTGTATTTCATTAGCAACCAGATAAGGTGTGGTCTGTGAAATAAAAAAGAAAAGTGTGTAGCTCATGAACTTATGAGGCTTAGGATGATTTCTACATGGTGATTAGAGTGGATTCTGCAATTAGAATTTATGTAGGTAAAACACACACATGCTTCCTTTAAAGGCACAGTGCCACAGGGGTTCTGAACAGAGCCATAGCAATGTTGAACAATGAAAGGCACTACTCGATTATTGTGATTTTTCTATGTCCACGATTAAATGAAGGAAAGCCATACTTGGAGTGTAGTATCATTTGATTGGTATAACCCTTACTCAAATTTTATACTTTCCTTATTATGATCATGAAAGAACTTTTAAAAATAGCCAGGAGTGAAATGCTTTCTTTATTTCCTGACTTTTCCTTTTATCCTTGGTAAATAACTGTGAGAAATTTTTGCACCTAATGTTTGATACTTCAAAATTATTTTTTCTATCACCAAAATATTCTGACTGAACTGGCATCAGGATGGCGTGCCATACAAATTTCATAAGGGTAGTAGTATTATTGAGCAAACCAGAGATGTTCGCTTGAAGGATAAACTTACTGCTTACTCCACTCATCAACCTTTCTCTTATCCCCCAATGTTTTTACCATCTGGAATATTTTTGACCTGAAAAAAATTGGGGAAGGGGATGGCTATTTAAAAATAAATGTATGCTTTGCCCTACAGTTATTTTGAATTAGTCTTGATAAATAATTAAGGAATGCATAATATATTATTTAGATGCCATGGTCTTAAGAATTTGAGTGGTATTTCAAGTACAATTATAGTCATTTATTTATCAGTGGAAAATTTACATAATCACACTTCAAGATCCAGTGGACTGGAGAGATATCAGAAAGACACCCATGAATGTGGTAATGACTCTGAGCATTAGATTAAGTTAATAATGTAGTGATGCACATGATATTCTAACATCTAGCACTGCAATATTTGATCACTTAAATGATAAAAGCATAAATATTTTTCTCTTTTCAACTGAATTTTATAAAGAAGGGCTCTTTATAGGATATAGTACAATTTGGAAATCAAAATCTAGTTAGACGATTTCTAATAAAATAGAGATGGCTAAATTTAACTGTGTGTGTGTGTGTGTGTGTGTGTGTGTGTGTGTGTGTGTGTGTGTTTGTGTGTGTGGGGTTCTGGGGTTCCTGGAAGCCCTTCTACCTCTGGGCTACTCTCCCAGATCTATTTTATATTTTTATTTGGAAACAGGGTCTCTTAAGCCAGCGCGGCTGGCTTCGAACCTGCAGTGATCCTCCTGTCTCCGCCTCCCAAGCGCGGGGATTACAAGCGTGTGCACCACGCCGGCTAACTTTTAATAAAGCCCAATTTCTATTTCCAATGGCTAAGAAAATAATTTTGTCCTAAAATAATTATTGGTTCACAAAGTATTGTTCATTTCATGGCTGTTGAAGTGGCAATATAGACCTTAAGACTAAAGTCCAGAAAAATGACAGGAACTCAAGTCCTCTCTCCTGTCAGTGAGCACAGCATGCAAAGGGAGGACTGCCTATTGGAAAGGCAACATGCGTCCTGTGAGCTCAGTCATGCTATGGATTCTTCTGAGCAGCTAGTCCAACTGAGACAAATGTGGCAGAAATATATGCAGTATTTGTACTGTACTGTTTGAATCACTGGACTCCTATGTCATATCTGCAAACTGAGATTTCCGACTGTAATTGGGTATGAGTGTGCAAGTGTGGAAAACTAAGCAACTCAGCAAGTTCTTGACTTTATTTGGGAAGAGCCGAACTTTTCGTTACTTATATTAATCTAAGCAGCTACAAGTTGTGATCAGTCAATTTATAGAGCAATGCAAATGTAAAATTCATTAGCTAATTCTTATTTCCTTGCTGTCTAGGTATTTTCACTGGTAGAACCACATAAGAGGCATATACTATAAGCCCTAAAGATGAAGACCTCTGAAAATTATTTTTATTCCATTCTTGTCAAACCCACTTGCCATGAATTAGTCATGGTAATAACTTTGTATTTAAGGCATCTAAACAGTTTTCAAGCTATTCCACAGCCCATTCAATAGCTTCAACTTCAGGTTCCTAATGCCAGTGAATGCTAATTTAACTTTGCATATAGATCCTATATTTCAAGGATAATTTAATGCATTAAAATAATATATATTGAGCAGCCACAGTATACAAACTGTGTGCTTTTAAAAAATAAGCCCTAAAATCGATTTGAGCCCCTCTCAAAGACTGTTACATACATGCAATAGTTTCAGGGACCTTCATAATACTCGCTGAATTAAAAATAAGAACTAAGTACACTTCTATTATTACTACATGAGAGATCTAGCCTTGACAGGAAGCAAGTCCATGGATTTTGAATTTCAATGATATTAAATCTATTATTGTCTTTATGAAGGTATCATCTCCAAATAAATCATAGAAAGTTTTTTCATTAGACCAGGGTTGGTAAATACATAAATTAAGTTTGAGATATTTATTCAGTGAAACTTTTCTTAATCATACATGTTAGAAATTCTTCTATTCCAGTAAAACACTCTTCTCTTCCTCTCTCTCTCTCTCTCTCTCTCTCTCTCTCTCTCTCTCTCTCTCTCTCTCTCTCTGCAGGCTTTTTTCCTAAAAGACAAAATTTTTAAAATAACTGTGTATAATTCTGTAAATCACTTTTTGTGATCTAATTAACAGAAGGTGTTTATTGTTGGTTTAATTTTATTTGCTTGGGGGTTTTGCTGTCATTGTTTTGTTTTTACATACAATCTCTATCTCAAGTGGCTCCTTCATCATCCATTACAGGTTTTTACCAATTATTAAAGTGATCCACATCTATAGTTATTTCTGATCTCAGACTAGCTATTAATGATATAAGACATAAACATTTTAACCTTGTCAAGTTTGAATTTAAAACTAAAAAATAATGCCAAGAGCCAGGTTGCAGTTAAAATTCTCCTGATAGCTTGTTTTCCCAGGGCAAGTGACTATTAAAAGAAGCTCAGAGAACACAAGAAATCTGTCAGATAGCTACTTAGTGACAGAGCCAGATGAATATTGTTAGGTAAGTGTTTTAATAACACAGCATTTTCCAAGCACTTTCCCAGGATTATTTCTAATTGGCTCTGTCATATAGTAGTCGCAAACTGCCTTAAAACAGTAATCAATTTGAAACTAGTTGAGCAAGCCTATGACAGAAAGTTAATAATATGCTGTGAAATTTACCTGTGAAATACTGAGCATGACTACTTTTTCAAAAGTCGAAAAGTAAACGGCCTTTGTAATGCAAAGAGAACAGTGGCAAGAAGGCCACCACCTTTGGAATCCTGAAACCCCACCACAGCTTCCAACTGATCTTGTGCACTCTTTACCCTTCAGTGTCACCAAAGTACAGCCCACAGATTATGGTGGTCGGTGCACACCGGGTTGCATAGGCCCTGGTCCAGGTGCTTGTGCCCACCCTACAGCAAGACCACGGGTGGCCTCCCTGGACGATTGACCATCATCTGAAGGGAGGACCAGGCTGGCTCCTCCTGGTTCCGCCCTCCTTCCCCTCTTCCAAGACCCTGCTCTTTCCCTAGGCTTAGCCAAGGGCTGAAGAGCCAGACCTGCTCTAGGCGAGGTGGATTTAGCCCGGTTAGAGTTGAGATGGTATCATTAGCTGCGCACAGCGTGACTTCCCGCTAATCCTCTCGGCAACTTACAACAAGTTTAAATGTCCATGCATGATGTTATTAACTGGCTTTAGTAAGTGCTTAAGACCCAGCTCTCTTTTTAAAGTAATCTCTGAACAAGTTCTACTGTATCCATCCAACAAAGAGATTAATATTCCCAGCAAATCTGATGGAAGGAAGATGCACCCTGAGTTCCAAAAGAGCAATGGGGGTAGAGGTGGACTTGGCTCCTGGAAAGGACCCAGGGAAGCCTGCGCTGCACTCCAGCTTCGAACACCCCAAGAGCTTCTCCGGGGAGGGGCACCCGATCGGTCCACAACGTTTTGCTAGGTTTAAAACCTGCACGCGGAGGGGCAGGGGCGCTCTCTTTACCAATGGTAATGACCATATCCAGGGAAGAAACCTGGGCAGAACAGGAAAAACTCAGAAGAAAGCCCCTTCAGCCCAAGTTGGCTGGCAGCCTGTGCAAGGGCCCGGTGGCCGAGTAGGACCGCCCCACGTCCAGGCGTGTCTACACCTCGACCCCACCCCACTCACAAGCCCCCCTCAGGGAGACCCAAGCCCCCGCCTTCCCGAGGTGGCCCGGGGGCAGGGCCGAGCCCTCCGGCGGAGGGGGCCAAGGAGAGCCAAGCAGAAAGCATGGGGTACAGCCATCACGGACGCAACTCCGCGTGGCCGGCGCAGGAGAGGATGCCAGGCCTCTCGGCGGAGTCCCGAACCCGGGCTGGGGGTCCCGCAGCCTCCAGGGCGGCAGGGGCGCGGGGACTCCAGCCCGCGCGAACTTGGCCGCCTCCCCATCCTCCCGCCCGCCTCTGCCCGCGCTCGTGCCCGCCCGGGAGCGCGCGCGCCGGCGCACCAGCCCGGTGCTCGGGCAGCCCGTCTCCCGGGAAACACCAATCAGACGCCGGCTTTCAGGCGAGCGCCGGAGCAGCCGCAGCCGCGGGAGGACCCGGGCGGCCCCGGGAGCACGGCGGCCCGCGGAGGATGGGCAGCGCCGGCCAGACCCGCGCCCCAGACGCCGCGCACCTGGCCCCGCGGCCGCGCAGCCTGGCTATTTATAGATCTCGAGACTGCGCGGAGCCCGCGCGGAGCTAAAACCGAGTCAGATCCCGAGCACAGGGGTGTGCTTCTCTTTGAACAAATAGGGCTCAGAACTCCATATTTCCAAGGAGAAAGTCGATTATCTGCACTTTTTAAAGCCCTGCCCCCCGTGGTCTGGCTGCAAAGCGGAGAGCCACATGCTCCTGCCCGAGGTGGTCACCACCTCGCTAAGGAAGTGCGCCAACTCCCGCGGCCCTGATGGAGGGCAGGCAGATAGTCCTTAGCAATCACAACTATAGATTGTACTCTTCCATTCATCATCTTAGAATTAATTCCACAATAAAGTTGAACACTTCCCAGAAGGAGTGCGATGGGCTCTCTAAGCAAATAGGAATGGAAGTTTCTGCTGATTTCCATGCTGGGTGGTTTAACTGGTGCTGAGAAACCCATGAACAGAAAAACAGGGTAACAAAGCCATCCATTACAGTCCAGAGACACTGAAGAACTGCTTTACATGCCCCATTGCTGTAGGAACTGTTTAACTGTCTCGAAGAACTAATGTTAAAACAATTGACCCAGTATTACAGATATCTTTTACTCAACAGCTTTGGTTCTAATTAGTTCTTGATCTTAAGGGACATTTTGTCCCATGTCGCCTATCTCAGCACCACCACCGCCCAGCATACATCCCAATGCAACATATTATGGTGTGTTTTACTTGCTCTAGCAAATTAGGTGAAAGATAGGTTACAGACAAAGTGGGAAAAGGGTATCCATATTTCTAAGCCACAATGATGTTTCCAGATGTGTATAGATCCATAAGGTAATATAAACCTAGATAATTAGCTATACTTTCATTATCTAAACACATTGGAAAATTAAACTTTGGCTTCATCTCTCCGTTTTTAAGAAGTCAAAATTCTTAAAAAGCTAAAGTATCCTGAAGTGTTTACATATTGTCCATGAATGAGAAGAATATTTCTGAACTTGAAGTATACTCATCCTTATCTTTCACTATTTATCTCTTAATTTCCATCAGGCCATACAAAATCAAATTAGAATTTGATATATTTCCAAATTAAACAGTCATCTTATTTTTAAAATAAACACAGTACTAGTACTAAAAAATTTAGTGTTGTCTTTGGAAAGGCCACTTCAGAAAAACATTCCATTTTGAATGTAAATAATGCATTTATCTCATTACCATGTATATCAATGGCAACTCATAGGGGACAGATACTGGTGAATATCGCCATTCTCTGAAAAACTATTGCAGTCTTCCTATATATCTTTTTTAACCTCTCCCCAATTTCCATTTTTGTTGTTCTTTGGGGTTTTATTGTGTGACTGTATTTATATTATATACTCAACACTTCAATTATTGATTGACTTTTCATTGTTAATTTTCTAGTATCATAAAGTAGGACAAGGACAACCAGTTGGTTTTATCTGTATATTTACTTTTAAAGGCATAATCTTATCAGCCTATTTCTAAGTGTTTCTTGGAAAGATTCTACATGTCAAAACCTGCAGTGAACGTTCTTGTTTAGAAATACACAAAATAATACCTTTGACGTTGGCAACTCAGATGTATTATTCAGCAAAACAGCAATTACTCATTGTTTTGCACTTACATGTTAAGAACTATGCGACACTTGGTGACACAATAACAAAATTGCAAAGTCAATTATATTTAAAGTAGACATCCTAATAAAACATACACAAGCAACTCCTTTTACTCTTTCTGAACTGTTTTGTTTCCTTTTTCTGACTGTTTACAGTCAAATAGATTGTGTGGATGTTAACCCTAAGTATAACTGATGTACACACATTCATGGGGGGGAGGGGTTAGAAAATGAAGGATGGAGTGTAACCTAATGGGGCATATTAAGAGGGCACTAGAATCCACCCAGGGAGGTACCAGAATGCTCATATATATATATATATATATATATATATATATATATATATATATATATATATATTGGGGGGGGGATGTACGTCTGTGGGGTTCTTTTGCAATGTCAATCAGAGTGGTAAACTTTGAACGAGCAGTGGGCCAACATTTTAAGCAAAATTTAAGCTAGGTTCACGTTAACAATTGTAAGCAGAGCAATTGTGCTTAAAGCCTGGCAAAGTTCATTTATATTTTATAAGAGAGGGTTTCAGGTAGAAGTAGGTGCTTGTTTTATTCTATTTTAATTGCACAACAAGCATTTTTGTAACTTGAACTTCCAAGTAATGAATTCAACTCAACTTATTCTGTGGCCTGCATTGAAATTCCCATCAGAAAATTAAAATATTTGTCTCGATAAAATAACTTCTTAATGAACTCTCTGATTTCTTTTCATTTCTTTTTGTATTTTCTGCAATGTAGCCCCTCGCAATGATATTAGTTCTAGTGTGGGAAAATATTATAATTGAGATCTGGTAAGTTATTTGCAGACTTCAAGTTTTTCTTTACACTGTGCTGACATTTAGTACAGGCCTGGTGAGGAAAACAATACTACCATTCATAGCTCTAGACATAGATTTCAATCGACTTAAGCGGGCACAATGAAACTTGGTCATTCACTGGTTACCCATATTGTGTTCTCAAATTTTCTCTCAGCAAAAGTATAATGACTCAGTATTGTATGGTCGCATAGACAAGGGCTCGGAACAAGAGACACTAGTTTTGTCTGACGGTGTGAGAAAGTCGTGAAGGGATCTTTTCTTCCAGATGGTGTTAAATTCAGCTGCCTTTTTAACATTGGCCTTGCACAGCAATCTGCTGCTCCCCATCACAAAGACTGTGCTTGGTTCCCACTAGTTAACATGCATGCTCACGCAACCTGCAACTTCACTCCAACTGTTTTACAATGCAGTGGTATGCTAAATAAACTTGATCCGGTTTCTACCAATGTTAAAACTAGCTTTCAAAGAACTACTTAACTGATATTTACACTTCTTTTGACTTAAATGTACATGCCTTTGGAATATTTCAGATTTCAAAGAAATATCACCTTATTATAAGGTCATTGGGGAGATTATCTCGCGCACCCTTCAGACCCAAGCTCAGATACGGTACCTCTCCTCAACACACACAAATAAAACAAAATGTCAGAAGTTTGATGTGTAATAGAAAAAAGAAAAATTGGGACATGTTGCAGCAGGAGTAGTGGAACAGCAAAAAATAAAATGAAAATAACATTGAAATGTATTTTTATTGATCGATAAGTTATGTAACATTAGTATGATACAAAGCAAGTTTGATATGACAATGGCAAACACATAATTATAATATTGTTTATTTTTCCTTCGATGTATATTTAACATATTTACATAAAGACCAAGATGTAGGCAAAAGCTTCAGTAATTTGACTCCATTGAGTGCTTTCAGTAAACAATAGGTTTCTGCAGCAAACATCTTATTGCCTTAATTGAACCTCCTTGAGAAAGAAAACCACACACTTTGTAATGTAAATGTTAATTGTAGTAGACAATGGTTCTAGGTAAATAGCACCCCTGGACATGAAGTGAATGAAAGGAATACAGGCACTTAACAATGAAAGGTTGTTTGCACAAACAGTGCTTCAGATGTAAATAAACAAGGGTCTTCTCCGCGGTCACTACTGTAGTAAAACTTTGGCACGTGTTCAGCAGCCAAATTGGAAATTTATGTCATTAAAGTCTCTCGGAGTTGCTAAATAAAACTAACAATGGTTTTCCAGGCTTTTCCAATCTGCAGTCTTACAAGGAGTTGAAGCTACAAAGGGAAGTGTACTGCTTTTTAAGAAAAAGCATCTATTTGGGAGTGTCAGTAATCTAGACCATGTGAAAGATAACAGGCTATTGGGGGCATTTTTTTATTGTAGTGGCTGTATTTATGTGTAAATGCCTATACAAATGATTGCTTGGTGACATGAGATGAAATATAAGAACTTTTGCCAAGGGGCTACAATGGGGACCTCCAAATCCCCAAAGTTTATGCCAGGCATAGTTATTTTTAGACTTTAAAAAAATGGCTGTTTGGAATGCACCTAGCTGGGACAATTCCAAAACAACCTTTTATCACATTGTTGTTGCAATCAACTTCCTACAGGATGATGGCTTTATATATAGTTTTACTTCCAGGGTGTACCTATTAGCATAATCAGGCCAAGTTCCTAGGTGGGTCATATTATGAGGTAAACAACCAGATGTAGTCATAATAGTGACTTTTCTACAGAGATGCGGACTTTAAAATACAACCCAGCCAAAACAAAAGCTCAAAGGCCGTAAGTACAGACAAGATTTCACATGAGGGGCAGGCAGTAGTGGGCCTTTCTTGGAACCACTTTCTACTAGCTTTCTTTAAACAGTGAAGACCTCAACCAAAGAAGAAAGCCAAACTTCAGCATGGCCAAATTAAACAGCGGTTAAAAAAATTAACAGAAACAAGACAGTAATGCAGCAGCCACAGACCAGTTGGCGGTGCCATTTGGGAGGCTGCAGATGGCTGTGGGTGGGAAATGCCTTTACTTTCTTAAGGATGGAGATGAGTATGGTGTGTGCACTTGATGTTTTTTTCATACCCCTACCCCCCCCCCAACAGGGCTGTCTGTCATAGGCTGCCGGCCGCTTTACCACTTGCCCCCGAGCGTGGGAATCGGAGCGTCCTGCCGTTCACATCTCCTGCATCCCGTTTAGCGGAATCAATTAGGCAAGACAGACCCTCAGATTCCCCACCCCCTTTCCATTTTTGTCAGGTCTATATACGTCCTAATTATTTCAGTTTGGGATGCCAGAGCTGTTTCCTGGATAGACCTGATCATCCTTAAACAAAAAGAGAGGAGGCGCACACGTGGGTTGTGGCGTAAATGTCACTTTCATTTCCAATGCTAGGCTCAGAGTAAGACAGAACATTTTTTTTAACACTTTGACAAGAGGGGAGGCGATCTCGTCTCCATCATGTCTTTCTGCTTCAGTAGCTTCCTCAAGGAAACCCTCTTGGAACAGAGAAGCATCTGTCCTTGTATTTTGAATAGAAGAATAAAAATCAGCCTTGGCTTTTTTAAATTCATTTTCCCTGCTAGTTCTACGTGCTCAGTAGATATAAATTATTAACCTCTCAGCATAAACTTTTCTGAAAGTCTAATTCCAAAGAATTTGACATACAGCCCAAAATACATTTAGGGTTGTTTCCAAACACAATCTTCAAATCTGGGGGGAGGAGCTTCAGAAAAGAACTGCCCAAGTCTATATAATTATGGAATCATTTTTAAACTAGGTATCAGACATGTCTACAACAGCTTTCTAAGGAAAAAAAAATCCCTCCTGTATAAACTTTTGCCTTAAAACAGAACAAATTATACATGCATCTTGACTCATTAGCACTATACAATTCTCCTTTGCAGCTGGAACAAGCCCTCTCAAAGCCTAGCACCTTTATATTTCAGCATATATGTCAGTTCATTTCCTCTTATCCCGCCTTTAGTCATAAGGAAAAGCAAAAGCAAAAATAAAGTTAGATTCAATAAGTATTCCTGACCTTTCTGGTTTTTACTGTCTCTTGGTTGTAGTCTTTCATTCGCACACTCTCCCCGGCGATCTTGAAGGAGTTTTTACTTTCGGTTATCTAGCTTTATGAAGACCAATACACTCATACAGCTAGATAACCAAAGATAACAACTCACTTCCCTTACATGCCTGTGTCTTCCTCTGGTCAGGCTCCAGATCCAGATCCTTCCTGGCAGTGCCGAAGAGTAGTCCAGGATACTTGCCGGGCTTAAGATTCCTCCTTTTATGTAAATATGACCTGGTTTCTGTTTGTGTATGTGCGGCTAAAACATCCGAATAAGATCTGTTGCCTTCTGAGTTTATTCCGAACTTTTTTTCCCCTTTCAGCAAGTAATCTCCGGCAGCGTTAGCCAACAATTCATCTATTAATATCAGAAAAGAAAACCAGCTATTAAGGTGCAGCAAGCTGTTCCGAGTGAGCAGCAGCATCCATCCCTTCTCAGGCCTCTATTTGCATTGTAAATTGCTTCATTCTCACGCAAGACTCTTTAGCCTTCCTCTACAGAGATGTATAAAGCCAAGGCAATTTCCAGCGTAGGTTAAGGAGGAAGGAAAAAAAAATCCCATTCTATAGAAGTGACAGCTGATTCAAGAACCTGCTCCCGATCCTTTTGGGTTAGGCAGCACGAGCTTTTTACCCAGCAGTGGCAGCTTGATGGCACATATCTTGTGTGTGAGTGTTTTAGGGGGAAGATCCTCGATTTCCCAGGGCTTCTAGGCTGGGGAGAAGATGCCGTCTTGCTGGTGTGCTGCTGCCCCCGGTCTGAAAGAAGGAGAAAAGGGCCATCATTGTAGGGGCTTTCACTGCCAAATTGTGGACCAGCCCGGCAAGGTCAAAGGTTCGAGACCGCGGGAGACCAAGGTAATGATGATGTCATGAGAAATCTCAAGTACATGGTTATTGATATGCATCAGTGATCAGCCAACTGCCCCACGCCTGCTGCCCGAGCAGCAGCAGAGGCAGCAGCGGAGGCGGCGGTGGCGGCGGCGGCAGCAGCAGCAGCAGCAGCAGCAGCAGCAGCAGCAGCAGCAGCAGCAGCATTGCAACAAGCCCTATTTTCTCAATCAACATTTCTTCCGCTAGCAGTACCGACTACTCCTGGAAAAGCAACCCGCGGCCTTTTTACCTTCTCGATGCTATAGTGTAGATCGCTCTAATATCCAAAGACTGGAAGAAATCTCTCTCTAAGGACAGATAAAAGCATTTCAGGTCTGGGGAATGTCTTTGCCTGCATTTCTCTTCTGGCAGATTGCATAGCAGACAGATGGAAGGCACTTTGCTACTGCTTAAAGCAGGGCCTCGCTTTCTGGGGCTGGGAATCAGATCTGTATTACGCAGTGAGTCGATGTGTGATTACATTGACAATTTGCTCTGGTGTGGTGTTTTTAGTGGCACCACAGCTCAGTCATGTTTTGTATCTAGGTACCATGGCATCAGAGCAGCGGATTTTGTTCTATAAATTCAAACTGAAGGCTCTAAGCAGGCCAACTTCATTCTGGTTTTTTGTTTTGTTTTGTTTTTAAATGACTGCATATAGGGTGTGTGTTAGAATGCAGCACAGGTAAACACTGCAGCAATAGTTTCTAACATTCCCAACTCTGCTGTAATAAAAATGCTGAGCCTTTGTCTATTGTTTTAAACATCAACTTTATACAGAACAACATGAACTTGTCTTGCTTTTGAAACTATGAAGAAGTATTGTTACCTCCTGAAAACCAGAGATACAATGCCTGGATGTTAAGTTCATACCCTACCTTCCCTTTCCTCACCCCCATCTTTATCTTATTTAAAAAGGAATGGTGTTTTATTAATTAGCCTCCTTCCTTTTCTTAGAACTTTTCAAAGTGTGCATATGATCACTCCAAGGAGTCCTTTTCTTCTCCTTACTTCCTAATGGATAATCTATGTCTAGCACATCTATTATATGCATAATTCTAACATTCACATATCCCTCAAGAAAACATGTGAGGTCTACGTAAGATTCACTGTGGGTGAACTTCATGGACTCTTCAAAATTCAGTTATGTGTGATGGTGCTGCCATTCTTTAAAATATATGCTACTAGAAAACATAATGAATCTTAATATTCATTGCACCCACCACTAGTTTATCACAATATTCTCTGTAAGTTAACTATTTTCCCAATGAGTAAAACGTTTTCAAAATCCACATACACTCTTTCATTAATTCAGTAATTTATTCATTTAAGACATGAGTGTGAACATGTTTATCCAATCACATACAAAGCGCATGTATGTAAACCCTGTAGAAAAGACTGACAAGTAAAGAAAACCAGAATTGCTAGGAAAAGCCCCGGGCAAAGAGTTTAAACAGTAATATCACACCAAATAAAGATCTGACTTAGTATCACAGATGCCGCCTTGTCCTTAGATTTTTATTTACTTAGTTTTATGGTGAGCAAAATTGATTATTTAGAAAAGACTAAGTTGTGGAAAATTGCTCATCTATATTTCTTATCAAATTATGGACGAGTAGGTAAGGTCAGAGATGGCTGTATTAGGTTATATATGAAGTACACATGCAAACTACATGCTAATTCAGAGAAATCCACTCCTGGAATAACTGTTCCTTCTTGAACTATTTAGTCACAATATAAACTACTAACTGAATAAAAAGTTTACACATCGTTGAGGCACATGCCACTTCTGACATTAGGAAAAACCCCAAAAAGCTTTGAAGCCTTAGAAGATTGAGGCATACTGTGGCCTTTGCTTTCCAAGACCTAGAAGCACAGTCATTAGTGATCTGGCATGTGTTACATAAAGCAAGCATGTGATCAAATAGATTTCATTCCTTAAGTCAAAGCCCAAGAAATCCCAGATATTTTTAGAATGTCTTTTTACTTTGTATATACCTGGGTGAGGGATGGAGAAAGTAGAAGGATGTGATGCATGTATGTCTGTGTGTGTGCATATGTGTGTTAATCCAATATTTGTGTGAATTTGAAAATTATTATGGCTATACTTTCACATTTAAAAATATATATACATTTTTTAGAACCAAAGTACCCATCATGAGAGCCAACACAGTCGACATTTAAGATGCTTCTACAATTAGAAGCTACAGAAGACATTGTCTTAGAATGGCATCTTCGAGAGCAACACCACCGTAGACCTACCAACTTACTCTAGGACTGACCTCCATGCCTGCTACACATACCATAGATCCACCATTGGAGGCCCAATACGTGAAATTAAACAACAGGAAGATTATGGGCAGTCTGTACATCAGCCACGTAGCCAAATAAATATTTTACCTCTCCATCATCTCTGGGGGCGGGGGGGGGATGTGGGGGGGGACACAGTGAAGCTTAACACTGAGCCCCTGGTTATTTCAATTTGCCAGGATTTACATTATAGTTTATCATATATTTTCAAGACTACAGTATCACATAGGATGCCAGACAAGTTAAAACAATTGTGCAGCTCTGAAGATTCCCAACAATATCTGCCACACGTTATTAAGGACAACTCTTAACACCAACATGTTTAAAAACCAGACATTTTCGTTCTCAAGAAGCTGTTCAGCTGAGCTACAGAATGCCCATCTTGAAATCTGCATATTGGAGGATATACTGAATTCAAATGGTTTGCCTGCTCATCCTTTAATAAATTCCCATTAATAACTAGTAGATGAGGATGTGATTGTCATGCTTATTTTCTAATCTTTTCATAGGCCTCCAGATAGCTGAAATATGAAATGAAACATCCCGGTTTACTTGGGAATAAACAATCTCTCCTAAAGTTAAAGGTAAAAATGTTATGATTTCCCACTTCCTTGAATCATAAATGTGCTATTTCATAAATTTAACTACATCAGGGTTTTCGCCAATATTTAGAACATCTCTGAATCCTATTCACACTATTGAAGAGTACATAAAGAACTGGCCTACCACCAAAATCCCTTTTTAATATTTGGTTTGTATGATTTTCATTCATGCAAACCACAGTCCATGAACATAGTTGAGACTACCATTTTCTTCATAAAAGCCATTTAATTTATAGCAATGTGTATAGTTCAGGTATGGTTCTTGACTGGCTTACTTTCTAATAAAAATATATATCCTATTATTTATTCTGTATCCTGAATTTCCTTTTCATAGGCAGCTACAGTTTATGCTAGTGCTATGCTTAATATATGACATACAAAGGCTCTCTACAGGGGGAAAAACTGAATATACGGAAACAGATTCTTCTGGAATTCTATCTATTGCATTAGAAGATATGCAATACACTGCAGGCCTGCCGCCCAGTAAATAATATTCTGTTTTGATTTTATACATCACTTTGATTTTATCAAATGTAAATTTTTAAATTACCTTTGGTTGGTTGGATGGTCTTATTCATTTTATGCCTCCTTGCAGTCTCATCTGAAAAATAGTCAAGAAAACAAATGATCACAGTTTATATACATATATATGTATATAATCATACCTAGATATGGCTTCATTTAAAGTATTGCAGTTATCATGAATCCTGAAAATGCCAAGAGAGTCCATAAAACCCCAGTATGGAGCATCCTGGGTCTCTGCACCCACAGGGTTAAATATGCTAATTTGCATTTAAATGGAGACATGCATGATAATGGGAATGCATAATATGCAGAATCTGGAGGGGTTTGGGAAATTAATTTTTTCTTTCTCCTCTTCTTTTATTTTTAGCTTAGACGGAAGAGGAACTTAAGAAACATGGGGGATTTGAACCTTGTAACCTGCCATACAAAAGAAGGCTGAGAATCTTTCCATGTAAGGATTTTCAGACTGGAACAAAGTCCTATTTTCTAAATGTTTAAGGGACCGAATTTCCAGGCCTTTCAAACAATGGGAATCCCTGGATAAATGTCTAATCCATTAGAAAAATGCAAATAGTTTACTGTAAGGCCACAGCACGGTGAGATGTGCATTCATATCTATGGCTCCTGATTGGCTCTTTCCTCCACTAAATCAATGAATAATGTAAAACCTGATTGCTGTAAAGTGGTGAATTTTTTTATTCCCTCTTCCCATCCCCCACGATCCAATATTCAGGAAGTCTTACACTCCCGAACATAGGTCGCTTTTCTTTGATGCTTTTTTTATGCTTATTGTTATTTTGGACTGGTGGGGTGGGGCTATTGGTTTTGCAAAATGAAAGTACAGCACTGGTTCAATTATGCTATTAGTAGCTCGCTCCTGAGACAGCGCCCTAATTACTGGTGCTAAGGTGGAGAACAAGGGTCGCTGGCAGAAGCGGCACCAGCCAGGGAGGAAACTGGATCTGACCCCACCGTTCTGGGCCCAAGACAGCCACAGTTCCAAAGGGGCTCCGGCTGTGGCCGTGACTTGACAGGGCCTCTGGTCTAACTTCTGATCAATTCCATTCCTGCCCTGACCCCTCCAGACAGTCCCCCATTCAAGCACCACGAGTACATTTGCAAGAGAAAACCCGCAGACCCCAACGCAAATACGACACTGAAGTTCCCACCTTTCTCGGTTTCCGCTTACAATTCCTGGAGGGAAGGAGGTCTCGCCTTCCCCCGCCCGGTCGGTGCCCAAAGCAAACAGCTAAGCCCAGGCTCCGCTCTGATACCAGAAGCGCCGGTAGCTGAACCGCCCCAAGTCCCAATAAATAACCATGAAGGTTGCATGTTGATGAAGCTGAACTTGGGATAACCCTGTAAGGCGGCCTCTCGCCTCCCCAAATCCAAAAGGCAAAGAGAAAAAAGGAAGTGGAAATCTACAAGAACGACTTAGTTACTGTATATAAGTTTTCCACCAGAATCTAATCAGACCCTCGCTTGGTCGTCCGGTAATTGCAACTTTGGGACAGTTAAAACGAGGAGAGTGATTCAAAATGCGAGTCCAGGATCCGGGAATGCAAAATACAAATTACATTTTGCTGTAGATTTCAGAAGGAAAAAAGCCCCCACCACCACTAACACAAAATTACATACAAAATTCCCCTTTCCAACGCGAATTTTTCCTAGCATCTTTCTGCGATTGGGGATCAAGCTGGTGGATAATTAAGAGTCCTGGCTCAGATAACTCAAGAGATCAACAGGTTTGGTATCCGAGGCACACAATCAATTAGCTGAAGCAAAGCCCCGGACTGGCTCTCGGAGCGGCCGGCGGCGGCATCCTCGGCCCGAGCTGGGGATGGAGGTGAGGGGTCCCTGTGCCGGGCGCCCAGGACACTGCTGGCCCCGCGCCGCCCGCCGAGCCGCAGCCTGCGGGCCGCCAGGATACTCACTTGATTTCCCAGAGCCAGACAGTGTTGCCCCCCAAATCCGCCAGACAGGAATCGAGGCGCCAGACAGAGGACAAGATCCAGTCACAGCGCGCCGCTGCACACAAACAGGCTCCTTTCGGCATCTCCAAAAAAAAAAAAAAAAAAAAAAATCAGATCATTCCTCTCCTAAGCACATTTAAAACTGCCGCTCAATTCCACAGGGTGATTCTTGCTTGATTGCGTCTAAAATAGTTTAAACGGGTCTTCCCTTCTGGGGCGAGAGAAGGGCGCAAAAGACCAAGAAGGAAAAAAAAAAAAAAGCCAACTTTTCCCCCCCCACGCCAGGCACTTGCTCCTTGAGCCTCGCAGTGGAGAGTGAAGTGGTGTGTGCGAGGCTCGGCAAGTTTTTGGGGGGGCTGTCCAAGGTCTAGTCCAGCCCCCTCTGCCGAGGAGGACGTGCTCTGAAACTCAACCAATTTCCCCACTGCTTTTGTTACTGATGAACTGAAGCCCTATTGTTCATCCATTGCCACGGTCTTTTTCAGTCCCCACACTACGTTCTGCGTTGCCAGAGATAATGAATTTGCACCCAAACCTCTCATAGTCCGCTCCTGACAGACGGAACAAATTAGAAATGTCTCGTTGAACGAGGGCAGTGGCTACATTTTCCTATTGTAGAATGCAAAGCACACATTTCTTTGGAAACTTCTTTTGCCTTTTCTACCTTTTATTTTCTCTTTTTCCTCCAGTATTTCCCCCTTCTTGGTTTCCTAAGACATTAAAAAAAAAAAAAAGACTCGCCCTGTCTCGTTTTTCCAATGCACCATTTTGTGTAACTTGTGGGCCTTATTTTACCTTGCTACTCCTTTCTTAAGGACTCCCTTTGCAATTTTATTTACAAACTTAGAGAATGACCTTTTGACTTACAGACTTTTTTTTTAAGAAAGGTCTTTTGGTTCAAGTCTTCCTTCCTCTTTCCTCCTCGTTTTTTTTTTTTTTTTTTTGTGGTTGTTAAATGTTTGGCTAAAGACAAGCAGTACATTATAAGGATTTTTATTCTCTAAACTCCAGTGCCATTCAAAAGGTACCAGGGACGCGCCATAGGGGTTGTCTATTTGAGGAGGAAGAAAAAGCGTGTGTGTGTGTGTGTGTGTGTGTGTGTGTGTGTGTGTGTGTGTGTGTGTGTTCCAGAGAAGACAGGGGTGTGGGAGGGTGGGGGTGGAGGTGTGCAGCGGGGGAGGGCGGGCTCAGGGCGGGCTCCGCTTCCCGGGGGCGGGCGGGGGGCGCTGCGCCCGGCCGTGTGCGCGCCGGGCCGGCCTGGGCGCGGCGTCCGCCTCCGGGGCGGCTGCTCGGAGCCTGCGCGCGTGCGGCCGGGGGCGGGGGGGACGGGGGGCGGCGGGCGCGGAAACCCAGACCAGTGGCCCGTATGTAAATGCGGCCCGGGGGGAGCGGGGAGGCGGTAATGAGAGCCGCGGGCGCGCCGCCCCGCCGGCGGCCCCCAGCTTTCCCGCCAAGTGCAGCCGGAGGACAGACCCCGCGCGTGTCCTTGGCGGGAGGACCCCGCCCGCCGCCCGCCGCGCGCGCCCGGCCCGCGCTCTCGCCCGCGGGGCGCGGTGGCCACGAGCGAGGCGGGAGACAAAGCTGGGAGCCGGGCCGCGGGCTGCGGGCAGGCGGGAGCCCGGGCTGCAGGCCGCGCCGCGGGGCTCACCCGGCCCCGGCCCCGGCCCCGGCCCCTGACCGTGCAGGCTCAGCCGCCCCCGGGGAGGCCTCGGCCCCGGCAGTGGCCCTGGAGACACACTGCGTGCGCAGCGCCCTCGCTGAGCTCGCCGGGGGCTCCCAGCCCCAGCACCTCCCCGCACACGCGCGCACACTCACACGCACACTCACACACACACACTCACGCACACGCGGCACTCCCAGCACATTAGAACGCGCGCTCCTGGCACTGCCCTTAACGACGCCGGCGCGCGTAGTGAGTGCGCAGGTAAACAGGTCCCCGAACGAGAAGCCCCTGCCCGCGGCCGGGCCGTTTACCTCTCCCCGGGGGAGTGTGTGTAGCTTAGCGTGCTTAGGAGTGGTTTGCTGCTGTCTGCAGTCTCCTCTCCTTCCTCTTCTGGTGGAGAGAAGAAGAAGAAGAAGGGGAAAAAAAAGATCATGTTCCATTGTCAGTCTTCTTTCTGATAAGCTACCCAGGCGCTGGTCTGAGCCCCTTGGGGATGCGTTTGGGTGGTTATCTGTTGTTTGCGGTTTGTTGTTTGGGGGGGGGTGTTGTTTTTCTGGGGAAAGCAAAAGACCGCGGTCGGCGGGGCTCGAGGGCCGGCCGGGGCTCGGCGGGCGCGGAGGGGCCGGGGGCGCCGGCCGCACCTGGGCCTGGCTCCCCGCGCGGGCTCCGCGGCCGCCGCTCCGTGTTTTCCCCCATCCCGGCTTCACGTTCAAGGTTTAGCTGCGAGGTCACGTCCATTGACGTCAGCTCCCTGTCTGCCTCTACGTCCGGCTACATTTACATACATCAAGGAAATTAGGGCATTAAAAAAATATGCAAATCCTGCGCGGAGAGGAGCGGGTGCATTCCTGGCGCGATCGCCTTTTATTGAAGCTTTTAATTAAAGGGGCCAGTTGGCGAGCCCCTGAAACAACCGCCAAAACCCCCTAAAAGAGAAAAATAAACGCTGTAGCCTTCGGGAACGGTTGTTTCGGCTCCTGTTCTGTGGGCGGCTGAGGACCGCCGGCTGCCCGGCTCGGAGAAGAACAGGTTAGAGGAGGCAGCTCCAGCCCATGCATAATCAGGGCTCCGCGGCGCCTCCATTCTTTCCTCCTCCTCCTCCTCCTCCTCCTCCTCCTCCTCCTCCTCCTCCACCACCACCACCACCACCACCACCCACCACCATCTCTCCTCCTCCTCCTCCTCTTCCTGCTCTCGGTCTTGTGGATTCCAGCGTGCATTATTTTTAATACTGATGCATATGTAAAGATATATTTGCATTTTTTAATTCGTAAAATTTTCAGGTTGTATCGTTTTATGGATTCTCCTCCCCCTTTTTGCTATTTTGTTACGTCTATCTGTATCTGTTGTCCCTTTCTGTCTGTCTGTATTTTTTGGCGAGTGTCTGCTGCTGTCGCTAGCTAGATAATATACACAGTTGCCTCCCTGCTTCTGTTTATTTAAGATTACAGATATGCACATCTGTCATGTATGCAATGCCAGCTGTAGTTTGGTCATAAAGAAAAGACATTTTTTTTCTCTTTCCTGACATACCCCTCCATTGACTATATATAGTACCCATCGTTCAAGGCTCAAAGTTTGATTGTCTAATTAACTTCATATTAGCAGAAACACAGTTCGGGGCTAATGCATTTGAGATAATGTATGTATACGTGAAGCGATTCCAAAGATTTCAAGAGAATTTTTGTGCTGATTAGCAGAAATGCGGCATTCACTACCCTATTGCTTTCTACCATTTCTTATTGTAAAAAAAATCTATTTTAAAATGTGTAGACACAGCAATGGACAGCCTTCTGCAAGGAAGACATTTTCAACCATGTTGTATGTTGTACTGTATCTGCTGCATTCAAAATTTACTGAGTTTTATTTTTCTCTTACTATGGATGGAGACACATTATGTTGATTGAAAAGCATTCTTAATTCCTGACTTTGAAATGAAAACAAATACACAAACAAAACAGTTGACTATGTTAAGCCAGTTAATGTGTCCTAAAATATACAGGCCTTGAGTTGGATTTCAAGCAATGGTAGTCTTGTTTATAAGATCGGATTTTCCTTCCTGCCAATATAGCTAATTCAGCATGATGGCTTTTGAATATGTGTATATATATATATATATATATATATATATATATATATATATATTTCACTTTAAAAATGTTCCCAAAGCCATCACTTTAGAAAGACTCAATCCATGATTTCACAGCCACAAAGAACAGAAAATATGCACACATGCAGCTTATTCAATTAAACAAGTCCAAGTACATGCACAGGTAATTAGCTTTCTTATGAATGACTTACCTGCACAAATACTCAGGGCAACACTCAGCCCTCCCCAATGGCTTTCATATATAAATATTCACGTGTATTTCTCCCATTTCAAACCTACAGCTGCATGCCATCTTTCATGCTGGACTCTCCAGCATCCATTTTTAGCAACCTAAATTCTTATGGCATTTCCAGCCTTACCTCTAGCTGTAGTTTTTCAAGCCTACACCAAAGTGCTCATATGACATGTCGCCCAATAAAAAGTGGTCAGATGGCTATACGTAAAACATTAAAAAATGGAAACACGCTCATCCTTCAGGTTCGCCCTTACCTTGCCATATATAGCAAGAGTACGTTTCCTAAAGCACATTTTGTGAATAATTGCAGGAGTCCACACTGGTTACAGAATTGTCGGTTTCTGGGGGGCACCTGGCTTGAATGAAACAGTCCCGCAGGCTCAATGTCTCTCTTAAGTTTGGCTGCAATTAAATTGTGTGTGGCTGTTTGTACAGCCGGGACATACCTGCCCGCCTCTATGCAGGATCGGGACAAACACCGGCCACGTTGCAGGGCAGAGAGTGTCGGTGCATATATTTAGAGGGCAGTAGCAAGGAATGTGTGCATGCACGGCTGTCTGAGCATGCATGCGTGTACAGATGCCTGTGTGTGTGTGTGTGTGTGTGTGTGTGTGTGTTCGCGCGCGCGCGCGCGCCGTGTGACAAGGGACACCGAGAGGTACACCTCTTATCTCTGATCTCTCTGTAATCTCCTTTTCTGTTTCTAATCTCCCTTATTGGAGCATGGTAGTCACCCGAAACGTGTGAATCGTCACCTTCGCTGCCGTGTGCGCGCTGTGGCTTACCCCCAGGGCCCGTGGCTTGGTGGCCCGCCGGCTCTCTGGATGTGGTGGCAGAGGGTGGGGAGCGCCGCAGCCGCCGCCGCCGCGGGTCCCGGTGCTCTGTCCCAGCCCGGCAGCCGAGCGCGGTGCCGGAGCCCCCTCCCACCAGCCCTCACCCCCACCCCCCCTCCCCCCCCGCCCCGCATTACCATATGGAGGCCGAGTCCCTGCGAATCAAGCAGCAGCGGGCGGTATTTGAATAAGCCCCGCAACCCCGCGCAGACCCCAACTCCTCCGCCGGCGGCGCGCCCCGCGCCCAGGGCCACCGCTCCGCGGGCTGCGCGCACGAACGACACCTCCCCAAAGTGCTCCGGCGCGCAAGGCCGAGGGCCGGAGGAGGGTGCTGGGCCTCCCGCTTGGCTACTTTTATATGAACTTGACGGATAGAATCAGACAATAAATTAGAGGGGGGGGGCGAGAAAGAAGGGGAGAGGAGGAGGAGAAGCTAGAGGGAAGACCTAGAAGCCCTGGAGAGGGGAGAGGGAAGACAGACCCGAGAGAGAAAGGGGAGAGAGGGATCCCAGCGGATGCCCTTTCCCTGGGCGAGAGGGTAAAATGGGGGTGAGGTGGGGAAACGAGGGGAAGAGGAGAAATGCCCAAATATCTGAATGTGGACTTTTCAAAGCTAAAAATACCACCTCAATAAACTTCACAACCTCCAGTTAGACCTGTCCTCCGCCCCACACGTCACCCAAAGATTTATTTTCGGTCTCAATCGGAAATAATTATTTAGAATTGCATAACAGATATATGACTGAACAGAAAGGAGTCGACTTAATGCAACATAGCAAAAGGCATGGCATTTAAAGATGAAAGTGGCCACCTCACGATAAAAAATAAGGCTTCCCTTAAAGACTCAGTCCCTTGTCCAGGCACGTCCTCCAAGACAGTGAGACGGCGGTCCAGAGCCCAGAACAGAATATTTTCCGACGTACTTTTGATTTTAAATTGTGCTTTTTATTCTGGTTTGATATCTCTTAGGTTTTTCTTTTCTGCGAATTTATTACTTTTACCAAAAAAATACAGGTAAATTGTAGGTTTAAAAAAATTACTGTAAATTTTTATTTTATTTTAAATATTACTTTTACACATAGCCAGTTCCACTTGGCATACTAACTCTTTCAATAACACAAGGTTCTGGATTTAGCGTATTCAATACCGTTCCTCCACCCCATCTTCAAATCAGAACATTGATTTCCCTATACAAAACAATCAGAATCATAATAAAATCTCCAGTCACCTATAGGTTGTACCCATTGTAAATGTCCCTCTCGGTATTCATAAGCCAAACGCCCTCCTTTTGAAACACACACAAAAAGAACGCCTCTGATTAATACTCTCTTACTGAGGCCCAAGGCAGGGAGCCGCAGGACGCCAGAGAAGGCGCAGAATTCTCAATTCCTAGAATTTTAATACAGACTCCAACATATACGACCTCTAGGTTTCCGAAGGGGATTAATTCTTGGCGAGCAATGATTTTGGGGAAGGCAAACACATTCCAAATACTGATTCCTTCCTGGACCAGGGGAGGGGGCAACAATCGCCCTTGCCCGACATTTCTCCCTGCCTACGTGAGCACAAGATGGTATGTAGTTTATGCGTGTATCCAGGCCCAGGTTTCTTTCTTTTCTTTCCCTTTCTCTTTCTTTTTTCTTTTCTAGTCTACGCTTCTTTCTTTCGAGCAAGAATATTGAAGCCAATCCACTCTTTCTGTGACTAGTTCCCACGAAGCTAGGATTTCAATCTCCTGCTTATTTTTAAAGGCAATGTGGGGCCCAGGTTGAATTCCCCAATTCGGGATTTTACCAGGATGTGCTCAACTCCGTCGCCCTTGGCACGTGAAGAGAAACAAGGGAGACCCCGCAAAAGAAGCCGGTTTTGAGCCGCTTCCGTCGGGGTCCCGCGTTTATCCCCCAACAGATGCGTCTGTCTGTCTCTCTCTCTCTCCCAAAGGTTCTCCCTTAGGCCGACCAATGTCGCCGCGGTCGTGGCCAGGTGAGCAAAGGCACAGTCCCGAGGAGGGGGGGGGTGCGGGGACGGCCCTCCCACCCGAGCTCTAGTGGGTCTGTGGACCCACCCGGCAAGGGAGTCAGAGTGGCGCTAGGGGCCAGAGCCGGGCTCCTGGCTCCCGCCAACGGGGAAACAGCGACACCTACTGGCCGCGCGGCCACCGCGCCTGGGCCGTCGGGGGAGGCCCTGACTGGAGGTGCCAGGCTGCGTGGATTTGGGGAATCGAGTGATCGTCTGCCCGAGGCCTCAAGACCTCTTTTGGCCTCGCTCTCCCGAGGAAAAGCAAAGCCTGAACTTCTAGAGACAGACCCCTTAGAGGGTACTGAATGGAACTCAACACACCCGCACACCCCCCCTCCCTGCCTGGAGGGTGGGGAGATACTTTCTTCAGGGGAGCTAGGGGGACCCACAGATTCAGTTGGCCACCGTCCCTTGGTTTTAACAGACCCAAGAAGAAGATGGAGTTCTGTCTCCCGTGGGCTCAGGATCCAGACCTCTTTACCACCGCTCCCCACCCCCGCAGCACTGACCAAATGTGCTATCTCTACAAATGTCAGGCTCACCAGGCATTGTAACCGGTGAGCTCTCTTGGTGGCCTCTTTAGGACACCCTAGCGCTCATTCACCTCCACCAGGAATTGAGATCAGGCAGCTTTTCTTTAAGAATCATGGTGTTATTAATTACTCCTGAAGTAAAGGCAAATTTGGAGTGTTGGTGATATTTTTTTAGAACAGTGTACAAATGTATTTATGACATACCTACCAAAGCATATATAATATATGTACATTTAAAGTACTTATTTTGAGGTGCATATAGGCACGCACACATATGTGTGTGAGTATACACACACACACATATATATATGTACATACATACATACATACATACATATGTGTATATATACACATACACATAGCCTGCTAAATGCCTTGGGTGTAGGAGAGGACGTGGAGGGATGACTAAGGCCTGAGGGAAACCTAGCAAGGACAAGGATGTTTAGAAAGAAACCAGTTCATGTATTCCAGACTCACTGCCTTATGAGTCTTCTGTAAAATGGCAAATAGCCATTTCATGTGAAAAGAAGATGTGATGTAGGTGGTCTCAGCATTTCATGAAGGAGGGTGGAAGAGGGAGGGCACTCAGCTCCCCTTCATCCTCTGTACATCTCCAGTTCCTGTGCCAGGCACTTGGGCCCCAGAAATTCAATTGTGATTCTGATAAAAACCTGCTCAGATATTTTAAAAATATTCCCTACTCTCCAAAGATTGGAGTATTTAACTAGCTTGAATTCTTGAGCTTTCCATTCGAAATATAACTCATTAACAAATCCCAGATTTTTTAAAAAGAAAATATTTTCATTCAAAGTTCAACAGTTCACCTTGCAAATTACTTTCCTTGGCTTTAAATACTGGTTAGAAGTAGGGTCTACGGTGTATTGAGTAGGAAGAGTATATGGGAAGGTGAGTCTTATTAGAGCTAAATTTTTGCCTTTACGCTCTACTATCGCAAAAGTGTGTAAATTGCATTTTATTTAAATAAATGGGAAGCCTATTATCCCTAAAAGCCAAGGGTTTTAGATAATTTCTTACTCTTTTATTATTTAAAAATATCTAAAAGGCTCAAGAAGCCTGCTCCTCAACCAGTTTTGTATGTATTTTTCTATTTTATTTTTTCTGCAAGTATATCTGAATGTGTTTTGTTAATACATGATTTCGCATACTAGAACAGACCCTTAGGAGTTTCCATGATGTATGAATAAACCTGTACTACCAATAATGAATAAAACAGGCATTTATCTCAGTGAATCTTACACCCCACTGCATATCAGAGTCAACTTTCTCCTTGAAAAATGAAAACCTTCACAAGAAAGGAAAATGGTTATAGAAAAACTAAATTACACTGGGCATACAACAAGCACCCATTAACCAAACCAAGTTTAAAGGTTTCTTTGGATATTGAAAGCACCTTGAAAAATGCAGGAGTTTGATTTTTTCCTTTTCTTTGGGCTTTTAGAGTCTATCGTTATTTGTGATTCCAAAATATCAGCTAGAACCAGTTCTCATTGTTTGATGGTCACTCTTTAGTTCTCAATAATGTTGATTTGTCATACTGAGGACTATAGAAAAATAGAATTTATGTGCAAAAATGGTGAAATTTCTCTGCATATGAATCATCCCCAAAGCATTAGGGTATCAAGCCCTAGTTGAAGGTGTGTTTCTTGATTTAGAACAGAAAATTAGGTCAGCGAAGTAATTTATTTAATAAGAAATATGAATACATCTCTATAAATATGAGTACATATAGAGATAGTATATGTGGATATTATAGTTGTGTGTGTGTGTGTGTGTGTGTGTGTGTGTGTGTGTGTGTGAAGTAGGGGCAAACAAGGCTTTCAGTCTGATTAGATCTCCCTCAATATATATCTTTTCATTTCTTTTATGTAACAAGAACATTAAAACAAGTTCAACTGTGGTTAGACTGCCTGTGTTCTTTGTCACACCTGCCCGCCCTCCAGGCTTGCTATGGAGGGCGTGAGTACTTCCTTTCCTGCTTGTTGAGTAGCATGAAAGAAAGAGGGAAGACAAGGATGGGAGCACTGATCAGAAATGCACAGCACTGTCTGTGAACATGCGATGGATCCACTTGAAATCGGGCTAAATCCCAGCGAGGTGGTTGTCCATGGAGGGAGCACTTGTGTGTGGAAGCTGGCAGGTATCTTTCCAGGACGCTCTTAGGAAGAGGAGAGGAACCTTGCCTTTTGAGGGGCCTCCTTTCAGCTTCAGTGGAATCTGCAGGAGCTCACTGATGTTTGGCTGCAGGGAGTGGAGTGCAGAGAACACCTGTGTGCATCTAGATGGAAAGTGTGTGTGTGTGTGTGTGTGTGTGTGTGTGTGTGTGTGTGTGTAAGACATTTCATACAAAAATATATTTGAAAATAGTGGTCCTAAAATACTGCGCTGCGCCAGGTGGGGCCAGACACCAAGGTCACTAACGTGTCAGGTTCACTCATGGACCGAAGCAACATTGTTGCTTGGATGTCAGGAATATGGCTTCTTTCATTTCTCTGGCTCAGTATGGCACTACTTTTGAGTGGGGCCAGGCTCTAGCTCCCCTCTCCTCCCTTCTTGATCCCTGGCAAACAAAACCATTCTAGGGCTGGAGCCATCTGCCGCAGGTGTAATGGATGGCAGGGGGCCGACCTAACCACACTTCAGTCTCTTCTAGGTCGACACCGCTCTGCAGCAAACAAATGAGTCCTGTTTCGCCACTAGGGAGCCGAGGTGGATGGTGGATGCCGGCCTCCGCCTTTGGCAACGCTCAGCGCTTAGAGACCAGAGCCCGCTGACAACAGAGAAACCCAGGCACAGAGAAAACGCCCAGCCAACGCGTGCTCCCTCGGCCTCCTCCCTCTGCTCCCTGCACACAGGGAGGACACGTACACAGCATGTACACATTTTAAAGCCCCTGTGACTCCCTCTGAATTCTTGGTAACTTATGACGGCCTTACTCATCGCACACAGGCCGGAGTGTATGTGCGGAGGGGGGGGCAGGACGCGTGAATGTGCGTGTGTTTAAAACGCTTATTGGTAGGTCAGCAGCAGCTGATCAGACATGGTAATCCAATAATCTTTTTGACTACATACAATTTTTCGTTAAAGCCAAATTTTTTAAGAAAAAAAGGAAGACAAACGATTAATTTTCTGCTAAGTCTAGGATTCCTCGTCTAGGATCCAGGTAATGGTTGAACTGCGAAGCCCCCGCCTTGGCAAACTTTCCCTTTTCGAGGTTTGAGAAGTGTACATTCTCACTTCACGACCGCGCAGGAGCTCTTTGCACGAGGGTGTGTAAAGGAGGGGAGCTGTGGAAAGCTAGGCACAGGGAGGGAAATAGGATAGATAGACACCCCACACACACCTCGCCCCGGCAGTCGCTCGTCCACAACACTGGCAGGACGCACCGGATGCCCCAGAGCCGCAAGAGGTCCAAGCTCCCAAGCGACAGCACCCTCTTGGCCCCGACCCTCGGGGAGTCCGCCCCTCACCCACACCCCACCCACAGCTTAATCTTGAGTACTCGGGGTACTGGTGCCCTTCTCTCGGCTTCGGAGGGGGCTGAGCCCAGTCAGGTACGGAACTCCGAAGGCCCGCGATGCACTTACCTCCATCGAGGCCCTGGCAAATGGTGGCCCAGGAGTATCAAGTTTCCCCTCCCAGACGCCGTGCCAGATTTCCCTCCAGCCTTCCGCTGCTCAGCATAGAGTCAGTCTCTCTCTCTCTCTCTCTCTCTCTCTCTCTCTCTCTCTCTCTCTCTCTCTCTCTCTGATTACTTGTGACTTTTAGAGGCAAAAGCTTGCTTATTCAGAGAAGAGGGAGGGGAGAAGGAGCGGGAAGAGAGGCGGGAGGGAAGAGAAAGGGGAGGAGGAAGAGGAGGAGGGAGATCGAGGTGAAAGAGAAGAGAGGAGGGAGGAAGAGAGAGAGAGAGAGAGAAGGGGGGGGGTGGCGAGGAGGTGGAGAATCCCGCGGTAGTGAGGGCGTTGGTAGAGGAGGAAGGCGAGGAGGAGGGATGGGAGGGGCAGGGTGGAGTAACCAAAGATGGGCTGGGAAGGGACGGGGAGGAATAAATCGCTCCCCACCCAGCTGCAGCGCGACGCCCCCCGCGTCCCCGGGCCGAGGCGGGCGGTACAAAAGCCGGCGGGCGGGACCCCTCGGAGGGTTTCCACCCGAGGGCGCCGGCCGCCAGGGCCCAGCGCCCGGACAAGGGTGCCTGTCTAGTGTTCTAAGCTCCACGGAACTTTGATTTCATCCTCGGGAGCCGGGCCGTCCTCTCCTGCAGCTCAGATAGGCGGGGGACCCCGCGCACTCCGGCTCCCCGCGGCCGGGGTCCAGCCCGAAGCCGCCGCCCACTCCCTCACCCCAGTTAGTTTCTGCGGAGCAGTGGTGTGTGTGTGTGTGTGTGTGTGTGTGTGTGTGTGTGTACCCGCGCACACATGTGTAAATACGCGCGCAGGGCGCAAGCTCTAGGCAAGAAGGAAGGTAAAAATCCGGCACACAAAAAAGTAGCTTTGGTCTCCCGCAGCTTGAGCTCTGACCAAGTTCTATCATATCCAGTATTTGAGGCTACATTTCGAAGTGAGGACCAAGGCTAGAGCTCGCCGGATCGTTCCAATCGAGTTCCTATATACTGCAAGGATTACCTATTGTTTTGAAATATGATGAAAATAGGCTAAAAGATAAAGACAAAATAGTAACGGAGAAAGAATTGGGGAGAGGAAGCATGTTAGCAATGACAGGGAGGCCAAAGTGGTTGGAATGGTTTTTTTGAACAGGAGCACCCACGATAAAAGGTAGCCGCCTCAGATTCGAACAGCACTGCTTCAATACGTGACGAGATTAAAAAACAGGAGCTTCTCGACACAGACGACCCATTAGTACTCTGTTAAATGCATTAAACCAGCCCCCTGGAATGATTACGCGGAAGCCTTTAATGTACAAACGTGGTTCTGCAGAGGGTGCACACAGCCCATTTACGAAACTCTGTAGACACACACACACACCTGAATAAAGAGGAAAACTTTGAACATCGATATCTAAACCCTGAATATATATATGTGTGTGTGTATATATATATATATATATATATATATTTCAAACAACTACCCCTAAATATAGTAATTTCCCTCTGCATTTCCTTGCTGACCTGTAGGTGCGACATTATAGTTTATACAGTAATACTACTAAGCTCGATAAAATTCTGCTTACATTCACCGTGAGTGGCATGTCGTAAAATGCCGGAGGGGGAAGGGAAACCTTGAGGGGCATGGAGAAGAAGGCTTTTATTAACAATTATGTTCTCCCAAAGCAGTTTAATTTAAATAATAGCAACACTGTCACCGTAGCCATCTCCCTTCTTCCAGTCCATCGAGACCACAAGATGGTTTGGTACACTTAGTTAAGGGATTATTGTTAATATACAGTTGTTCACCTATCCTGTAGCATACAGGGGCTTTGAACACTAAATCATCGAACATTTGGTATCTTTAAGGGCCCGTTCACCTGACAAATCTTATTTCAGAATAAAGACAATAGAATGTCACTAGTTTGTACCCACCATAGTTTTAAAGGAAAATAGAACAAACGAAGTTGCTCCTTAAAAATTATGTTAGCTGAGGTTGAAGGAAAATAAAAATATTTCCCCTTGACGGAAATAGCTAGTTATGAAGTACTGTAAATGTCTAAATGAAAGGAATATTCTGCCAATTCCAGTGAAGTTTTCAAAATTCTTTTGGAGGACAGCAAGAGGAAAGGAAGTAGGAATCGTGCAGCCCGGCCTGCACCCATGGGTTCCAGTGCCAAGAGCAAAGGCTGGCGCAAGTCCGAACCTGCCCTCACATACCATCCTCAAGTGTCCGCGCTGTTTGGAGCTCAGGTTCTGAGGATTAGAGTTCATTCTCAGTGACTCAGCTAGCTATATTCTAGAAGATTTGCGTAAGGGCTATGGTCAGCTTTCGTACGAAGGCATGGTGGAGCTACAACCCTTTTTTTTTCATTGTTTAACAATTGCATAATAATTAAACCCCTCTGCTTATTGAATACAAGATTACAGAGTTTGCCTGTTTTTCTTAGACATTATTGGCAGTGTTTGGTTGTGACGAGGCCTTATGATTGGATTCTACAGAAGAGGGAGAGGATGCTCCACAAAATACCTCTTTGAAGAACAGAACACCGATGTAAAAGAAAGTAATTGACTGTCTGATAGAGGACAAATGAAATCTGAGGCTGTGTTTAAGTAAAGCTTAGCAGTTTGCAAAACTTCTCTTTATATTTGAAACACACAACTTCATAATTTGCCTTCCCTTTTCCCTTTTAAAATTATCTACAAACTGGGAGATTTTTCTCTTCTTTACTAGTGAAATGAACTCAAAGGCTTGAATCAGATATCAAGTAGCCACGGATGCCCCAACCACACAGTTTGCCCCTCTGGAAGGTCTGGAACCTTTAAGAGGAATCAAGAAAAGACCCCAGCTGCTTCGGGATCTGTAGTGCCTGGAACTGAGGAGTGTGCTTACAGTTTATCAGCCTTTTAAGCACCACGTGATCACACGAGGAAAGGTAACTTACAAACACCACCTGATTCTGGACAAAATCATTTTGTCCAATTGGCAAGGAAATGTAGTTCTCTCTACAAGTTCAGCCCTGGAGCAGATGGCTGCTTGTCGGGGCTGGTCCCTACCCAGACCTCGACAGGATCTTCAGCTGGCAAAGGAGATCCAGCAAATGGGATTCGTGAAGAAACTCATGTGTCTCAAAAATCGGAGCGGGAGTGGGAGATGCTGCTCCTTGCTTCTTTTCAGGGAGGATTCTTGCAATAATCAGTAGCTTTGGAAGCAGCGGGCGGGGCGGGGGGGGGTGGCAAGCATAACTCACCGCCAGTTTTGACCAGGACATTTTCAGTGGGGCTAGTTTAAACTTCCCTTGCAAATTTCTCCACAGATGTTAGCCTTCTCTCTGCTTATCTCCTACAAATTCTTTTTTCATATTTTATTTGTAGTTAATCATTGCATGGGGTTGTGCTACAATTAGCACAAAGATACAAGGGCACTTAAGAGCCATGTAAACATCAACATAAAGAAAGCAGCAGCTCAGTGGGAACCATCCCACAAAGAGACATGTTTTTATTGGTGTAGTTTAGACTCCAGTCTTTATAGGTGTGATTTTTTTCCCCCACTCAATCCATCAATCTAAATTAGAGAGTTCTAATTCTTGCCCATATATCTTATAAATAACTACTTGGGACACCCAGTTCTGGCCACTGTCATCAGAGTCACGGCCACAACTCTCCTGGTGTTTATAACCTTTATCATCTTTAATGAGTGCTCTTCTCAGGACTCGAGAAGGAATTTAAATTTAGACTTTTAGTTGGTAACTTAAAAGTTGTTCTTTCTATTATATAAATTTAAGCCCTCCCCAAATTTAGCATTTGCCTTTTTAAAGCTCCAATGCTTCTTATGTCTCTTAGGTTTCAAACCAGCTTTTAGCGTCAAATTTCATGATGGCAACAATTTGGTGTTCACAAATACACTGACAGCTTGGAGAAGAAGTCACCATTCCTAAATTTTCTTTCGATCGTAACCAATAAAATGGAGGCTGAGGGGTTCGAAATTCCCTTCTACAACTCACCAACGGTGTTAAAAAAAAATCCTACTGAGCAAGAGCCCCATGGTTTGGTGTTTTAGATATGGTGGGAGACAGACTCCTTTGGGCTTATTTTAGAGAACCGCCCCCCCCCCCTTCTCAAAGGTATCGCTACCAACGTGAAGGAGGAGCTCCCGGGATCCCGTGAGGACATGTAACCCGAATCTCCTCATTTTGTATCCCAACTCTCACTCAGCCCCATTCCTGGGGGGGGGGGGGTCAGTAGGCTAATAAAAGGCAAACAGCCTTCAGGCTGGAACCCCATAGTTTCAACCGGAGCTTGGCACCCTCCAGGCCTGGAATACCGAACACCTGCGGCTGTGGTCCTCGGCCCCAGGTGAGCGGCCAGGGGAGGGGAAGCCGAGGCCCTTCCCCAAGACCCCCACGCTACCTCGGCCGCTTTCTGAGTGTTTTGACCTCCGCTGCCATTGCGTGTGTTCTTTTCCCGCAAATAACACCTGGTGCAGTGCATCGAGTACACCTGACACCAGATGTAGTCAAAAGCAAAAGGAAAGGAAAGAAAAGAGAAAGCCCCACCCTCCTTAATTCCGTTTGGTAAGAGCCCAGGCTGCCAAATCCATTACATAATGCCAACTCAAGCTGACACCTGTGCGGGCGCAGGAGCTGGATCGGGTTCCCGCCTGGGACGCTGCTCCCCGGCTCCCGAGCCGAGCGCCCAGGGGCGCGGGGACAAAGTTTGGGCTGGAGGCCTCGTTTGGATTAAGGTGGGGCTGGATCCTGGAGGGGACGCTTCGAGGAGCGGCTTCCCAGTAAATTAGGGCTCTGAGAAAAAAACAAAGCGAGGTTCCAAAGTCCCAGAGCTCTCTCGGGGGCGTCGTGCGCCCCTCGCCCGCTGGAGCTCACAGGACTCCCCGCGGCGCCCCCTGCGGCCCCAGCAAGCGCGGACTGCTCACCAGCCCCGGCCCCCGCTCGCCCTTGGGTACACCTGAGGCGCACCCTGGAGGTGCCCGCGGCGTGGCGTGACACGTGGGTGCCCTCGGTAACCTGTCTGGGCTGCCCCCTTCCCCAGAAGGCGGACAATGGCTTCTTTAACCGGCCATCATTAAACACACCCAGGAAAAGCCTTATCCGGGCAATGAGAGCGCACCACGCGTCTTTTGCGGGTTCCTGAGCACTTAAGCGTTTTTAACACGGTAGATTCCGTTCTCACAAAGGCCCAGATCTTTGGGGCCCGCATCAATGACCCGGTGTAGAACAATCAACCCCTAAACTCCTAGAAAACCCACAGTCCTCTTTCCCAAACTTTCTGCTTCCCGTCAACGCAAAAGACTTGGAGCAGGTGTCAACCCCTGTTGGAACCCGAATTACTGTTTCCAAGATTTTTCTCCAAGAGAATTAAGAGCTCCTGAGGCGACCCCTCTATCTTCTAGAACACGATGTTAAAGGAAAATGTCATGACGAATATATATATATATATATATATATATATATATATTTTTTTTTTTTTTCACGATCATGGCCAGTGGTGTTGGAATAAACCCAGGCTTCGTTTCACGTAGTTCGTAAGGACTTCGTCCAGGCCCTGGAGACGTGACTCAGTCTCCCTAGTCCATGCTGAAAAAATGCTTCATGGGTTATGGATGAAAATTAATGTAAAATAAAAGCAAGACCTCCCATTTTTTTATGGACATGGTAATGATAATCCACTCTTAGCAAAAGGCAGAGACTGTCCCTGGGCATCTCAGGCACGCCCCAAGTCCTGCATTAGAATCACCAGGGTCGATTCCTGGTGTCTATTTCCATCACCGCCCTCCCCGTCCCCAACCCGCATCCACAGGCACCAGAAACGTCGTCGTTTATGATTCTTTCTTTCGTCTACCAATTTCAGAGATATCGGACATTTCCTTGTGCCCCATACCCTAAATAAATCTTTCCCTTTTAACACTCGCTTGCGCCTAGGACGGTGTAGACCTGCGCCCCTCTTCCCCCGTAGCCACCCTGTTGGAGAAATTCCCTTATAGGACCAGTTTGCTGCAGGGACCAGGACGAGCGCTGCCCAGCCGGTGGGAGCCGGGAAGCCGAGCCCGCCCCGCTGAACCTGCGCTCGAGGAGAACGCGGTCTACACCGCAACTTAGCAAGCCCCACCCAAGAAAAGTTAAAGCGCGACGGCACGATACCTTGCCCCGGGTTACTCAGGCGCCTGTCTCCCATTTTGGACATGCTGGATGTGTTGGGTTTGGGGACGTTTGCTTTGGCTGGGCTTGGGTCGTCTATATAAGCCCTGCTGGAATACTGTACCGAGGAACGCGCTTTGATGGACTCGGGTGTTAATTAACGCGCGGCTAATTTGAGCTCCAGGAGCTGGAGGCGGCAGGTCGCGCCGCGAGCCGCGAGGGGCCAGTGACCTCTAGTGGACATGCGGGGATCTGCAGCGCGGGTGAGCGGGACCGCCGCCCGGGGAGCGCGGAGCTGCAGGCGCCGGCGCCCAGGCTCCTCCGGGCCGGGCCGGGGAGGGGCGCAAGTCCCCAGGGAAGTGGGCGAGGGGTGCGGGCGCGGGCTAAGTAGGGAGCTCTCCTGACTTAGCGAAAATCTTAACCCGGCGTGGTTTAAGCACCGACACACGTTATTCACCGTTCTTTAAAGAGAGGGAGGGAGAGGATTGCAGAGATTTAAAAAGTGATCGTCAACAACTACGGTTTCTGAACCCGGAGTAAAGGAGGGATTGCAAGGCTCCAGCCACTCAGGGAAAGTGTTAGAATGTGGTTCTGTAAACAAAGTTTCTCCGTCTTCTGAGATCTTGTCTTAATTTTTAAAAAGATTAGTTCGATCAACACGAGGAACACACAAGAATAAAGGGTGTGTTTGCTTCTGAGTTCACACCCCTCGACAAACAAACAAAAACTCCAAAAATAGGACCATGGCAACACAAAAGAACCCTTTCGCTTAATAAAAACAAAATAAAAGTACAGGAGGGTAAAATAACCTCTTTCTCCATTCCTCTTATTTCATCAGTTAGGAACACTAGTGCAGAAGTTATTTTGGAAAAGACAATCCTGGCACCATGCTGCGTTGAAAGCAGACCAGGGAACAGGTAATTTTGCCGATTCTCTCCTTTACCTTTTAAAGATATTTAAATAAAGTTTTCATTTTGCTCTTCCTTGTGACTCAGAAGGCCCAGAATGGGACAGATGTCGGGACCCCAATAAAATCCCACGAGCGGCGGCCCCGGCGCTCCAGGTTCCACCGCCTGCCAGTGCTGGGCAGACCTTGCCCAGGGCCTGCCCTCCTGGGCCTGCCCCCGGCCCTTCCCTGGGGGCCTTTGGGGGCTTCTCTTCCCCGAAGGGTGCAAACTTAGTTACTAGTCACTGCTAGCCACCCACCGTGGAGACGCAGATGTAAGCTCCCTAGAGTAGCCTGCTGCTAGGTCGTAGCCCTCTCCCTCTGTTGGCTCGATGCTGGGTGCACACATCCACCCTCAAGGTCTGGGAGGCAGCTCGGGGGACCTGAGACGGCGCCTCTTTCCCGACCCTGAGCACAGACTGCTTGGGGGTCGCTTCGCGCCTCTGGGCAGAGAATCTGGACGGCTGTTCGCTGTTGGCACCGCAGGACGCGTCTGGGGCCCCACGTTTGGAGTCTGCGGTAAAAGCCAGTTAGGGGACAGTCGCCTCTAGTGACAATATACAGGTGGTCCACAGGGGAGGAAGAACGAAACTGGGCTCTAGGTGAGGCCAGGGAGTCGTATTTTTTTTCTCCAAACTTTTCACTCTCCGTTTCTCTCGTTCAGAGATGGCCCGAGCGAGTCGCAGAGGCCGCAAGCTGAGTCTGCGAGGGAAACCTTTCCCCTTGGGCTCGTGGCTGGGTCTCCACAAATGGGATGCGTGTGGGTTTCTTCTCTGCAGGCCAGAGAAAGCAAGGGTTTCCTGTGAATGCGACGGCCCAGTGGCTACTTCGTGGCTGCCAGATCGCAGCGAGAGAAACCGTAGCCCGCCTTGGAGAAGAAGGGAGCGGAGAAAGTGAACCCAGGGGACCAAAGATTTTAAAAAGCTGTTATTTCATTGTGGATCAAGGAGGAAGGACTGGGCCTCAGGCCTTAAAAATATGTCGCAACAAAAATACAATTTCAGAGCCAAAACCGAATTGTAAGTTTATGAAATAATCTCTTCAGTAAACTAACCAGCAAACAAAACAACGTTCAATTAAAAAGCGCCCAGGTGTGACCCCGCCCACCGCAGCAGTGCTTCGGGAAGGGTAGGTGTTTTCTGCCTGGGGCTACCGAACCCCAGGAGCTCCGCATAACCCGCCCCCTCCCCCAGGGGAAAGCCCCCCGACTTAGAATCACATCAGAAAATCGCGGCACCCCAGGCGAGGCTGAATTGCGTTCCCTTTCTTTAACTTCGGCGTCCCCCGGGAAATGGCACGCGTCACACCTGGCTCCACTAGGAGGACCAGGCACCCGCACCCCAGAGGCCGGGATGGGGATGGAGACGGAGAATGAGTTGTGTTCTGGAAATCTCCAAAACTCAGTCCCGTCTGCCTTGGGTCCTTAGGAACTTGGGGACTCAACTATGATCGTGTAGTTTTCCCTTTTCATCCTGCCGCCAGAGGCAAAGTGACCACTCTGTTTTTCTTTGTCAACTGGGACTTACCCAGGGCCTACCGGACCCCATCTCAGGCCCCAACGTGGCAATGACACCCTTGCTGGTGGAACTCTAGGGCAGCCTTCCTCAGTGGCACCGAAGAAGAACCGCCCCAGCTGTCTTCCAGAGAGTCAAAGTAGTGAGATGAGTCGTTCAGTGTGGCCCCGTGTCCCCAGCAAGGCTACGATCCCAGGTCCTGGCGGGTCTCCGCCAAGGTACAGGTGACCAGGTTTATTTTCCTTTTTGCAACTCACACCAGCAGGTCACTGCTGGTAAAGGCATCGCCCTCTTAAATGGTTTACGTTCAGGATTGTTTTCCCCGGTAAGATTTAGAAAAGATCGGACTCTTTAATAGTTGGCCCTAGAGCCTCTGAGAACCTATCCTGCGAGGAGTCTCCCCTCCATCTGACCCTCAGCCGTGGGTAGGCACAGAAAGACTCAGAAGCAGGGAATCTCTACTCTCTGGGCGTCCTCACGCTGGGAGTAGAATCCACACTCTTTTCCAAATAACTTATTTGTGTATTTTGCAAAATATAAGTCTGGGATAATAGGCGATGTGCCACACTAGGTACGGTGTCTCAGGCACAGGAGCCCAAGACCTGATGAGTCTGGGGTGCAGCAGAGGGCTCGGCTATTTTCTTGTGGCCCCGAGACCTGAGACCCGCAAGATAGCTGTCGCCTTTTCCTCCCGGCCCCCAGCATCTCTTTCTTCCTTCTTAGCCAGAGCGAGATTTTATGTGCAGTGAGATTTGGAGAATAGATTTGGGGTATTTAGGTTATTTAGGTTATTTAGGTTATGAATGTAATCCGAAAAGCCTCGCACTCTGCTTTATCTTTTACTCACTCTATTTTTTTCTCAAGTTGCAAAAATTTTTAGTGCCTGGATGGAGGGTGGGGAGGAGGACTCCCTGGAGCCTGGGGATGATTGAGAGTGAATTTTTCACAACCGTTCTATTCTCCTGGTCCTATTTCACCATTTGTGATGAGGATGGTGATAATCTGAGTAGTGAATGTTTATTTTGTTGATCCTCTGTGCATTCTGCGGGGGGCTAGAGAACCAAACAGGTCAACTTAGATTTCTGTTATGAAACTCTTTGAAGGAGAGAGAACTGTACCGAGTGCCTGACACTGACCTTGTGAATGAGACTAAAAAAATTCCCATAAGCTGCCTGGAACTTCCTGCAGGAGGTTTTATACCTTCACAATGGTGCTGTCAACTCTCCTCCGGTTGAATTTTCTCTGTTTGCTGGTCATCCCATCTCTGGAGTTGAACAAGCGGGAAGACAGAAGAATGGAACGCCACAGGCCACAGTGCATTCCAGGACACGTTTAGGACATCCTGGGGAGGCGGAGTCTGAGGCATGGGCTGGGACTCCCAGAACAAGTTCAGGCCTGTAGGATTCTTCTTGACTAGAGCTCCTGGGTTGAGAGAAGGTGGGGCTGATCTCTGGAAAAGGCTAGCCTTGGAGACCTTTGCTCCATGGGCTCCCTGAGGGTAGGCAAGTGATAATAACTTCCTGGCCTCAGTTTCCCCATCTGCTGGAGAACTTTCATGAACTTGATTCTATTTATTTATTTATTTATTTATTTATTTATTTATTTATTTATTTATTTTGGTATTGGGGATTGAACCCAGGGGCATTCTACCTCTGAGCTACATCCCCAGCTCCATTTTTTCATTCTTTATTTTGAAACAGGGTCTAACTGATTTGCAAAGGGCCTCACTAAGTAGTAGCTGAGGCTGTCTGAGAACCTGTGACCCTCCTGTCTCAGCCTCCTAAATACTGGGATTACAAGTGTGTGCCACCACACCTGGCCTAACTTGATTCTTTTTAAGGTGATATCCCCTCATATATTTTTTGCCCCCTGAAAACACATTATAAATCGTTTTCTTTTCAGGAGGACTGATCTAAAATAACCATAAAAATATGCATAAAACAGAATTTGCCTGTAGTTCTGTTGATGCAAAACAAATTGTTTTTCACTTGACTTAGTTTTTGCTTCTGTTGATTTTTTAAAAACCATATCTGGAAAGTATTTGGCTTATGAGCTAAGTAATGTAGTTGCCATTTATTTAATAATTTTAAGCATTAGACATTGAGCTAAATGCTTCATATTACTTTCCCACTGTCTCACAACAACCATGTAAGATCATTTTTTCTTTTTTTTCTCTTCTCACCTTCTCCCCCACCTTCCTTCCCTCCCTCTTTCCTTTCCACTTATAAACTGAGGCCCAGAGACAGTAAGTGAGTTGTACACAGGTACAGACTTAGTAGGTGGCAGGGGCAAAGTTTGAAGGCATCCACTGGACCCCTCAATGAAAGGGGTTTCAGATTAGGGCTCAGAGCTGCAGTGCACCTTGACACTTTGGTTCTTGGGTACCCATTCAAAGGGAAAGCTTTCGTTAAGAAGCAGGAGCAGAAGCTATGAGAACTAAGAGGGAGCTACCGATCAGTTTAGAAAGCTTGAAACAGATTTGTGTTCCCTTCCCATTCAATGAATGGTCTTCACAGGGCAGAGCCCCCCCCCCCCCACACACACACACACATGCAAAGTTTCCTTTAGCAGACTGTGCCTCCTTTTGGCCATACATTCATAACTGCAACAGATTCAAGGATTTTGCTCCTTTCTTTGCTAGTTTTTTAAAATCTGAGGTTAGAATCGTGGAAGATATAGTAGAATGATATAAACAGGGAGATCAACTATCAGGAATAAAACTGAAGAGGAATTTGTCCCTTGAAAGTCATTGGCAATAGACCAATCATGCCAACACACCAAGAAAATAACAGTTGAATGAGATTTCATAATTTTTAAAAAATTCCTTTGAATTTTGTTGGTTCTGATATGGAGAATCTGTGTATTTAAGACAAAAGAAATAAAATTACAAAGATTCATCCTCTGGCTATGCATTATGACATGTGATAATAAAGTAAAAATTTAAATTTTTAAGCAAATGTGTCAAAATATGCAAAGTATTCATCTGGGAGATTATGTACTTATTTGAATAAGCCACTTCCAACAATGTATTTGGATTCTATTTCTTTTTGTCCTTCCTCCTTTTCTTCTTTATTCCTCCTCCTTTCTCTTCTCCTTTCCTTTTTCTTCTTCCCATCCATTTTATCCTTGAAATCTATTTCTAAGATACATGAAAATGAACCTCATTTTCTATTTTTTCTTCCAAATGGTATTTTTGGAAAAAAAGAAAAGAAAAAAAAAGGTATTTTCAACTGAGGACAATATGCCAATTTGAATACTGTTTCCCCCAGCTGTGGCAGCCGTTCAGAACAATATGTGCCACCCCAAAGAAGATCTTTTGTGAGACTGTTTTTAAGATATTGTTTTAGAGTCACATTAAATTTATTATTAGGTTATCATCAAATTAAAGAGATGATACCATAATATAAAAATTAACATTTTTAAAGTTCCAATTGTGATGCATTTAGCATTGTAATCACTTTTAAAAACCAAGGAAATACAAAATCTGGTAAGACACAATCAGTTGTGAGACACAGTCATAAGGCAAATATAATTTATCATAGCCCTAGGTGGGAGGAAGTGTTCATTGGCTTTGTATCCTCACAGAGTCTACTGTAGCAAGGAAACATGTCTTCTTTCATGTAAAGATACACTAGAGCCGGATGTGGTGGCGCATGCTTGTAATCCCATTACTTGGGAGGCGGAGACAGGAGGATCACAGGTTTGAGGCCAGTCTCAGCTACTTAGGCCCTTCTGCAACTTAGTGAGACCCTGTTTCAAAATAAAGAATACAAAATAGGGCTTGGGTATAGCTCAGAAAAAAAAAAAAAAAGATACACTGGAACCAGTATTTAGGATGGCCAGACTCTAGAACACAAAGCTTTGCCTTTATCACTTGCTATGTATTGAGCTTTTCTTGCTTTTCTCCTTCATCAGTGGATATATCTCTTTATTACAGTGTTTTAGGGCCCTACTCTCTGCTTTTTAGAGTGATGGCTGGGCCATTGATAAAACGCATCCTGCTAATGTATTGCTGGTTATAGATGTGTTAATGTCCACATTTTTGGCCAGAACTCTTTTAAGATTCTCAGTTCTGATATGAATCCTAATGAACATATTTGGAGAGAACACTCCGTCTTTTGTTGTCTAATTTCAAGTAATGTCTGAATAATCATACCTCAGAAACTCACTCTTTAAAGGCCGGCCTCTCTTAAATGCTTAAAAACTCATTATTGCAATTATGGAGAAAGCCCATTAGGGAAAGAACTAGAACCTATCAGCACTGGAATATAAAACAACCAAATTAAAAAAAAAGAAGCAAAGACATTTTAGAATTTGGACATTTGAGAAGACTGGTTTTTAACTCCTGTATCTAATTTTAAATTATTGGGCTTGTGTTAGAAAGAGGACTACTCTATTCCTCTGTTTCCTCTGTTAGGATCTTTCTACCCTTTGAGTACTTACCTCAGATCCTTTATAATTGCTGTTCCTTGTGCCTGGAACACTTCTTCCAGAAATAAAATATTTACATCCTTCTCACTGCATTCTCAGGAAACATTCCTGGGTTGAACTGGTTCAACAACCTACTATGTCATAAGTTATTCTCTGTTGTGCTCATATTTAAAAAATATATAACAAGAGTTTTATTTTTATGTTTATACTTTCTCTCTCTGCTAGAATAAACACTAAGTGGTCAGGAACTTTGTACTCCTTGCTCACCACAGGTATTGAGTAAATATTAAATAAATGATTAAATATGCTTACTGTAATGTAGCTCATCTTTGCATGTTAGTCATTACCCATCCTTTACTATAACACACACACACACACACACACACACACACACGCACAAAAGTACCTGTTATGATTTTCCAGTAGCACAATAAATTTCTTCTTTCTTTCTTTCTTTCTTTCTATCTTTCTTTTTATTTCTTTCTTTCCTCTCATACTGGGTACTGAACCCAGAGGAATTCTACCTCAAAGCTACACCCCCACACCTATTTTTTATTTTTATTTTGAAACAGGGTCTCACTAAGTTGCAGAGGACCTCACTAAATAGCTGAAGCTGGCTGTGAACCTGTGATCCTCCTGTGTCAGCCTTGCAAGTACTGAGATTACAAGTGTGTTCCACTATGCCCAGCTAGCACAATAAATTTCTTAATCTGAAACAAAATGTTTCAGGGGAAGAAAGGACCTGGTTTAGAAATGAAAGCGGAGGTGTTTCTCCTTTTTGCGTGTTCCATGCCTCATAGAATATAATTTTCTAGAAGAGATCACATTATGTATAGATGCCACAAAACACCAAGTATATATTAGTTGTTGAATACTCACATTCATTTATTTCTTACTTCAGCAAACATCTACAGAATGGCCACTCTAGTTGGGCATGGTGGTGCACGCTTGTAATCCCAGCATTTGGGAGGCTGAGACTGGAGGATCACGGTTCGCGGACAGCCTCAGCTACTCAGTGAGGCCCGGTTACAAAATAAAGAATAAAAAATAGGGCAGGGGGTGGTTGGTGCTATGGATACAAAAACAATTGACATGATTCCTTTCTTCAGAGTGGTGAAGTGGTAGTTCTTTTTAGGCAAATCTATAAATTTAGGGAAAATTAACTGCAGTGCACCTCATTTTTCTCTACTTGTTCTTACCCCATTTTCTGGCCAGCCTTCTTTCTTCATGCCCTTCTTTTCTTCCTCCTTCCTTCCTTCCTTCCTTCCTTCCTTCCTTCCTTCCTTCCTTCCTTCCTTCCCTCCCTCCCTCTTTCTTTCTTTCTTTGTTTCATT